>NC_066583.1:632796669-633169169 GCF_024323335.1 Lathyrus oleraceus
TTACCAGACCATCTAATCCCTTTTTGTAAAGGAGTGGATCGTCCCATACATAAAACCTGCAATCATGCAAAAACTTTTTTCTTCTGTTAGAGTCAAAGTCATCAGGTATTAGTCCACCTACCACAAAGTTCGTGTAATCTACGAACCATGGGATATGCGTAACGGCTAGGATACGTTCGTTGGTGAACTCATCTCTGATGGGGTGTGTTTCTTCTATTTCTTGAATCGGAGTCATCCGAGACAAGTGATCAACAACAGTGTTTTCACTACCTTATTTGTCTCTGATTTCCAGGTCGAACTCTTGTAGTAGGAGGATCCATCGCAGTAGCCTTGGCTTTGATTCCTGTTTGGAAAAAAGATATTTTAAAGCAGCATGGTCAGTATACACAATTACCTTTGATCCCAACAAATAAGATCTGAACTTATCAAACGCGTACACAACCGCCAAGAGTTCTTTTTCGGTGGTTGCATAGTTCATTTGAGCAGGGTTCAATACATGGCTTGCATAATAGATCACATGCAAGAGCTTCTCCTTTCGTTGCCCTAATACTGCCCCTACTGCATTATCACTAGCATCACACATTATCTCAAAAGGGAGAGACCAATCAGGGGCAATAACTATGGGGGCTGACACAAGTTCCTTCTTCAAAGTCTCGAAGGCTTGCCTGCACTCCTTGTCAAATAAGAATGGTGTATCCTTCACCAGTAGACTAGTTAGTGGCTTTGCGATCTTGGAGAAATCTCTTATGAACCTGCGATAGAACCCTGCATGTCTCAAGAAGCTTCGGATGCCTTTTTCATTTATCGGAGGTGGTAAATTAGCTATTACCTCCACTTTTTCTATGTCCACTTCGATACCTCGATTGGAGATCTTGTGTCCCAACACTATACCTTCACGTACCATAAAATGGCACTTTTCCCAGTTCAAGATCAAATTTGTTTGCTGACATCTTTCTAACACAAGTGACAAGTTAGTTAAATATTTATCAAAAGAAGAACCGAATACTGAAAAGTCATCCATAAATACTTCCATATACTTTTCGAGCATGTCAGCAAAGATTGATGTCATACACCTTTGAAAAGTGGTCGGTGTGTTGCACAACCCAAATGGCATTCTTCTATAAGCGAAAATACCATAGGGGCATGTGAATGCAGTCTTCTCTTGATCTTTAGGGGCAACCGCAATCTGGTTGTACCCCGAGTACCCATCTAGGAAACAATAGTAATCGTGTCTGGCTAACCTTTCCAGCATTTGATCGATGAATGGTAACAGAAAGTGGTCCTTTCGTGTTTCCACGTTTAGTCTTCTATAATCTATGCACACTCTCCAACCTGTAACAGTTCGGGTTGGAATTAACTCATTCTTCTCATTTTTTATCACCGTAGTGCCCCATTTTTTTGGTACCACATGGAATGGACTTACCCAAGAACTATCGGAAATAGGATAAATTAAGCCTGCATCCAACAATTTTACAACTTCTTTGCGTACCATTTCTTTCATGGCTGGGTTAAGTCTTCGTTGTGGTTGCACCACCGGTTTGTGATCATCTTCCATTAAGATTTTGTGCATGCAAACGGTCGGGCTTATACCTTTCAAGTCCTCAATTGCCCATCCGATTGCGCCTTTGTATTTTTTTAGCACTTGAATGAGTTATGCTTCTTGGACACTTTGTAGACTGACATTGATAATAGCTGGGCATTTCTTTTCAGTGTACAGAAATACATACTTCAGATTTGTTGGTAACTGCTTCAGATTCACCCCTGTTTTTGGTTCTTCAGTGACATCTGAGGGTGGTGGTGGCCTTAAATCTTCCCACCGGCGTGGTATAAATATAACCCATTCAGGTTATTTTTCCATCATAGCGAGCACCTCAGACTCTCCTTCATCTTCATCACTTTCAAAAATTGATAGACTTAAGACCTGTTCTAGTGGTGACTGGGGTCTATGCCTTTCAATTTCTTGAGCAATTACTTGATCTATTACCTCTATAGTATGGCTTATGCCAATATCATCTTTGTATTGCATTGTGTTCCTCACATCTATTTTTAGCTCTTCATCATAGACTTTGAGGGTCATTGTTCCTTCCTCGATGTCTATCATACATCGTCCTGTTTCTAAGAACGGTCTGCCCAATATGAGAGGAATCTCCTCATCTTCAGGCATTTCCAGAATGAGGAAGTCAACTGGGAAAACAAACTTGTCAATTTTTACAAGAACGTCTTCCACAATCCCATAGGGTCGCCTAACAGAGCGGTCCGCAAACTGAAGTGTCATTCAAGTATCTTGAACAGTGCCAATGCCTAATTTTTTATAGATGGATAGTGGCATCAGGCTTACACTTGCTCCTAAGTCAATCAGAGCCTTCTTGAATTTTCTATCACCAATAGTGCATGGAATAGTAACCGACCCCCTGTCTTTCTTTTTCACTGGGATTTTCATGCCTTAGAGAATGGCACTGCATGTCTCAGTTAGGATGATCGGATCCATATCAGTGGAACGCTTCTTGGAGATGATGTCTTTCATGAACTTGGCATATATTGGCATTTGTTCTAATGCCTCAGAAAAATGGATGTTTATTTCCAGCTTTTTAAACATTTCCAAGAACCTCTCAAAAAATTTCTCATGTTGATCTTTCTTTTTCTGTCTTGGAGGGTAAGGGAGTTTGATGACTGGTTTTAAAACCTTTTCTTTCTCCTTGACAGGTGGTAGTATCACTTCTTCATCTTGGTCCTTGGTTTCCTTGATTTCTAAATCCACTTCTAACTATCCATCTTTTTCCATACTGTTTCCCTCCGTTGACTTCCCATTTCGGGTTACGACAATGTTAACAGTGTTATGTTCCCTCAAATTTGTTACCGTACCACTTGGTAGGGTACCTGGGGCTTGAGAATTTGAAGCTAACTGTTGTGCTATCCGACCCATTTGGACTTAGAGATTTTTGATGGAGGATGTTGTGTTTTTCTGATTAGTCCTTGTTTCTTCTTGAAATTGCATGTTGTGGGCGGCTAATTTCTCAATGGCGATTTCCCATTTAGCCTTTTTAGGTGCCTGTTATTGCTGCTGTTGTTGATACTGAGTTTGGTATTGCCATGTACCTTGTTGCGGAACATTCCCTCTCTGACCTTTCCAGGATAAATTTGGATGATTCTTCCAACCTGGGTTGTACGTGTTAGAGTAGGGATTATTCTACTTCAAGTATTTGATCTCTTCAATTTATTGGGGGTAGCAAAGCAATAGACCGTGTGATGAGGTCCATTACAGATTTCACAAGTGCTAGACTGGGCCGGCTGGACCTGAGCTATCTGTTGAGTACCTATATTCATAGCTTTCAACTTCTTGTCTACTTCGGTAGCAATTGTGTCTTCCAGATGGATTTTATTTGTCTCTAACTTGAGATCAATCACCCCCTCTGGCTGACTAGTACACCTGTCGTATAATTCTAGATGCTCATTGGCAGCTATAGCTTTAATAATCCTTTTAATACCAGTGGCTGTTGAGAAATTCGTTGAGCCACCAACTGCTGTATCAATCAACTATTTTGTTTTTATTTTCATCCCATTAACAAACATCTGCATTGGTTCGGTCTGATCCATATTATGAGTTGGACATGCTACTAAGACCCTTTTGAATCTTTTGTAGGCGTATCCCAATGATTCACCATCCTTCTGTTTGAAATTAAGGATTTCATACCTTTTTCTCAGAAATACTGATGCTGGAAAGTACTCATTTAAGAATGCAGTTTCCATCTCTTTCCATGATGTGATACTACCGGCTGGAAGAGAGTAGAACCACTCTTCCGCATCTTCAGCTAAGGTGAACGGGAACATTCTTAATTTCTTTGCTTCATCCGTGTGACCATCAATTTTTAAGGTGGTGCTCATGGTCAGAAATCTTTGCAGGTGTTTGTTGGCATCTTCATTAACCTTTCTAGTGAAAGGTTTTCTTTCCAATTGATTGATTGTTGAAATTCTGGTATCAGATATGAGATGTCGAAGGTAATGTCACGACACTAATATCTGAGTAATGCAAAAAGATAGAGAATAGTAATGCAAGATACACAAGCAATTATTAACCCAGTTCGGTCCAACTCACCTACATCTGGGGGCTACCAAGCCAGGAAGAAAATTCACTAAAATAGAATCAGTTCAAAGACTCTCCGTACACTTAAACAAGTTACAGTCTTTCTCACCTAATCTCTACCCGTACAATTTCTACCTAAGCACTCTTAGATATGAGAACCCATTCACTTCCCTACAATCACACTTGTGACCTTAGACAATAATCCCTTGAGAAAAGAAAACACTTTTCAATAACACACTCTTGATTTTACTTCACAGTTTCAATCAAGAAGACACACTCTTGATCTTGCTTCACAACTTTGATCAAGAAGATACACACTTGATCTTGCTTCACAGCTTTGATCAAGTAGACACACACTCTTGCTTAACAGCTTTAGAGTGACAAATTACAACCACAAATCAGTCCAATTCAATCATCAAAAGATGACTTGAATGGCTTACAAGTCTTACGACTAAACAGACACAAACCCTAGCTCTCTCTCTATATTTCGCTCAGTATTGGTTGTGTTATAAAACTGGTTTTCTAAGTCCTTTTTTATAGAAGCTTTCAGCTCGGCTTGGACATCTTGAAAACCCTAAATCTATTTTCCAATCAAATCTTTTTATAACAGCTAGTTAGATCTCCTTGGAAAATAAGTAAATCAGATTGTAATCCATGATTGAATGCGCCAGCTAATCAGATCTTCAATCATACATAGATTGCCATTAATTGTGCAATCACAAAACACCAGACATTCACACTGAATGTTCTGTGTACAGGATGTCATGACATCGGGTCTGACATCCTGGAAAAATCCTGCATAATCCAATAATTCCTTTTATAACTTCCAGCAGGTACAACCATATCAGATGCCATGACCTTGTGTATGTCATCTGAAACAATCCTGCATGAACATGTCTTTCATTTAAGCTCCAGCAGGTACATCCAATAGCAGAAGCCATGGCATTGTATGTGGCATTCTGAAACAATCCTGCATGAACATGTTCTTGAACTCCAGCAGGTACATAGGATATCTCATGTTAAGACATCACACATAACATCTTGTGAACACTCTTTGTTTTACCAAAATTGCTGCCAACACTTAGAATCAATAAACTCCCCCTTTGGCAAATTTTGGCTAAAACATATATCTGTCCTTTTTGTTCACAAGGTAAACTATCAGCAGTTAAACAACATAACAGTAGTTTAAACAGCAGCAGAAGCAAATACAATTACTAGATATAGCTACTAGTAATACACACATGCACAAGGGTACTTCTCCTCCCCCTAAATCTGTGCAACAAAAACAAAATTACTAGTTACAGATGCAACTAGTAAGACACACAAATGCACAAGGGTACTCCTTCTCCCCCTAAATCTGTGCACACATCACACATCTTCCATGAAAATAACAGCTACTGTAACTCCAGCACCTGTACCAGCCAGAATGTCATTCTGACATCTGCTTCATCATCAACACCTGTGCACCACATCAGACATCCCCTTTGACATCTGTAAACAGAACACCATTCTGTTTTAACACTTGTGCACTTCCTTCAATAATAGCTGTCCTTCTGTCTAGCCACATACAACTCACCACTCCACAACTGCTTCCACATTCCACATTAACATTTCTCCCCCTTTTTAGTCAAAATTGACCAAAGGTGACCAATTAGACAAAATAAATGTCAATTAGTCTATCAGAGAATGTCAGGACAAATGTTATAACATTAAACATGTTAAAACATAACAGTTAAGCAGTACAAACCATCATCATACACAGCTGTGATAGCTGAGATAATGAACAAATCCAAGGAACTCATTAAGAGCCCAGAATATTACAAAACAGGCATCAATGAGGACTGCCACAAATTACACATTTTTCAAAAAAAACAATAAAACATTAGTCTTCCAAATAACAGCACCAGAACAACAACAGTCACACAGCACCCCTGACACAATATTCAGTCTTCCACACAAAAAGGGGGGGGGGGGGAACCATCAATCAGAAGAAGAAGAAGTATCACCTTCACTTTCACCTACACCTTCAGAGCCTTCAGAGCTTTCAGAGTTGCCACTGGATTAGGCTTTTGCATCTGAGTTCTTAGCAGCCTTCTCCATTTCTTCCTTTTCCAAGCTACAAATAAGAACTTCCAAAGCTTCTTTTCTTGTCTTGGCCACCCTTATACCATTATCCAATTCCTTGCAGGTTTCTTTTAGTTGAACAATCAAGCTCCCTTGAGATGCAGGCTCCCTTCTGGCAGATGTCATGACAACATCATTGACATGACTTCCCTCAAAAAGCTTATAGTGTATTGATAGAGGGGACTTTCTCCTGCTTGGAATGTCACTTGTACTCAGGATGCCTGGTTATTGGCTCAGGATAATGCCACAAATAATGGATGGGAAGGCAATGGGCAACTTCACAGCATTTGTGGAGGCATGTCTGATGGTTTGGTCAAACAAAAACTTTCCAAAATCATAGTTTATCTTGGTTCCAATTGCATGAATGATTCTTCCAAGAACAATGGAGATGGTAGAGATATGATTAGTAGGCACCCAATTAGCTGAACCAATCTTTACAAGATGGCATATTTGATAGTTAGTTTACTAGCTGATAGGTGATTCCTACCAGGCCATTCCTTAACCTGGCCAACTGTAATAATCCTACAGACCTCATTGTCTGTGGTCTCTAGATCTACTCCTCCATCAGTTCCTCTCCCTAGTGTAAGACCCCAATTTTGGCCCTAAGATCCCTCATGGCCCATATCATCTCATATCATAGCCTCAAGGATCATTGCATGCCTTTGCTTCCCTCCTAGTGGGTAGGTTGCCTTGTGTGTGTGGTTCTTGATCACCAAGCATGTTTTGCATTTGTATATTATTGCTTTTCATATGTTTATCATCCAAAAAGTACAAAAATATTGTCAGTCTAACCTTGTTGCTTGCAGTTGAAGCAATTATCAGCAATTAGGTCAAAGACAGTCAACAATCAGTCAAAGCAATGGATGATGGCCATTCTTGCAGAATTTGGGCACCATGACCAATAATCAAGAGTTCACACAACTTGGGACATCATTGGAAATCAAGGTCTCAAGGAATTAGGGTCTGGAATTCATCAGAAGTGGTTCAATCATGCAAAACCCTAGAAAAGTCAACAGAAAGTCAAACTTGGTCAACTGGCCATTTAATCAGTGATTTGATGGATGGAATTGATTTGAAGGAGTTCATTCATGTCTATACAAGCCTCATATGTCATGTCCAACCTCATCATGGAAGAATTTGAAGTCAAACAGAAAATTTCCAAAAATGGAAACTGGGCCTGTAATTTTAACTACCAAAAATGGAAACTTCTTGATCCTCAACTTACATCATGATAAAAGCTTCAAATGAATTTTTGCCCAACATGAAAGTTGAAGATCTTGTTCTCCCATTTCCAAAAAGTCCAAGAACTCTTAATTCCCATGTGTGGTTGGCAAGTTATGATCGAATCGATTTCAGAAAATCTTGAACTTCAAAGGGCCATATCTCTCAAACCGTTTGGCCAATTTTGGTGGGGTTTTTTCCTACAAGTCACATTTGATCCCCTCTTTCCAAAAATATAAATTTCATGTGCCAAAACTTCACCAATCAAAATGGCATATTTTGACATTTCTCATTTAAATGCAAGTTTGACCAAGAGTTGACTTTTTGGTATAAACATTTTTTCAACATTTGGCCAATTGGGAAAGCTCAGAAATGTCATTTAGAATGTGTTTGCAAAGTCAAAATGTGCAGTACATGAGGCCATTGTTTGGTTGCTTGAATTGTAAGAAAAGTACAATTTCACCATAATTGTCCATGCCATCCACCATACCATGATTTGTACTCTCAAAACAGAAAATTAGAAGGCCATTTTGCTGTCAATTGAACATGTTGCAGCCTAAAAAACCAGCAAAAACAAAGTCATTGCCTTAGTTGCTTGGATTTTGCAAAGAAAGTACATTGTCACCATGCTACCACATCTTGCAACCTTGCCTTGTACAGTCACATTGCAGAATTTTTCCCTCATTTTCCTGTCATGGCCATCCCCTAGTAGCAGACCAAGACCATGGACAGTAGAAGAAGCATGGTTCATTCTCAAAAAAGGAGGGCACCTTGCTGTTGCACTGAAAAAAAGGCTGCTCACATCCTAAAAAACTGGCCCTGCTATTTGCATCTCACACTTTCTGTCATGAAGCTAACAGCCACAAGCCAACATAACCAACTGCACTCACTCTTGCTTGGGATTTTTTCTAAAAAATTTTTTGTCATAAACACCAAAGAACCAGCTCTGCCTTGCCACAAAGCAACATCAAAGAGCAGTTTCTTGATCATTTTTTTTCTGTCATGGAGAAACCCTGCTAGCAGCCACAAGAGACCACAAACCAACAAAAACCTCTCACTCTCTCATTGTGCAACTTGCTCAAAAGTGAATTTCTGCATAAGCCATCAAAAACCCTCGAGCAACCTTCACTCCTTCATCATCCAAGCACCATTGGGAACTTCTTTTCACCTCCATTCCCCTGCTGTAAACCCCTTTCTCACTCTGTTTCTCATCAAACTCAACAATGGCAGGTCAAGTGTTGGAAGTTTTCAAGAGGTGCTGAGCTAACATACTTCACTCTTCATCATTGCAAGGCCAAAAGAAGCAACTGTTTGAGCTTGTAACCACCAAAACAGCACTGTACCATCGATTTCTTCAAATCAAGTAAGGCTTTCGACCAACTTTTTTTTCAAAACTTTGCTGTGCCATGTGTAGTCCTTACATTATTGAGTATTGTGTGCTTTGAATCGTGTGTTTTCCTTGTGTATGCTGAAAGTTATTTGGCTTTAAAGTCTCATGCTCATGGATGTTTCTGCTCGAGTTAAGATATCTAGGGTGTTTAAATGCAAATGAACTTTGGAATGAGCATGCTGGATGATTGATATGTTGATTGCCATGCCTAATTTCGTGATTCTGGACACTTCAATTTCCATGATTAAATTGTTGATGATGAATGCTGCTGTTCATAAACCCTAACATATTTTCCAGGAATCATGTACATGTGCATATATGTCGGCCATTATTTCTGCTTGTGATTGCATGATGTATCTCATTACCATGATGATTGTATGATACTTGATCGAGTTTTGTTTGTGGATTACATGAATGTGCCCTGCTCTCATATTTTCCAGAACTCCAATCCATGTTGTGTTGGCTGTTGTTGTTGTTTGTGATCACCTGAACCATTTCCACTGCAATTGCTATTTACCATGCTGTTTGGATTTCGCGTGTTGGTGATGAATCATGAAACTGAATATGAATGCCCTGCTGTTGTTTATGATGAAAGCATGAAGATGCATGATACATACTGATTGTTGCTGCATAAACCTTGCTGCTGTTTCTAAAACCTTCCCCGTCCAGAAATTTTTCATGCTCGTGTTTATTAGTTGCTGGATGATGTTGCCTGAACCAATACCATGTTGATTGTGTGCTGATCGAATTTTGTTTGGATGTTGATGAACACATGATGCCATGCTAAAACCTTGCTGCAGTTTTGAAACTCCTTGAACATTGTCCTGAAAATCCATTTGACTGTGTTGTATGATGTTGACTGCTTGCTATATGAACATTGCCAAACGCCATGCCATTGTGTGTTTTTGCTTGAAACCTGTTTGATGTTAATGAGCCATGGAGTTTGAAGTTGCCAAACCATGCTTAAACCCTAGGGTTTTGTTAAACCCAGAATTTGAATGTTATTGGCCGGGTTACTGTTTGATTGGCTGAGAGCCAATCAAAACATTTCATTTCGCAGGGCCAAAACGCAGCACTTCAATAAGTGACTGCAGATATTACTAGATTGCCATTGTTGACCACATGTTGACCTTGTTGCCATGCTATTTTGTTCATACTTCATCCAAACTTCACTCAACTTCAAAAATCAATTTCTCATTCATTTTAATTCCAACAATCCTGAAATTTTTTGCATGATGTCCATGAAGGTGTCTAGTATTTGATTGTGATTTTTAATTAATTTTCCATTGGCTGGATTTTAATTGATAATTATTTTCTTGACATGGATTTTGTGAAATAATGATGATGCATCCTTTGGCCCTGAAATTTTTTGTGGTGAAACTAGACTCACTCATCTTCATTTTGGTATAAAGATTGTGCATTTATCATTTGTGGTTTGCTAGTTGTGAATTTTTGAACTAAGGTGTGACAATTTGTGTCACACCAATGATATGCAAAGGTATGATTTTTGTTCACATGTCTCCTGGCCTCCAAACAACTTGAAATTTTGCATGAATGATCTATCACATGTCTAGTTTGTGTATGAATTTTATTGGAATTTACCATGCTGTTTCCAATTTATTTGAGAATTTTCTTCCATACTTAGTCATTTGTTGACTTTTTGTGATACACATTGCCATATCTTTTGTGAAATTCTCAAATCTTATTGTATGACCATGAAATTTCATATGTGATAACTAGACATCTCAAGCTTTGCATTGGTGTTAATCTCATTCATTTCTCTTCTGTTTTCAAATTGATATGATTTTTTTGAAGTTGACCCATGCTTGTTGACTTTCATCATGCTTACTTGAATTTGGTTTGACTTCATGATTTTACTTGACTGCCTTCCTCTCATCCAAATGCCATGAAATTTTACATGTCTACCATGCTAGATGTTAGGATTGAGTGTGATTTATTTCATGATTTTTGAGATTGTTTGAGTTGACTTTTGAAAGAGGTCTTGCTGTTGACCTATTTGCGCTTTCCTTTGCCATGCTTTGCATCCTTTTGCATATGAAATGACAATGATGCATGATTTGAGTTTGAATCCAATTGAGATTGCTTATTAAATGTTTGAACATGAATTGGGTTGACTTTCCTTTGCTGTTTGACTTTTTTCTTCCACCTTTGACCCTAGGCTAGTCCTAGTGGTCTTTTGAGCTTACCATTGAGCTATTGTTTCAGGTTAAGCACCAATGCCTCAAAGATCATTCAAATTTGATTGAGTTGGATTATATATCATGTGCTAACCCTTGTTTTGTAGGTGTGACTCATATAGTTGAATCTTGTGCTTTGCACATTGGTCCCTCTGTGGTTGACTGTTGTTTATCCATTCCTTTTGTTTTTAAACTGTTGAACTGTTTACTAATTGGTTTGACTTTTTCAGGTACTTTAGTTGCTTAAGTTCTTTGAACTTGCTTTGCTTTGCTATTTAGCAATTTGCTTTGAGGTAATCCCTCTTTCTTCATGTAGTCTGGAGACCCGGTCTGTTATTTGACCGGGCAAACTGTTTGAAGTCCTCCTTAAGAGGCAATGCCTGTGTTTGTTTAAAATTGTCCCAAGCAGGAAAAGTCCTCATTTGAGGCAATTGGTGGAAGGTAGGGATAAGCAATCTATCCCCCACTATTCAGTGTGTCCTCTCTTTGCTCCCATTACATGGTTGAAGCATTGAGATAAAAACCCAAGATCTAATCGAGTCAATAATGGGGAAAGAGTTCCATCTTTCTGAACTCCCCCACTTTCTATTATTTGATGCTCTCTCTGATCTGAGATAGAAGCAATGAGGCACACCCCTCATCTCCTATTCATCTGCTTCACCTTAGCCTCTCAATGGCAAGGTTAAGAGCGACCTTCACCTATTACAGTGGACTTTCAAAGTCAAACCCTCTTGTGTGAGCCCCCCATTGTTTGGCTATAGAGTGTGTTGTTTGATATTGATCGATTGATTGATTGCCTCATATGCACACGTTTGCTTGTATGCTTCATGCATTTATCATCATCAATTGCCATCAATGCATAATCATCTCATTTGTCTTTGTGACATTATCATTGCTGTTTACCCATTGAGGACAATCGTAAGTCCATTTCTTTGGCCATTGCTCCTATGATATGGAAGTGAGTATAAGACCATCACCTTGGCCACTCATCTTATCTTTGCCTGATGCATTTACTTGATTGTATGTGAGGAAGCAACTGTAAGTCCCTGCAAGTTGGCATTTGCATTCCTGTGATCACATGTTCCTTTGTTTACTTGTATGTGAGGTTGCAACTGTAAGTCCCAGCAAGTTGGCATTTGCATTCCTGTGATCATATTGTTGCTTTTGTTCTTGTATGTGGGGATCCACTGTAAGTCCCTGCAACGTGGCATTGGTATTCCTATGAGCATATTTGTGGAGTTAACCTAAGTCCAGACAGATTGGCAGTTAGCTTCCGTTTCTCATCTTTGTTTTTCTTTTGAGGAGATTAGTGTAAGTCCATTGAGTGGCCTCTGATATCCATTTCTGTTTTAGGAGACTGGTGTAAATCCATCTATTGGTATCCGGTATCCGCTTTTATTTCTTCGCCTGTGGAGATTAGTGTAAGTCCATTGAGTGGCACCTGATATCCAGTTTTATTTTAGGAGATTGGTATAAGACCAGTGATTGGCATCCGATATCCGCCTTTCTTGCTTTGTTTGTTATTTATTATCCATTGCTATTCCAAAGGACACACTTGAATCATCTGCTATATGATTTCAAGAAGTGAACCTTCTAAGAAGTTTTACTTTCCATCCTCATCCATTCATCATTCATTATGTCCTAAGACTTTTCACACTCTTGACTTTCAAACTTGACATAAGTGTTGTGCAAACATCTTCATGTTTTCCAAACTAAAAACCTGGACCCAAGTCCTTGACTTTTTCAAACTCCATTTTCATAATACTTCTTTCAAATCAATCTTAATCATACTTTGACTTCACTTTCATAATCACAATCAATTAACTTCACTCATTCACTTGTTTTGGTTTTGTCCATTGTTAATCTTTTCATGCATTAGCCATAGGTTTCAATTATCATTGCGGTTGATGTAAATCTTGCCTATCCTTAGTGAGTCGACAGTAAGACTTCCGTACTAAAAACAGGGTTAACCCCTCCAGTACGTCGAAGCTATCCTCGCATGGTGGATGTTGGTTTTGGTCGAGTTTTCTCCCATTGATAATGAAAAGCCTCAGTGCTATTGTTTAAAATTGAATCCATCAACCTTTTTGAAATCTTTTAGCCGAACTACGGCGTTTTGATCCTTACCTTTGACGGAAGGTACGTAGGCAGCGGGTTCATCCGTTCAAACCCAATAATAAAATTGTATATTCTTTTCTCATCATCCCAATCATGTTTGCACAATACTTATGTCGTAACAAATAACAATTTAGTACAACAAGTGTGAAAAGGGCTCCCTAGGAGTACCTAGGACGTAGTGGGTGCCTAACACCTTCCCATTGCGTAATTTACCCCTTACCCAGACTCTCTGATCTTTTTATTAGTTTTCTACGTGTAAAACTTCTTAGGCTTTTGTTCGCTTTTTAGCCAGTCCTTTGGATAAATAAAAGTGCGGTGGCGACTCGAAAATCATTGTATGCTTTGCTTATGGTTTAATCGATAAATCATATAGCGACGAATACACCGCTACAGAAAAGTGGCGACTCCACTGGGGAAACTGCTCACCAGAATCCTTGGTGGTATTGCCTACTTTTCACCCTTTGTTGTGATATATTGTTATTCTTTATTTGACATATTTTTGTACAATTTGGGATCACTGTATTGATTGTAATGTGTGAATTGCTTGATATACATTGCTGTTTGCTTTGGTGATCTGTGAGATGAGTTCTATACCCGAACTCGAGTGCACTCTAGGATAGGAGAATGGCATAGTCTTGTCGATTGGTGTGGAGTATTCCTTAGCCAGTTGACTTGCGAGTCCATTCACTTGGTGGAGGTCATGTTGAACTAATAATGTCACACAAGTCATTTGTGGTTAGGCATTATTCTTTCAATCATGTGCCGCAGAAGCCAAGGACCGTAGTTTACCAAACCCATCTTGGCCTATTTTTAGGACCGTAGTGCGGAGGTCGTTCAGATGTCAGTTCTGATACGATTGTCACGCGATACTACACTCATGAGAGTTTCTCTTGAGAATATTCTTGGAATACGAGTATTCGTTCCTCCGATAATATTCGAAAGATGGAACGATGATTATGGGAACCTCTGATAGAACATGTCTGGCAGGTTTAAACCCTAGTACACTCCCTTTGGGTGGTTCTTAACCGAGACTCCATGCTCGTGACTCTCAACAAACCCGTGATTCGTGGTTGAGTCGTTCAAACATTGTTAATATCAATGGATCCCGGATCAGGTGTAAAACCTAAAATCCACCAAAGCGGCTGGTTGATATTAAGAATGTCTGAACCGGTTCATGTACCGTTAATATCAATGGAACTTGGGTGTCGATAAGGTGAAAACCTAAATCCACCAAAATGGATGATTGATATTAGGGATACATAGAGCTTTCCCACGACCTTTGTTTGGTGTGCTTTGCTTGATCCTTGAGTGTGTTTGTTGCATTCATGCATTCACGCATTCATCCGCATTCATGTCATCAAAAAAGAAAATTTTCAAGGAACTTAAAGGGTTATTTGCAAAATTTTCAGACATGGAAAGGCCGAAAAGGCATACAAAGAAGTACAGCTTTAAGCAGCCCGATGTAAAAGAGTTAAGGAATCTGACATCGTATGTACTAGATCCCTTGGGTTTCAAAGCTCGCTATGGGAAGCTTCTACCACTGCTCACCACTCAGGTTGACGAAGGGTTGATGAGTACTCTGGCTCAGTTCTACGATCCGTTGCATCACTGCTTCTTATTTCCGGACTTCCAGCTATTGCCAACCTTGGAGGAGTATTCTCATCTCATTGGGATTCCAATTCTGGATCAAGTGCCGTTCAGTGGCTTAGAGGATATTCCATCTGCTCGAGAGATTGCCAGCTTGTTGCATATAGATGAAGAACTGATTAGAGCTAACCTGACTACCAAAGGCGGAATTCAGGGTTTTCCTTCCGAGTTCCTCATTGCCCAAGCTACCTTTTATGGGAAGGCCATGAGTGAGGATGCCTTTGAGGCTCTCTTTGTATTACTCATCTATGGATTGGTGCTATTTCCCAACTTCGACAAGTTCGTGGACATGAACGCCATTAGGATCTTCTCGGTTCTTAATCCAGTTCCGACTTTGTTGGGTGATACATATGTCTCCTTGCACCTGAGGAATATGAAGAATGGAGGAGTCATTGTCTGCTGTTTACCCCTGCTGTACAAGTGGTTTATTTCGCACTTGCCGCAGACAGTTGCTTTCAAGGAGAACAAGGGATGTCTACGGTGGTCTCAGAGACTCATGTCTCTCACCAATGATGATATCACTTGGTATGATCGCGTGTACGATACCGTCCAGATCATCGACTATTGTGGTGAATTCCCTAATGTGCCCCTTCTTGGTACATGTGGTGGGATCAGCTACAATCCTATACTTGCACGTCGCCAGCTTGGGTTCCCCCTGAAGGATAAACCTAATAGCATTCTGTTAGAAGGTGTGTTCTTCCAGGAGGGTAAAGATCCCCAAGGCCTGAAAGCCAGATTTGTCCGTGCTTGGCGCAGTATTCACAAGAAGAGTAGGAACGAGTTGGGTCCAAAGAACTGCATTGCTTTGGAGCCATACACCTCTTGGGTCAGACAGAGAGCTGCCACTTACTTGATGCCGTATGATCATCCGAGACCTACACCGTTGGATGTGGCTGGGCCTTCAACCCTCCCTACCCAACGTGTAGAGGAGTTGAGAGAAGAAGACCTTTCGCGTGCTTGGATCCGTGAGAGGGAGGAATTGCTGCAACAGCTCAAGGAGAAGGACGCTATGATTGAATTCCTCGAGCACCGAGTGATCGATGATCCGAACGATGCTTGGACTTCTCTGCTTCCTCAGTCTTCCAAATTCTGGAAGAGGAGGTATGATCGACTTGCAAAGGAGAAAGCTGACATGGAAGCGGCCTATGAGAGAGAGATCAAGAAGTTGTGCACTTCTCGTCTTCCAGCATCCCGAGCTTTTAGGGATCCATAGGATGTCATTTACCTTTTCTCTTTGTAATTTAAAATGCTGTACTTTTTTGTCTTGATGTATTGAATGAAATATTTTCCATGAGGAATCAAAAATGTTTAAATATTCAAAATATTGCAAATAACACCCTAAGGGTTCCTTGAAAACAAAACATTTGCACAAGCATTTCATGCATCATCCTTGCATAAACAGGTACCCCTTTTGTTTCTGGTCTTCTGTTCCTAATCTTTTGCTCTTCATTTATTTTGAAGACAAGCTGATTCACCGGTATTATACACGAGTCAACTCTGCAAGAATCATGGAGCAGTTGGAACAAGAGAACAGAGAATTGAAGGAAGAGGTCGCCAGACTTGGCGCTTTGATGGAGCAACTCCTTGCCGCTCAGAATCAACCTGCTCCGACGCCTGCAACTCCTGCTCAGAGGACAGTCATTTCAGAGGTAGCTACTTCTACAGTGCCAGTCAGCACCCACGCGCCCAATGCCATGCCGCCCGGGTTTCCTTGGGGCATGCCCCCAGGTTTTCTGCCGGATATTCCTGCGCCAACCTTCGCTCAAATGCCGGCGTCTAGCTCGGTCCCTATCGCCGCTCCTCCTGTCGTGCATACCATGCCAAGGGTAGACGACATCATCTATCACTCCGAGCCATCTGAGGGCGCAGACGTTCATGAAAAGATGGATGCCATGAACGATCAATTCCTTGAGCTGAGAAAGGAATTGAGGACTCTTCGAGGCAAAGACCTATTCGGCAAGTCTGCAGCCGAACTCTGCCTAGTTCCCGGTGTCAAGATACCGATCAAATTCAAGGTCCCGGACTTTGAAAAATACAAAGGGAACACCTGTCCGCTTGCTCACCTGGTCATGTACGCCAGAAAGATGTCAACACAGACTGATAATGATCAACTCCTGATTCATTATTTCCAAGACAGTCTATCTAGTGCCGCGCTCAGATGGTACATGAGCTTGGACAGCGCCAACATCAGATCTTTCAATGACCTTGGCGAAGCTTTCGTCAAGCAATATAAGTACAACGTCGATATGGCGCCTGACCGAGATCAACTCAGGTCCATGTCCCAGAAGGACAAGGAATCGTTCAAGGAGTACGCCCAGAGATGGCGAGAGCTGGCAGCTCAAATCACTCCACCGCTGGAAGAGAAGGAAATGACCAAGATCTTTCTGAAGACTCTTGGCTCATTTTATTATGAGCGGATGGTAGCAAGCGCTCCCTCTGATTTCACCGAGATGGTGAACATGGGGATGCGTCTCGAAGAAGGTGTCCGTGAAGGACGGTTGGCTAAGGATGATAGCTCTTCCTCTAAACGATATGGGGCGTTTAAGAGGAAAGAAGGTGAAGCACATGCCGTTCAATCTCAGCCCAAACACAGAAGACCCTTTGCTCAGAGGAATCCTGCACGACATGTCAGTCATCAGCACCAGGTGGCTCACGTAGCACCTGTTTTCAAGGACAATACTCCTCAACATCAACAGTATCAGCATCAGCAACAATATCAACAACCGCAGTACCAACAACAACAATCTCGTCCACAGCAACAGGCTTATCAGCCTCGTGGGAGTACGAGTAATCAAGCGAACATGGGTTATGAAAGGAACAAGATCAGTTTTGATCCGATTCCTATGTCGTATGCGGAGTTATATCCCTCTCTAATAGAGCGGAAGTTGGTTTCTCCGAGAGATCCTCCGGCTATACCGGTCAACCCTCAGTGGTGGTATAAGCCTGACCTACACTGTGTCTATCATTCTGGTGCTCCGGGCCATGATATTGAGAATTGCTTCCAGCTGAAGACTAAGGTGCAAGACCTTATGAGAAGTGGAATCCTGAGTTTTGAGGACTCAAGCCCGAACGTCACCAAGAACCCATTGCCTGCGCATGGGAAATCTGTCAACATGATTCAAGAATGCCTTGGGAGGTACAAGGTCAAGTATGTCAGCCACATCAGGCAGCCGTTGGTTGATTTACATAAGATGCTGTGTCAGTACAGTTATTTGGAGCATAACCACGACAAGTGCCGCGTTTGTTCGGTTAATCGTCTGGGTTGCGATCAAGTACGCAGAGAACTTCAGAAGTTGTTGAATGAAGGTACCATTGAGATTCTGCAGAATCGCAATGTTGATGAAGTCGAACCTGAAGTGAACGTCATTTCACCAGTGTTCAAGCTGCCTGAGCCAGTTGTTATCCGCTATAATAGCAACAAGCCGAAGGCTTCCCCTTCCTTGGTCATTAAACCAGCTGGCCCTGTGCCCTATTCATCTGACAAAGTTGTACCCTTCAGATACAATCCTGTTGCTGTCCAGGATGGGGTCGAAGTGCCTTTGCCTTCAACTTCCGTAACCAATATTGCTGATGTCAGTGGGTTGACCCGGAGTGGTCGTGTGTTTTCCGCACCTGCTAAAGCCCCTGCTGCTTCCGATACTGTTGAGCGTCCGGTTGGGACCGCTGTGAGCATTCAGAATCCGGCACCTGATGTTGCCAAACCCTCCTCATCCGTACGAAAGACTCCTGTTTCTTCAGTTGGCCCAAATGGCATTGTTGATGAAGAATCTGATGAGATGCTGAGGCTCATCAGAAAGAGTGAGTACAATATTGTAGACCAGCTTCTACACACGCCCTCCAAGATTTCTATTCTTTCTCTACTGCTGAATTCAGAACCCCATAGGGAATCTCTGCAGAAGGTCTTGGATCTGGCATATGTCGATCACGACGTCACCCTTGAGCAATTTGATAGCATCGTTACAAACATTACCGCTTGCAACACTTTGAGCTTTTGTGACGCTGATCTCCCTGAGGAGGGAAGAGACCACAACATGGCTTTACACATCTCTATGAATTACAAATCTGATGCAATGTCCAATGTGTTGGTGGACACTGGATCTTCTCTTAATGTATTGCCAAAATCCACACTCTCTCGACTATCATATCAAGGTCCTCCTATGAGGCAGAGTGGGGTTGTTGTGAAAGCATTTGATGGGTCGCGCAAGACCGTAATTGGGGAAGTTGATCTCCCTATCAAGATAGGACCAAGTGATTTCCAAGTCACTTTCCAAGTAATGGAGATCCACCCATCTTACAGCTGTCTCTTAGGCAGACCATGGATTCACGAGGCTGGCGCCGTGACATCCACCCTACACCAGAAGCTGAAATTTGTGAAGAACAAGAAATTGGTTGTAGTAGGGGGAGAAAAGGCTCTCCTGGTTAGCCATCTGTCTTCTTTCTCGTACATTGACGCAGAGGATGAAGTTGGAACTCAGTTCCAAGCTTTATCTATTGATGAACCAATCGAGAAGAAGTCTCCTTCATTCACTTCCTACCGTGATGCTAAGCTGGCCATTGAATGTGGTGCAGTTGCTGGATTGGGGAAAGTGCTTGAACTTGAAGACAACAAATCCCGGGCTGGCATTGGCTATGGTTCTGGGGCATGCAATGAGCAAGGGCTGTTCACAAGTGGAGGATTCATCCATGCTGATCAACCTGAAGAAGAGGAAGCTGCTGCTATCATTGAAGAAGAAGATGCAGAAGACTTGAACAATTTTGTTATTCCTGGTGGTGTCTGCCACAATTGGGTCGCTGTAGATGTTCCTACAGTCATCCATAGATCAGAGTAAATTGTTCATTTTGTTTAAAACCTTCTCCCATGCCAAAAGGAGAAGTGATGACATTGTTGGCGGCATTTAATACAATGATGTTTTCATTCAATTAATGCATTGTTTAACATTTGTTTTTCCTTTGTTTTCACTTTTTGCTTTTCTGCATGAAATCAGTGATCACAAAAAAAAACCATAAAAAAAAAAAAAAAAAAGGAGCAAACATTTTTTCATCTGCATAATGGTTTGCTTGTTTAAATGCTGAAGTTTTTTTCCTTAACCAAAATCATTATGCAGATTGATCCTAAAACCCATTGAACATAATGATCCAACGCCATCTCCCAATTTTGAATTCCCTGTATTTGAGGCAGAAGAAGATGACGTTGAGGGGATTCCTGATGAGATTACCCGTCTCCTTGAGCACGAAGAGAAGATCATTCAGCCACATCTCGAAGACTTGGAAACAGTCAACTTGGGGTCTGAGGATTGTGTTCGTCTGGTGAAGATCGGGGCACTTCTTGAAGAGTCTGTCAAGGAAGATTTGATCAGTTTGCTACGAGAATATTCAGATATCTTTGCTTGGTCCTATGAAGACATGCCGGGTTTAGATACAGATATTGTGCAACATTTCCTGCCTTTGAAGCCTGAGTGCGTGCCTGTGAAGCAGAAGCTCAGAAGAACTCATCCAGATATGGCAGTAAAGATCAAAGAAGAAGTTCAGAAGCAAATTGATGCGGGGTTTCTGGTGACTTCTACATATCCTCAATGGGTGGCCAATATTGTGCCTGTTCCTAAGAAGGATGGAAAAGTCCGTATGTGCGTCGACTATAGAGATTTGAATAAAGCTAGCCCAAAAGATGATTTTCCTCTACCACACATTGACATGTTGGTAGACAACACAGCCAAATTCAAAGTCTTTTCCTTTATGGACGGATTTTCCGGTTATAATCAAATCAAGATGGCACCAGAGGATATGGAGAAGACAACATTCATCACACCTTGGGGAACATTCTGTTATCGAGTGATGCCCTTCGGTTTGAAGAACGCCGGAGCCACGTATCAACGAGCTATGACTACCTTGTTTCATGACATGATGCACAAGGAGATAGAAGTCTATGTTGATGATATGATCGCTAAGTCCCGAACGGAAGTTGAGCATGTTGAGCATTTGTTGAAGCTTTTTCAGCGTTTGAGAAAGTTCAAACTTCGCCTGAATCCGAACAAATGTACATTTGGAGTCCGTTCCGGCAAGTTGTTGGGTTTTGTGGTAAGCGAAAGAGGTATTGAGGTTGATCCTGCAAAGGTCAAAGCAATACAAGAGATGCCTGCACCCAAAACTGAGAAGCAAGTCCGAGGTTTTCTTGGCCGCTTGAACTACATTTCCAGATTTATATCCCACATGACTGCCACATGTGCGCCGATATTCAAGCTCCTCCGGAAAGATCAGTCGCATGATTGGACCGAGGATTGCCAGAAAGCTTTCGACAGTATCAAAGATTATCTGTCCGAACCTCCGATTTTGTCTCCGCCTGTGGAAGGAAGACCTCTGATCATGTACTTAACAGTTCTTGAAGACTCGATGGGTTGTGTACTCGGTCAACAAGACGAATCAGGGAAGAAGGAGTTTGCTATATACTACCTCAGTAAGAAGTTTACTGATTGTGAGTCTCGATACTCTACACTTGAGAAGACGTGTTGTGCTTTAGCTTGGGCTGCTAAGCGTTTGCGCCAGTACATGATAAATCATACAACTTGGTTGATATCCAGAATGGATCCGATTAAGTATATCTTCGAGAAGCCTGCTTTAACTGGGAGGATTGCCCGTTGGCAGATGTTGTTGTCTGAGTATGATATTGAGTATCGAGCTCAGAAAGCTATCAAAGGTAGTATCTTGGCTGACCATCTAGCGCACCAGCCGATTGAAGATCATCAGTCTGTTCAGTATGACTTCCCTGACGAGGAAATTCTGTATTTGAAGATGAAAGATTGCGATGAGCCTACACTTGATGAAGGTCCAGAACCTGGTTCCAGATGGACGATGGTGTTTGATGGCGCTGTTAATCAATATGGAAATGGAATTGGGGCAGTGATTATCACTCCTCAAGGTTCACACATTCCGTTTACAGCAAGGCTAACTTTCAAATGCACGAACAACATGGCGGAGTATGAAGCCTGTATAATGGGACTTGAAGAATGCATTGATTTGAGAATCAAGTATCTTGATGTCTATGGTGATTCGGCCCTAGTTATCAATCAGATCAAGGGTGAATAGGAGACGAACCAGCCAAGTCTCATTCCGTACAGAGATTACGCAAGGAGAATTTCAACATTCTTTACAGAAGTTGAATTTTATCACATTCCTCGAGAGGACAATCGGATGGCGGATGCTCTTGCAACGCTTGCTTCCATGATAGTAGTCAGACGGTGGAATGATGTCCCCAATATTACTGTGATGCGCTTGGACAGACCAGCTCACATATTTGCAATCGAAGAAGTGAAAGATGACAAGCCTTGGTATTTTGATATCAAAAATTTCCTCCAGAACCAGGTCTACCCGCCTGGGGCATCTGTGAAAGATAGGAAAACTTTGAGAAGGTTGTCAGGCAGTTTCTACCTCAGTGGTGAAGTACTGTATAAGAGGAATTTCGATATGGTTTTGCTCAGATGCGTGGATAGACACGAAGCAAACCTATTGATGACTGAGGTCCATGAGGGTTCATTTGGTACTCATTCCAATGGACATGCCATGGCTAAGAAAATGTTGAGAGCGGGCTATTATTGGCTGACAATGGAGTCTGACTGTTGCAAGTATGTGAAGAAATGTCATAAGTGTCAAATTTATGCGGATAAGATTCATATTCCTCCGACACTCCTGAATGTGATTTCATCACCATGGCCTTTCTCTATGTGGGGAATCGACATGATCGGCATGATTGAGCCGAAAGCATCCAACGGGCATCGGTTTATTCTCGTAGCGATTGATTACTTCACCAAATGGGTTGAAGCCGCTTCATACGCGAATGTAACCAGACAGGTGGTTGTGAAGTTTATCAAGAACCAGCTGATTTGCCGTTATGGTGTGCCAGAGAGGATCATTACTGATAATGGATCCAATCTGAACAATAAGATGATGGATGAGTTGTGCGCTGAATTCAAGATTGCACACCATAACTCCTCTCCTTACAGACCTAAGATGAATGGGGCTGTTGAAGCTGCTAACAAGAATATCAAGAGGATCATCCAGAAGATGACTGTCACGTACAAAGATTGGCATGAGATGCTACCATTTGCTTTGCATGGATACCGTACGTCTGTACGCACTTCAACAGGGGCAACCCCTTTTTCTCTTGTTTATGGCATGGAAGCCGTTCTCCCAGTAGAGGTGGAGATCCCATCAATGCGAGTCTTGATGGAAGCCAAGTTGACTGATGCTGAATGGATTCAGAGTCGTTATGACCAGTTGAATTTGATCGAAGAGAAGCGATTAACTGCCATGTGTCATGGTCAGTTATATCAGCAGAGAATGAAGAAAGCATTCGATAAGAAGGTCAAGCCTCGTGTGTTCCGAGAAGGTGACCTCGTGCTCAAGAAAGTTTTGTCTTTCGCGCCCGATTCCAGGGGCAAGTGGACTCCAAACTACGAGGGTCCATATGTTGTTAAGAGAGCCTTTTCAGGCGGTGCTTTAATGCTTACAACAATGGATGGGGAGGATTTCACTCGTCCTGTGAATTCGGATGCAGTCAAGAGATACTTTGCCTAAAAAAAAAAGTATATGCAAATGGAAAAAAACAGAATAGCTCGCTAAGTTGAAAACCCGAAAGGGCGGCTTAGGCAAAAATGAGCGTCTCGGTGGAGAACCCGCAAGGGTAATCCAGGCAAAAATTAGAGACTTGAAAAACGAGAATATTTGCATCCCGCTAGATTGAGTACCTCACCCTGGGGCAATCTAGGCAAAAATTAGGGATTTGGCAAATAACTGCATCCTGACAAGATTTTCTGGTTTATCGGTCGTCATTTCGTCAGAAGATTCTCGATTCGTCGTCAACCGAAGCTTCGGATACATCGAGATTCAAATTGGTAGAGAAAGGATCATTATGTTCAATGTAGCCCTCTTCCAATATATATCACTGATTTCAAATTTGTACAGATCTATGGAGTCTTGCCATTTGCAGACTACCATTCTATCAAATCAATTTGAGCTTTTTATCCAATCATTTGCACTCCTATTTGTTTCAATTCAACAAATGTTTTGCATGTTTTAAATTGATAAAATATCATTGTTTTAAACAAATCAAAATTTTTCAAAAAAATTGTTTTAAACAAAGTGAACATTCACAAGATTGAAAGGATACTCAAGAATATCTCAGTGCTCTCCCGAGGGTGGCATGATTTCCAACAGGTAGGACATTGGTTCATATTCCTGGTTTGGTGGTATCTTCTTTCTTCAGATCTTTGTTGGGGTTGTTCCTCAAACAGAGTTGTTGTTGGGGTTGTTCCCCCAGTATAGTCGCAAGCAGAGTGTTGTTGAAGACTTCGTTTTCTCCAGCAGCAGTTTTCCCAGCATGGGTGTTTCCTTGTGAGTTTCGGCGGTTGATGGTTTGTCGTCTTGGTGCCCCGTCACTTTCACCAGTGGGTCGTATGCCCCAGACTTTATTTGTCTCCTCGGCAGTCATGAGTAGAGCTGTTATTGATATCCCCATCGGATTCGCGAGCAGAGTTATTATCACTCTTCCCAGTGCAGTTGCCAGCGGAGTTGTCTGTTTCCTCAGCACGATCGTTTTCTTTTGAAGACTCGGTAAGTCAGCGGTTTGATACCCGGTACTTTACCTTTTCCCCGGCGAAGTCGTCTGCGGAATTGTTGCTATCTCTCCATCAGAGTTTGTTCTCTTCAGCAGAGTAGGATTTATTTTCCTATTCAGCGGTTGATTGGGTCGACATCCCAGTGTTTTCAACCATCTTTTTCCTCAGCATAGTCTGCAGAGTATTTGTTATGGCAATTTCGCCTGTTGAGTACTCCTTCAATCCCCGGTATGGACGGATGATGGCCCTACCATCCAGGGAACGGATTGATTTCCTGACTGTTTGTGATCCCCAGTAGAGTGGCTTATATTGCAGAATCTACTTGTTGTGATCAGTTTGCTATGCATATTCTTTCCCAAGTAGAGTGGTTCGTTGCAGAATCTACTTGTTTGATCTGTCCTCCCTCAGTGGGTTGTTCCCCAAGAGAGTAGCCGACAGTTTTTCCCAGTAGAGTTGCTTATGCAGTTAGATTCTATTTGGATGATATCACTCTCCCTCAGTGGGTTGTTCCCCAGCGGAGTTATGTGGATTTGCTTCTACAACAGTTCGTGCTTGTGCAATGCATCCTTTTGTTTCTCAGTTGACACTGAGATCCCCTGCAGATACTTTGGGACTTCTCTTGTTCCCCTACAGATTCGTCTTGGTGGCTGCTTTGCCCATTGTGACTTTCTGTACCCTGATTGGGTTGTTTCCTGATATCTCTGATCCTCTGCTTCTTCAGCAGTACCCGCAGATCTTTGCTTTACAGCATGAAGATCTCCGCAGATTGGCTCTCCAGCTGGTTGTTCCCCTGGAAGTATAATACCGGACGTTTTGATTCCTGAACCTGTTTGTGTGGGAGTTGTCTGTTTTGTCAGCATTCATCAAACATAAATCACGCATATTCATGCATATTCATAAACATTCAGATATTCATGTTGCATTTCTTGCCATGTATCTTTTGCTTGTCGTGTTCTCCTGCACGGGTGATATAGATCTCTTTATAGATCTCCCCAAGCAAATGTCGGGTATTCAAAATCCCTCCATATAGAGTCAGCCCCATAAGCAGAAAATGTTGCCTTTCCTTCTGCAGTTCCCCACTGAGATATATCCTCGTGGATGACGGTTTCTTCTGTTTCCTCCCAACACATATATTGGGATGGATGTTCCTATTTGAGTTACATCCTCATTAGGACGTGTCTTGATTCAGTCTGTCTTTTCGGATTATTCCCGAATTGGCTATTTGTCAAATGTCTTGTGCTTCCCAGTGGGTTGTTCCCCAGCGGAGTAATTTTGGGCCGCTACCCTCATACCTGTGGTTATAAGTCCTACTTTTCCTGGCTTTCTTGACAGAATTTGTGGTTATACACCTTTTATTCTCCAGCCAGAGTTTTGGTTTTCTACCTAACAGTCGGTAGTTGTAAATCCTATTTTCTTGCTCTCCAGCAGTTTGTGGTTTGTTATAAACCCTATTTTGGTTTCCCGTGCGGATTTGTGATTCGTTCTATCCCCACGTGGAGTTGTTGGTCTTCTATCCCGTATTCGGTAGATGTAAACCCTAATTTTGTGGTCATCTCCACCCTTTTTGGCCCTCTGCCTACAAACCAGCAGTCGTAAGTCCTATCTTTGCGGTTTTTCTACTTACAAACCGGTAGTCATAAACCCTGTTTTCTCCACTTGCAGAGTTAACTTTGTTGTTCATCTCAACCGATGACAATTTCCCTTGTGGTTATCTTCATCTAGTTCTTGATGTTGATTTTCCTTTGCTTGGATAAGTCGCTCAGATCAGTACTTATATCCCTCGCAAGTCTTTTGTGGACAATTGCCGTATGCTAGCAATTTTATCCCCAGTAGGTCCTTTCACCTTGTGTCAGTGATTGTGTTCCCTGGATCATTGGTTTTCACCAGTGAATCCTCAGCAGATCGCCTTTCATTTACCCTTTTGTCGGTAATGTCTGTTGCTCCTTTTGATTGGTCATCATTATATACCTATTCTGGTATCCTGATGCCTTTCTTTTCGGATTTTTATCCTATAAACAACCTACAACCCGGTTAAGGATAATCTTCCATGCGAGGTTATTATTCACGTTTTGACGGCTATGAATAATATGTCTCATGCGCTCTTTGGTCGGAATCCTTTGTTGATCTTCCCCAGTCGAGTAAGATTCGTTTTCCCGTTGTGGATTCGAATGTCCATCCTATAAACAAGTCTGCTGTTCTAGCTTTCTTCAGGGTGATGAGTGTTTTGGAACACAAGCCAATTCACGTCTTCGGATTTTATCCTACAAACAACCTACAACCCGGTTCAGGATAATCTTCCTTTGTGAGTATTCCATCCATGTTCTGACGGTAATGGATATTATATCTCGTTCACTCTCGAGTCAATCTTTTGATTGTTTTCTCCGCAGAGTCAGATTCGTATTCCTTGTGGAATCGAATGTCCATCCTATAAACAAGTCTGCTGTTCTAGCTTTCTTCAGGGTGATGAGTGTTTTGGAACACAAGCCAATTCACGTCTTCGGATTTTATCCTACAAACAACCTACAACCCGGTTCAGGATAATCTTCCTTTAGTCAGATTCGTATTCCTTGTGGAATCGAATGTCCATCCTATAAACAAGTCTGCTGTTCTAGCTCTCTTCAGGATGATGAGTGTTT
Organism: Lathyrus oleraceus; assembly: GCF_024323335.1. Lineage (NCBI taxonomy): Eukaryota > Viridiplantae > Streptophyta > Magnoliopsida > Fabales > Fabaceae > Lathyrus > Lathyrus oleraceus. The sequence goes on from NC_066583.1 coordinate 632,823,693, forward strand.
TGGAACACACACCAATTCACGTCTTTGGTCGGTCACCTGTTACGTACCTACAACCCGGTATCCTTGGTGTTCCTTCCTGATTTTTGTTACCCTCATACCGGTAACACCTCATTGTTCTTGTGCTTCCCTAGTGGAACTTCTTTTTGATTCTCCCCAAGAGTCAGCTTGTGTCTCTCCAATGGATTTATTTTCCTTTGGATCATTGCATGCCTTTGCTTCCCTCCTAGTGGGTAGGTTGCCTTGTGTGTGTGGTTCTTGATCACCAAGCATGTTTTGCATTTGTATATTATTGCTTTTCATATGTTTATCATCCAAAAAGTACAAAAATATTGTCAGTCTAACCTTGTTGCTTGCAGTTGAAGCAATTATCAGCAATTAGGTCAAAGACAGTCAACAGTCAGTCAAAGCAATGGATGATGGCCATTCTTGCAGAATTTGGGCACCATGACCAATAATCAAGAGTTCACACAACTTGGGACATCATTGGAAATCAAGGTCTCAAGGAATTAGGGTCTGGAATTCATCAGAAGTGGTTCAATCATGCAAAACCCTAGAAAAGTCAACAGAAAGTCAAACTTGGTCAACTGGCCATTTAATCAGTGATTTGATGGATGGAATTGATTTGAAGGAGTTCATTCATGTCTATACAAGCCTCATATGTCATGTCCAACCTCATCATGGAAGAATTTGAAGTCAAACAGAAAATTTCCAAAAATGGAAACTGGGCCTGTAATTTTAACTACCAAAAATGGAAACTTCTTGATCCTCAACTTACATCATGATAAAAGCTTCAAATGAATTTTTGCCCAACATGAAAGTTGAAGATCTTGTTCTCCCATTTCCAAAAAGTCCAAGAACTCTTAATTCCCATGTGTGGTTGGCAAGTTATGATCGAATCGATTTCAGAAAATCTTGAACTTCAAAGGGCCATATCTCTCAAACCGTTTGGCCAATTTTGGTGGGGTTTTTTCCTACAAGTCACATTTGATCCCCTCTTTCCAAAAATATAAATTTCATGTGCCAAAACTTCACCAATCAAAATGGCATATTTTGACATTTCTCATTTAAATGCAAGTTTGACTAAGAGTTGACTTTTTGGTATAAACATTTTTTCAACATTTGGCCAATTGGGAAAGCTCAGAAATGTCATTTAGAATGTGTTTGCAAAGTCAAAATGTGCAGTACATGAGGCCATTGTTTGGTTGCTTGAATTGTAAGAAAAGTACAATTTCACCATAATTGTCCATGCCATCCACCATACCATGATTTGTACTCTCAAAACAGAAAATTAGAAGGCCATTTTGCTGTCAATTGAACATGTTGCAGCCTAAAAAACCAGCAAAAACAAAGTCATTGCCTTAGTTGCTTGGATTTTGCAAAGAAAGTACATTGTCACCATGCTACCACATCTTGCAACCTTGCCTTGTACAGTCACATTGCAGAATTTTTCCCTCATTTTCCTGTCATGGCCATCCCCTAGTAGCAGACCAAGACCATGGACAGTAGAAGAAGCATGGTTCATTCTCAAAAAAGGAGGGCACCTTGCTGTTGCACTGAAAAAAAGGCTGCTCACATCCTAAAAAACTGGCCCTGCTATTTGCATCTCACACTTTCTGTCATGAAGCTAACAGCCACAAGCCAACATAACCAACTGCACTCACTCTTGCTTGGGATTTTTTCTAAAAAATTTTCTGTCATAAACACCAAAGAACCAGCTCTGCCTTGCCACAAAGCAACATCAAAGAGCAGTTTCTTGATCATTTTTTTTCTGTCATGGAGAAACCCTGCTAGCAGCCACAAGAGACCACAAACCAACAAAAACCTCTCACTCTCTCATTGTGCAACTTGCTCAAAAGTGAATTTCTGCATAAGCCATCAAAAACCCTCGAGCAACCTTCACTCCTTCATCATCCAAGCACCATTGGGAACTTCTTTTCACCTCCATTCCCCTGCTGTAAACCCCTTTCTCACTCTGTTTCTCATCAAACTCAACAATGGCAGGTCAAGTGTTGGAAGTTTTCAAGAGGTGCTGAGCTAACATACTTCACTCTTCATCATTGCAAGGCCAAAAGAAGCAACTGTTTGAGCTTGTAACCACCAAAACAGCACTGTACCATCGATTTCTTCAAATCAAGTAAGGCTTTCGACCAACTTTTTTTTCAAAACTTTGCTGTGCCATGTGTAGTCCTTACATTATTGAGTATTGTGTGCTTTGAATCGTGTGTTTTCCTTGTGTATGCTGAAAGTTATTTGGCTTTAAAGTCTCATGCTCATGGATGTTTCTGCTCGAGTTAAGATATCTAGGGTGTTTAAATGCAAATGAACTTTGGAATGAGCATGCTGGATGATTGATATGTTGATTGCCATGCCTAATTTCGTGATTCTGGACACTTCAATTTCCATGATTAAATTGTTGATGATGAATGCTGCTGTTCATAAACCCTAACATATTTTCCAGGAATCATGTACATGTGCATATATGTCGGCCATTATTTCTGCTTGTGATTGCATGATGTATCTCATTACCATGATGATTGTATGATACTTGATCGAGTTTTGTTTGTGGATTACATGAATGTGCCCTGCTCTCATATTTTCCAGAACTCCAATCCATGTTGTGTTGGCTGTTGTTGTTGTTTGTGATCACCTGAACCATTTCCACTGCAATTGCTATTTACCATGCTGTTTGGATTTCGCGTGTTGGTGATGAATCATGAAACTGAATATGAATGCCCTGCTGTTGTTTATGATGAAAGCATGAAGATGCATGATACATACTGATTGTTGCTGCATAAACCTTGCTGCTGTTTCTAAAACCTTCCCCGTCCAGAAATTTTTCATGCTCGTGTTTATTAGTTGCTGGATGATGTTGCCTGAACCAATACCATGTTGATTGTGTGCTGATCGAATTTTGTTTGGATGTTGATGAACACATGATGCCATGCTAAAACCTTGCTGCAGTTTTGAAACTCCTTGAACATTGTCCTGAAAATCCATTTGACTGTGTTGTATGATGTTGACTGCTTGCTATATGAACATTGCCAAACGCCATGCCATTGTGTGTTTTTGCTTGAAACCTGTTTGATGTTAATGAGCCATGGAGTTTGAAGTTGCCAAACCATGCTTAAACCCTAGGGTTTTGTTAAACCCAGAATTTGAATGTTATTGGCCGGGTTACTGTTTGATTGGCTGAGAGCCAATCAAAACATTTCATTTCGCAGGGCCAAAACGCAGCACTTCAATAAGTGACTGCAGATATTACTAGATTGCCATTGTTGACCACATGTTGACCTTGTTGCCATGCTATTTTGTTCATACTTCATCCAAACTTCACTCAACTTCAAAAATCAATTTCTCATTCATTTTAATTCCAACAATCCTGAAATTTTTTGCATGATGTCCATGAAGGTGTCTAGTATTTGATTGTGATTTTTAATTAATTTTCCATTGGCTGGATTTTAATTGATAATTATTTTCTTGACATGGATTTTGTGAAATAATGATGATGCATCCTTTGGCCCTGAAATTTTTTGTGGTGAAACTAGACTCACTCATCTTCATTTTGGTATAAAGATTGTGCATTTATCATTTGTGGTTTGCTAGTTGTGAATTTTTGAACTAAGGTGTGACAATTTGTGTCACACCAATGATATGCAAAGGTATGATTTTTGTTCACATGTCTCCTGGCCTCCAAACAACTTGAAATTTTGCATGAATGATCTATCACATGTCTAGTTTGTGTATGAATTTTATTGGAATTTACCATGCTGTTTCCAATTTATTTGAGAATTTTCTTCCATACTTAGTCATTTGTTGACTTTTTGTGATACACATTGCCATATCTTTTGTGAAATTCTCAAATCTTATTGTATGACCATGAAATTTCATATGTGATAACTAGACATCTCAAGCTTTGCATTGGTGTTAATCTCATTCATTTCTCTTCTGTTTTCAAATTGATATGATTTTTTTGAAGTTGACCCATGCTTGTTGACTTTCATCATGCTTACTTGAATTTGGTTTGACTTCATGATTTTACTTGACTGCCTTCCTCTCATCCAAATGCCATGAAATTTTACATGTCTACCATGCTAGATGTTAGGATTGAGTGTGATTTATTTCATGATTTTTGAGATTGTTTGAGTTGACTTTTGAAAGAGGTCTTGCTGTTGACCTATTTGCGCTTTCCTTTGCCATGCTTTGCATCCTTTTGCATATGAAATGACAATGATGCATGATTTGAGTTTGAATCCAATTGAGATTGCTTATTAAATGTTTGAACATGAATTGGGTTGACTTTCCTTTGCTGTTTGACTTTTTTCTTCCACCTTTGACCCTAGGCTAGTCCTAGTGGTCTTTTGAGCTTACCATTGAGCTATTGTTTCAGGTTAAGCACCAATGCCTCAAAGATCATTCAAATTTGATTGAGTTGGATTATATATCATGTGCTAACCCTTGTTTTGTAGGTGTGACTCATATAGTTGAATCTTGTGCTTTGCACATTGGTCCCTCTGTGGTTGACTGTTGTTTATCCATTCCTTTTGTTTTTAAACTGTTGAACTGTTTACTAATTGGTTTGACTTTTTCAGGTACTTTAGTTGCTTAAGTTCTTTGAACTTGCTTTGCTTTGCTATTTAGCAATTTGCTTTGAGGTAATCCCTCTTTCTTCATGTAGTCTGGAGACCCGGTCTGTTATTTGACCGGGCAAACTGTTTGAAGTCCTCCTTAAGAGGCAATGCCTGTGTTTGTTTAAAATTGTCCCAAGCAGGAAAAGTCCTCATTTGAGGCAATTGGTGGAAGGTAGGGATAAGCAATCTATCCCCCACTATTCAGTGTGTCCTCTCTTTGCTCCCATTACATGGTTGAAGCATTGAGATAAAAACCCAAGATCTAATCGAGTCAATAATGGGGAAAGAGTTCCATCTTTCTGAACTCCCCCACTTTCTATTATTTGATGCTCTCTCTGATCTGAGATAGAAGCAATGAGGCACACCCCTCATCTCCTATTCATCTGCTTCACCTTAGCCTCTCAATGGCAAGGTTAAGAGCGACCTTCACCTATTACAGTGGACTTTCAAAGTCAAACCCTCTTGTGTGAGCCCCCCATTGTTTGGCTATAGAGTGTGCTGTTTGATATTGATCGATTGATTGATTGCCTCATATGCACACGTTTGCTTGTATGCTTCATGCATTTATCATCATCAATTGCCATCAATGCATAATCATCTCATTTGTCTTTGTGACATTATCATTGCTGTTTACCCATTGAGGACAATCGTAAGTCCATTTCTTTGGCCATTGCTCCTATGATATGGAAGTGAGTATAAGACCATCACCTTGGCCACTCATCTTATCTTTGCCTGATGCATTTACTTGATTGTATGTGAGGAAGCAACTGTAAGTCCCTGCAAGTTGGCATTTGCATTCCTGTGATCACATGTTCCTTTGTTTACTTGTATGTGAGGTTGCAACTGTAAGTCCCAGCAAGTTGGCATTTGCATTCCTGTGATCATATTGTTGCTTTTGTTCTTGTATGTGGGGATCCACTGTAAGTCCCTGCAACGTGGCATTGGTATTCCTATGAGCATATTTGTGGAGTTAACCTAAGTCCAGACAGATTGGCAGTTAGCTTCCGTTTCTCATCTTTGTTTTTCTTTTGAGGAGATTAGTGTAAGTCCATTGAGTGGCCTCTGATATCCATTTCTGTTTTAGGAGACTGGTGTAAATCCATCTATTGGTATCCGGTATCCGCTTTTATTTCTTCGCCTGTGGAGATTAGTGTAAGTCCATTGAGTGGCACCTGATATCCAGTTTTATTTTAGGAGATTGGTATAAGACCAGTGATTGGCATCCGATATCCGCCTTTCTTGCTTTGTTTGTTATTTATTATCCATTGCTATTCCAAAGGACACACTTGAATCATCTGCTATATGATTTCAAGAAGTGAACCTTCTAAGAAGTTTTACTTTCCATCCTCATCCATTCATCATTCATTATGTCCTAAGACTTTTCACACTCTTGACTTTCAAACTTGACATAAGTGTTGTGCAAACATCTTCATGTTTTCCAAACTAAAAACCTGGACCCAAGTCCTTGACTTTTTCAAACTCCATTTTCATAATACTTCTTTCAAATCAATCTTAATCATACTTTGACTTCACTTTCATAATCACAATCAATTAACTTCACTCATTCACTTGTTTTGGTTTTGTCCATTGTTAATCTTTTCATGCATTAGCCATAGGTTTCAATTATCATTGCGGTTGATGTAAATCTTGCCTATCCTTAGTGAGTCGACAGTAAGACTTCCGTACTAAAAACAGGGTTAACCCCTCCAGTACGTCGAAGCTATCCTCGCATGGTGGATGTTGGTTTTGGTCGATTTTCCTCCCATTGATAATGAAAAGCCTCAGTGCTATTGTTTAAAATTGAATCCATCAACCTTTTTGAAATCTTTTAGCCGAACTACGGCGTTTTGATCCTTACCTTTGACGGAAGGTACGTAGGCAGCGGGTTCATCCGTTCAAACCCAATAATAAAATTGTATATTCTTTTCTCATCATCCCAATCATGTTTGCACAATACTTATGTCGTAACAAATAACAATTTAGTACAACAAGTGTGAAAAGGGCTCCCTAGGAGTACCTAGGACGTAGTGGGTGCCTAACACCTTCCCATTGCGTAATTTACCCCTTACCCAGACTCTCTGATCTTTTTATTAGTTTTCTACGTGTAAAACTTCTTAGGCTTTTGTTCGCTTTTTAGCCAGTCCTTTGGATAAATAAAAGTGCGGTGGCGACTCGAAAATCATTGTATGCTTTGCTTATGGTTTAATCGATAAATCATATAGCGACGAATACACCGCTACACCTAGGAACTTGTTGATGATGGTTGGTGAAAATCTCACACACTTACCCCTTACAAAAACTTTGCAGAACTCCCTGCTACTCCTTTCATAAATCTCCTCAGGGATGTTCACAATGAATTCTTTTACTAACCCCTCATAGCACTGGGGCAGAGCAGTCACAGTTTTCATAAGACCAGCTGCCTTAATTAAGTTCATGACTTCTTTTACTTCAACAACCTCTTTTCCCAATTCTCTTTCAACCGCTACCCTTCTCTGAATGACAAACTTCCATTTTGCAGCACCATCTTCTACGTGAAAAGAGATATTGTCTAGATGCACAACAACCACTTTGTTTGGAGACTTCTTTACAGCCTACCTTTTAACAGGGGAGATTTATGGGACATCGTTTTCGACATCCTCATCCGATTCAGAGCTCTCACTTTCTTTCCTCTTCCTGACCTCTACTTTACTCCAAGACTTGGAGGGACCTATACCAACAACCTTTTTCTCTCTTCTAGCTGTCCTTATCTCAGCCATACTCTTCCTTTTTCTCAGTTTCTTAGCTACACTTGTTTTCACAAGATTGACCAAAGTGTCATCTTCTTCCTCAGAACTTTCTTCCTCCAAATCAATACTATCCTCAGCAGTATCAGGAGACATGTTAGCTGGTTTCTTGCTAGGTAAATTTTTTCCAAGAAAACATAGTCCCTCAGCAGCTACTTCCTTTTCTGTCTTAGATGAGTCATCATCTTTCTCAATTTGGGTTTCCACCTCAGGAGACGGGTCCCTTCTGGACAGAGGGGTATGTCATACCCCAAAATTTGCCCATTCATATTTTAAGACATTTTTCAGGGCATTCCGACTCATTTTTATGACACTGATCTTAAAGGAACAAAGGTCCAGCTCACGAATGGCCCAATCCAGAAAATGGCCCAAACTGGCCTGTTCACTACACGCTCGCCTAGCGAACATTCGCTACACGTTCGCTACACGCTCGCCTAGCGAACGTTCACTACACGCTCGCCTAGCGAAGCTGACAGACAACAGAAAATTTCGGGCTTCATTCTGAGCCCATTAGGTCATCAAAGGAGTATTATAAATACCCCAACTCCAGAACGAAAAGAAAACGGAAAAACCGAGACGAAGACGGACGGAAACCCTAGCATAGAAACCCTGGAGAGTAGCCCAGAGAAGTCGGAGTGAAGAAGCCCTGACGGCCGCTCATCCGCACCGAAGTTACCGCCGCCCAACTCAACCCGATACCAAAAGTGACTTGCCAATTCAGCATTACCACTCCATTGCAAACAGGTTTGTGTATCATTATTGTTTTATGCTTCCAATTTGTAAATCTCTAAATACATAATGCATCATGATTGAATTTTTGGATATGTAATTAGACTTTGCATGTGAATTCCAGTACGCCTGAATATCCTGAGTGTATTGACCATATTATTTCTGTAATTGAATGCAATAAGGCATGCAGCATGCTGAGATCATACTGTTCTGAAATTCAAAACCCGCAGCCGCTCGCTAGCACATCGCTAAGCGAGCATGTAGCGAGCATTCGCTAGGCCCTCGCTAGGCGAGGCAGAGGCGAACGGGACAGTCGTTGATATTTGTTATGTCCTATGCGTAACCTGATCTATTCTATGTTAATTATGCACTGTTTTGCCTGACATTCATGCTGATGTGTTTTCTTTTGTGGTGTAATCCTCGATTGCACCCTGATTGGTATTCTAACCCGTTTGCTGAATTTTGTAAAGGTTCACATATCCCAGGAAAAGAGTGCTGTTTAGGCCTTCCACTTTATTTGTGGGATACCCTTATGAAGATCCACCCTAAATTGCTTAATTAATTTTAATGTATTAATTTTAATGTATTAATTTTAATGTATTGATTTTAATGTGGAGATTCATCCTAATCACCTAATTAACTTTAAAATATGGCCTTTAAATATGTGATCTTGGACCTCTCTTTTGCCCTACGGTATTACGGTATAACGGTCATGTCCCGCGAATGTAGGGATACACTTAGCAAAGACCCTTCGGTTAAATCATCATAAAATAAATCATGGTCCCTCGGATGTTGCTTTCAAATATATGATTTCGTCCCTCGATGACCCTTCGGTGTAGCCTACGGTTAAATGATGCTCGTCCCTTCGAATGCTAAGGTATCCTTACAACTGTTGCCTTCAATGACCTATCGATGACCCTACGATGACCCTTAAACATCCAAAGGGTAAAATTACTTACTTCTCAATAGTAAGGACAGTTTTACCCTCATAAGGATAGGAAACGTTCATAACGACCTTAGGAAGGTATAACTCTCAATTGCTGGATCATAACCTAAAACATTTTCCACCCCTCACACTTTGCAAAATCCTAGAAAATCACCACTTGGTACACATTCATACTAGAATCATCACCAAGTTACATTTTTCTAAACCGTTTTCAAAATCAAACGAGATAAATACTTTGTATACATTCATACGAGAATCATTACAAAGTTAAACTCTCTTTTCGAAACATTTTTAAACAATTCACCAACACTTTTCAGACAAAAATATAAGTGATCCAGCAATTAAGAGCCCATGGATAACCATGGATACAAAGGGTGCTAATACCTTCCCTTTGTATAATGTACCTCCCGAACCCAAAATCTATTGAGGTCTTTCCTGTTCTTTTCCACCTTTCCTTATTGGATAAAAGAAAAGTCGGTGGCGACTCTTGCTATCCGCGACATTGCGATAAAAAGCAAAATACCCCAAGTCAGTTCACCGTATGACAGGGTAAAAATATCCTTGACTCCATGTTCTTCATTCAGGATCCTAGTAACTAGGTTTCTTATGGTGCGATCAGTAAAGTGCATGTCCTCTTTATCAGGAGATTTTTCAGGAATGTTACCTTGCTTAGTTCCAGCCATGGAAGAGGGGCCTGAGACGTCACCTGGTATCATACGCAGAGGAGTCACGTCCATCAAATCTTCATCTAGAAACTCCATGGAGGGAGATCTTGTATGAAGGGGTTTTGAGCTAGATGATGATGGATGTTGAGACATGTTGAACTTTTGAGGAAAATTTATTTGCCCTAGCAGAGGTTCTCTGAGTAGTTTGATGAAGATGGAAAGAGTTGTGTTCAGGTAGAGCGTGCAAATGAAATAGATAATATTTCCAATACTAGGTGATGATTCATTATTAATGTGGCTTTTTCTTTTCATTGGGCAGACAATGTTTTTGTTACCTTTTCCACTCCCCATTAATTGCCATATTTTCTCAAGAAACCAAGTCCCTAATTTCCCCTTTTTATATTCAAGTTGGACATCATACAAATCCCTTGCAGCCTTGTCAGTTAGTTGCATTTCATACTGTAGAGTTATGAATTTGTTTTCCACATATTTTCTAATTGAGTGATGACAGCAAATAATATACTTGGTCCAGCTGTGCTGAATATGATTTTTGGACATAGTTGCACCATACAGGTTGTCATAATACAATGTCATGACATCGTGTGTGACATTGTATACAATCATCAGTAGTTTCATCCAACCTATTTGAGAACTACTGCTTTCATCATCATATTTGTCTTTCACATGTGTAGAATCAGGAGACCTATCACTCTTCATCTCCCCCACACACATAGCCCCTTGTGGTTCAGTTCCAACAAAATTTTCTCCACTATCAGAGTGTATATAACTAGTCACATATCCACCTGTTTGATCTAACCTCTCAACCATTTGGGCCATCATGACCTTTTCTTCCTTGAGAGTAAGGTTAAGTCTGAGCTTCTGGTGTGACATCCTTGTTTGACATTTCCCACAGGCTTGGCTTTCATTACTCTTGAGGGTTCTTCTAGCAGCTGCACTTATCTTCATCCCTTCCTTTTTGTCATAGGTACACTTTGAGGAATGATCCAATTTAGAGATCCACATGTAACAATTGTCTTTGGTTCTGATTCCTTTCATAATCACTTCACTATCTTTGTTAGAAATTAGGCTTTCAATTTTGGTGAAGTTAACATTCAGACCTTGGTCAAATAGTCGAATGATGCTTATTAGATTTGCAGTCAAGCCCTTAACAAGTAGAACCTTGTCAAGTTCAGGAACTCCAGGACAATCAAGCTTGCATATCCCCTTTATTTCGCCCTTTGTTCCATCACCAAAAGTTACATGGCTTATGATATGAGGGTGAAGATCAGTTATCAGGTCTATGTTTCCAGTCATGTGTCTAGAGCATCCACTATCAAGATACCACTCTTCTTTGGCTAAGATTCCAAAGGGAATGTGAGCTATTAGACTTGCAACATTAGTCTTAGGAACCCATTGCTTCTTGTTGATAGGCCTGTGTTGTTGATGAACAGGGATAGGGTAACCATATAGCTTATAGCAGAAAGACTTTAGGTGACCAAATTTCCCACAGTAATGTCATCTCCATCTTTGGTGTTTCCTTTTCTGTTGTCTTTTCTTCTGATGTTGTGACATCTCAGGACTGCTCTTACTATTGCTGTATTTGGGTTTGGCTTGAGGTTTATACCTAGAGTAACTGATATCAGCCTTGGAATTTTTATCTCCTAATCCAGATTTATCTCCTGTGATTAGTCCAGTTTGGAGAATCTTGTCTAAGGAGTCAGATCCATTGTTTAACATCCTTACATACTTGGTCATCTCTTCTAGTTTTGAGTTTAAGAACAAAGCTTCTATTTTTAACTTGAATATGGTTTCCACATGCTCAGCCTTTTCTTTCTCAAGTTGTACTATCTTCTGGCTCTCAACTTGTTGACTTTCATCTAGCTTGACCTTCAGAGCCACTGCTTCTGTTTTTAATTTGGAGATGGTTTCCAAATGTTCTACCTTCTCTTTCTCAAGTTGAGTTATCCCCTTCTTCTGGTTTTCCACCTGTTTACACAGCTCAACACTTTTGTGGCACAACTTTCTGTAGGTAGAGCCCAACTCTTCAAGGGTTACTTCGTCATCACTTGAGTCTCCATCAGAACCCCATTTTCCTGTCAGTGCAGTCACCAGATTTGCAACCTCCTATGTATCACTCTCATCAGACCAAGTGGCAGCAAGACTCATCTTCTGCTTCTTGAGATATGTTCCACATTCAGTTCTAATGTGTCCATACCCATCACATTCATAACACTTTACTTCTCTTCCTTCTTTGGGCTTTTCATTTGACCTTGCTCTTCTTTCATTGCTGATGTCAGATGTGATGTTCTTGACATTTGCCTTGGATCTTACATCCATCTTTTTTAACAATCTGTTGAACTGTCTCCCCAGCATTGCAACTTCATTGGTCAAATCTTCATCATCATCCTGACTATTTTCCTCTTCTATGTTTGATATGAAGGCAATGCTTTTGGTTTTCCTCTCAGAACCATCATTTAATCCCATCTCAAATGTTTGGAGGGAACCAATTAGCTCATTAACCCTCATGTTGGAAATGTCTTGAGACTCTTCTGTGGCAGTTGATCAGTCACCATTTATGCTAGACATTCCACTATTTAACCGTAAATAAGTCAGGTAAACTGTGTAAACTGAAGCATTTTTAGTTAGATATAAGCTCAATTCTATAATATTAAGTGTGTTGTTACTTATGAGTTTCTTGAGGATATTTTACACTTTTGGGTATGTTAGCAGGTAAAACACTAGTTTGGAAGCTCAGGGAATCAAACGTCAGATGCGAAATGGAGCCCGAGCAAGAAAACGGAAGAAAAAATCAAATTTTGGAGAACCTGCTGTCCATACGCGTATGGCCTTACATGATACGCGTATGGACCTGCCTAGTACGCGTAGCATACGTATATGACCAGAGGGATGGAAAATCAAGCAAAATAGCAAGCCTCTGGTGATACGCGTATGGGACTGGGCAGTACGCGTACCAGCCTGGGCAATACGCGTACCAGCCTGGGCAATACGCGTATCAGAGGCTGTCTTACGTGCGGTACGCGTTTGAGACTAGGCAGTACGCGTATGAGACTGGGCAATACGCGTATGGAGCACAAAATCAGGAAAAGTCCAACTGAATAGCTATTTAGAGGGCAGAACACGATTTTCCAGGGGTTGGACGATTTTGGAGAGAAAAAAAAGAAGCTTTTTGAGAGCTGGAGACTCTACGATTATCAGAGGATTCATATGTTCAAGAGTTTTCCGACGATTGAAGATTAATTCCTCACGAAATTCTGTAATGACAACAATGTTAATCTTTGTTTTTATTTCGATTATGAGTAGCTAAACCCCCCATTGCTAGGGGGGTGACCCTGATTCTGAATGTGACAGATTTTATGTTTATGAGTGCATTGACTATTTCTTCTTTTCCATTGATTTGTTCTTATTACCGTTCTTTATGCTTTATTCGTCGGACCAACGAATGATGATTAATATGAATAGTTTAAGCTGGACAGCGATTATTCATTGATCTGGATAAGAACTTTGGATAGTAAAAATAACCTAGGACTAGGGATTTTCTATCTGACCGGTAATTCTTGATATTTGAATGCTTGAGTATGAACTTAATTATTTACGGACATAGTAATTAGGTTACATAATCAAAGGTCTTTTCACTGAGGAATTAGGAATAGATACCCTTGAGGACCGGAATTAATTGGACAGGAATATTGTCTAAACTTTTATAAATTATATCTGTTACAGGAAGTTTCATTCACCGAACCCTAGCAATCTTCTCTCATTTGTCTCTTGTTCAACCTTTTACTTGTTTTATTTATTTGCAATTGGTAGTATAATTACTCACAACACAAAAACCAAAGGCTTTTGTCTAATTGAAACAATCTATAAACTCTGTATCGTCAAGCAGTCCTTGAGATCGACAAACGGGGAATTTCCCTTTTATTACTACAGTGAGAAAAATAGTACACTTTTGTGGCACAACTTTCTGTAGGTAGAGCCCAACTCTTCAAGGGTTACTTCGTCATCACTTGAGTCTCCATCAGAACCCCATTTTCCTGTCAGTGCAGTCACCAGATTTGCAACCTCCTATGTATCACTCTCATCAGACCAAGTGGCAGCAAGACTCATCTTCTGCTTCTTGAGATATGTTCCACATTCAGTTCTAATGTGTCCATACCCATCACATTCATAGCACTTTACTTCTCTTCCTTCTTTGGGCTTTTCATTTGACCTTGCTCTTCTTTCATTGCTGATGTCAGATGTGATGTTCTTGACATTTGCCTTGGATCTTACATCCATCTTTTTTAACAATCTGTTGAACTGTCTCCCCAGCATTGCAACTTCATTGGTCAAATCTTCATCATCATCCTGACTATTTTCCTCTTCTATGTTTGATATGAAGGCAATGCTTTTGGTTTTCCTCTCAGAACCATCATTTAATCCCATCTCAAATGTTTGGAGGGAACCAATTAGCTCATCAACCCTCATGTTGGAAATGTCTTGAGACTCTTCTATGGCAGTTGATCAGTCACCATTTATGCTAGACATTCCACTATTTAACCGTAAATAAGTCAGGTAAACTGTGTAAACTGAAGCATTTTTAGTTAGATATAAGCTCAATTCTATAATATTAAGTGTGTTGTTACTTATGAGTTTCTTGAGGATATTTTACACTTTTGGGTATGTTAGCAGGTAAAACACTAGTTTGGAAGCTCAGGGAATCAAACGTCAGATGCGAAATGGAGCCCGAGCAAGAAAACGGAAGAAAAAATCAAATTTTGGAGAACCTGCTGTCCATACGCGTATGGCCTTACATGATACGCGTATGGACCTGCCTAGTACGCGTAGCATACGTATATGACCAGAGGGATGGAAAATCAAGCAAAATAGCAAGCCTCTGGTGATACGCGTATGGGACTGGGCAGTACGCGTACCAGCCTGGGCAATACGCGTACCAGCCTGGGCAATACGCGTATCAGAGGCTGTCTTACGTGCGGTACGCGTTTGAGACTAGGCAGTACGCGTATGAGACTGGGCAATACGCGTATGGAGCACAAAATCAGGAAAAGTCCAACTGAATAGCTATTTAGAGGGCAGAACACGATTTTCCAGGGGTTGGACGATTTTGGAGAGAAAAAAAAGAAGCTTTTTGAGAGCTGGAGACTCTACGATTATCAGAGGATTCATATGTTCAAGAGTTTTCCGACGATTGAAGATTAATTCCTCACGAAATTCTGTAATGACAACAATGTTAATCTTTGTTTTTATTTCGATTATGAGTAGCTAAACCCCCCATTGCTAGGGGGGTGACCCTGATTCTGAATGTGACAGATTTTATGTTTATGAGTGCATTGACTATTTCTTCTTTTCCATTGATTTGTTCTTATTACCGTTCTTTATGCTTTATTCGTCGGACCAACGAATGATGATTAATATGAATAGTTTAAGCTGGACAGCGATTATTCATTGATCTGGATAAGAACTTTGGATAGTAAAAATAACCTAGGACTAGGGATTTTCTATCTGACCGGTAATTCTTGATATTTGAATGCTTGAGTATGAACTTAATTATTTACGGACATAGTAATTAGGTTACATAATCAAAGGTCTTTTCACTGAGGAATTAGGAATAGATACCCTTGAGGACCGGAATTAATTGGACAGGAATATTGTCTAAACTTTTATAAATTATATCTGTTACAGGAAGTTTCATTCACCGAACCCTAGCAATCTTCTCTCATTTGTCTCTTGTTCAACCTTTTACTTGTTTTATTTATTTGCAATTGGTAGTATAATTACTCACAACACAAAAACCAAAGGCTTTTGTCTAATTGAAACAATCTATAAACTCTGTATCGTCAAGCAGTCCTTGAGATCGACAAACGGGGAATTTCCCTTTTATTACTACAGTGAGAAAAATAGTACACTTTTGTGGCACAACTTTCTGTAGGTAGAGCCCAACTCTTCAAGGGTTACTTCGTCATCACTTGAGTCTCCATCAGAACCCCATTTTCCTGTCAGTGCAGTCACCAGATTTGCAACCTCCTATGTATCACTCTCATCAGACCAAGTGGCAGCAAGACTCATCTTCTGCTTCTTGAGATATGTTCCACATTCAGTTCTAATGTGTCCATACCCATCACATTCATAGCACTTTACTTCTCTTCCTTCTTTGGGCTTTTCATTTGACCTTGCTCTTCTTTCATTGCTGATGTCAGATGTGATGTTCTTGACATTTGCCTTGGATCTTACATCCATCTTTTTTAACAATCTGTTGAACTGTCTCCCCAGCATTGCAACTTCATTGGTCAAATCTTCATCATCATCCTGACTATTTTCCTCTTCTATGTTTGATATGAAGGCAATGCTTTTGGTTTTCCTCTCAGAACCATCATTTAATCCCATCTCAAATGTTTGGAGGGAACCAATTAGCTCATCAACCCTCATGTTGGAAATGTCTTGAGACTCTTCTATGGCAGTTGATCAGTCACCATTTATGCTAGACATTCCACTATTTAACCGTAAATAAGTCAGGTAAACTGTGTAAACTGAAGCATTTTTAGTTAGATATAAGCTCAATTCTATAATATTAAGTGTGTTGTTACTTATGAGTTTCTTGAGGATATTTTACACTTTTGGGTATGTTAGCAGGTAAAACACTAGTTTGGAAGCTCAGGGAATCAAACGTCAGATGCGAAATGGAGCCCGAGCAAGAAAACGGAAGAAAAAATCAAATTTTGGAGAACCTGTTGTCCATACGCGTATGGCCTTACATGATACGCGTATGGACCTGCCTAGTACGCGTAGCATACGTATATGACCAGAGGGATGGAAAATCAAGCAAAATAGCAAGCCTCTGGTGATACGCGTATGGGACTGGGCAGTACGCGTACCAGCCTGGGCAATACGCGTACCAGCCTGGGCAATACGCGTATCAGAGGCTGTCTTACGTGCGGTACGCGTTTGAGACTAGGCAGTACGCGTATGAGACTGGGCAATACGCGTATGGAGCACAAAATCAGGAAAAGTCCAACTGAATAGCTATTTAGAGGGCAGAACACGATTTTCCAGGGGTTGGACGATTTTGGAGAGAAAAAAAAGAAGCTTTTTGAGAGCTGGAGACTCTACGATTATCAGAGGATTCATATGTTCAAGAGTTTTCCGACGATTGAAGATTAATTCCTCACGAAATTCTGTAATGACAACAATGTTAATCTTTGTTTTTATTTCGATTATGAGTAGCTAAACCCCCCATTGCTAGGGGGGTGACCCTGATTCTGAATGTGACAGATTTTATGTTTATGAGTGCATTGACTATTTCTTCTTTTCCATTGATTTGTTCTTATTACCGTTCTTTATGCTTTATTCGTCGGACCAACGAATGATGATTAATATGAATAGTTTAAGCTGGACAGCGATTATTCATTGATCTGGATAAGAACTTTGGATAGTAAAAATAACCTAGGACTAGGGATTTTCTATCTGACCGGTAATTCTTGATATTTGAATGCTTGAGTATGAACTTAATTATTTACGGACATAGTAATTAGGTTACATAATCAAAGGTCTTTTCACTGAGGAATTAGGAATAGATACCCTTGAGGACCGGAATTAATTGGACAGGAATATTGTCTAAACTTTTATAAATTATATCTGTTACAGGAAGTTTCATTCACCGAACCCTAGCAATCTTCTCTCATTTGTCTCTTGTTCAACCTTTTACTTGTTTTATTTATTTGCAATTGGTAGTATAATTACTCACAACACAAAAACCAAAGGCTTTTGTCTAATTGAAACAATCTATAAACTCTGTATCGTCAAGCAGTCCTTGAGATCGACAAACGGGGAATTTCCCTTTTATTACTACAGTGAGAAAAATAGTACACTTTTGTGGCACAACTTTCTGTAGGTAGAGCCCAACTCTTCAAGGGTTACTTCGTCATCACTTGAGTCTCCATCAGAACCCCATTTTCCTGTCAGTGCAGTCACCAGATTTGCAACCTCCTATGTATCACTCTCATCAGACCAAGTGGCAGCAAGACTCATCTTCTGCTTCTTGAGATATGTTCCACATTCAGTTCTAATGTGTCCATACCCATCACATTCATAGCACTTTACTTCTCTTCCTTCTTTGGGCTTTTCATTTGACCTTGCTCTTCTTTCATTGCTGATGTCAGATGTGATGTTCTTGACATTTGCCTTGGATCTTACATCCATCTTTTTTAACAATCTGTTGAACTGTCTCCCCAGCATTGCAACTTCATTGGTCAAATCTTCATCATCATCCTGACTATTTTCCTCTTCTATGTTTGATATGAAGGCAATGCTTTTGGTTTTCCTCTCAGAACCATCATTTAATCCCATCTCAAATGTTTGGAGGGAACCAATTAGCTCATCAACCCTCATGTTGGAAATGTCTTGAGACTCTTCTATGGCAGTTGATCAGTCACCATTTATGCTAGACATTCCACTATTTAACCGTAAATAAGTCAGGTAAACTGTGTAAACTGAAGCATTTTTAGTTAGATATAAGCTCAATTCTATAATATTAAGTGTGTTGTTACTTATGAGTTTCTTGAGGATATTTTACACTTTTGGGTATGTTAGCAGGTAAAACACTAGTTTGGAAGCTCAGGGAATCAAACGTCAGATGCGAAATGGAGCCCGAGCAAGAAAACGGAAGAAAAAATCAAATTTTGGAGAACCTGCTGTCCATACGCGTATGGCCTTACATGATACGCGTATGGACCTGCCTAGTACGCGTAGCATACGTATATGACCAGAGGGATGGAAAATCAAGCAAAATAGCAAGCCTCTGGTGATACGCGTATGGGACTGGGCAGTACGCGTACCAGCCTGGGCAATACGCGTACCAGCCTGGGCAATACGCGTATCAGAGGCTGTCTTACGTGCGGTACGCGTTTGAGACTAGGCAGTACGCGTATGAGACTGGGCAATACGCGTATGGAGCACAAAATCAGGAAAAGTCCAACTGAATAGCTATTTAGAGGGCAGAACACGATTTTCCAGGGGTTGGACGATTTTGGAGAGAAAAAAAAGAAGCTTTTTGAGAGCTGGAGACTCTACGATTATCAGAGGATTCATATGTTCAAGAGTTTTCCGACGATTGAAGATTAATTCCTCACGAAATTCTGTAATGACAACAATGTTAATCTTTGTTTTTATTTCGATTATGAGTAGCTAAACCCCCAATTGCTAGGGGGGTGACCCTGATTCTGAATGTGACAGATTTTATGTTTATGAGTGCATTGACTATTTCTTCTTTTCCATTGATTTGTTCTTATTACCGTTCTTTATGCTTTATTCGTCGGACCAACGAATGATGATTAATATGAATAGTTTAAGCTGGACAGCGATTATTCATTGATCTGGATAAGAACTTTGGATAGTAAAAATAACCTAGGACTAGGGATTTTCTATCTGACCGGTAATTCTTGATATTTGAATGCTTGAGTATGAACTTAATTATTTACGGACATAGTAATTAGGTTACATAATCAAAGGTCTTTTCACTGAGGAATTAGGAATAGATACCCTTGAGGACCGGAATTAATTGGACAGGAATATTGTCTAAACTTTTATAAATTATATCTGTTACAGGAAGTTTCATTCACCGAACCCTAGCAATCTTCTCTCATTTGTCTCTTGTTCAACCTTTTACTTGTTTTATTTATTTGCAATTGGTAGTATAATTACTCACAACACAAAAACCAAAGGCTTTTGTCTAATTGAAACAATCTATAAACTCTGTATCGTCAAGCAGTCCTTGAGATCGACAAACGGGGAATTTCCCTTTTATTACTACAGTGAGAAAAATAGTACACTTTTGTGGCACAACTTTCTGTAGGTAGAGCCCAACTCTTCAAGGGTTACTTCGTCATCACTTGAGTCTCCATCAGAACCCCATTTTCCTGTCAGTGCAGTCACCAGATTTGCAACCTCCTATGTATCACTCTCATCAGACCAAGTGGCAGCAAGACTCATCTTCTGCTTCTTGAGATATGTTCCACATTCAGTTCTAATGTGTCCATACCCATCACATTCATAGCACTTTACTTCTCTTCCTTCTTTGGGCTTTTCATTTGACCTTGCTCTTCTTTCATTGCTGATGTCAGATGTGATGTTCTTGACATTTGCCTTGGATCTTACATCCATCTTTTTTAACAATCTGTTGAACTGTCTCCCCAGCATTGCAACTTCATTGGTCAAATCTTCATCATCATCCTGACTATTTTCCTCTTCTATGTTTGATATGAAGGCAATGCTTTTGGTTTTCCTCTCAGAACCATCATTTAATCCCATCTCAAATGTTTGGAGGGAACCAATTAGCTCATCAACCCTCATGTTGGAAATGTCTTGAGACTCTTCTATGGCAGTTGATCAGTCACCATTTATGCTAGACATTCCACTATTTAACCGTAAATAAGTCAGGTAAACTGTGTAAACTGAAGCATTTTTAGTTAGATATAAGCTCAATTCTATAATATTAAGTGTGTTGTTACTTATGAGTTTCTTGAGGATATTTTACACTTTTGGGTATGTTAGCAGGTAAAACACTAGTTTGGAAGCTCAGGGAATCAAACGTCAGATGCGAAATGGAGCCCGAGCAAGAAAACGGAAGAAAAAATCAAATTTTGGAGAACCTGCTGTCCATACGCGTATGGCCTTACATGATACGCGTATGGACCTGCCTAGTACGCGTAGCATACGTATATGACCAGAGGGATGGAAAATCAAGCAAAATAGCAAGCCTCTGGTGATACGCGTATGGGACTGGGCAGTACGCGTACCAGCCTGGGCAATACGCGTACCAGCCTGGGCAATACGCGTATCAGAGGCTGTCTTACGTGCGGTACGCGTTTGAGACTAGGCAGTACGCGTATGAGACTGGGCAATACGCGTATGGAGCACAAAATCAGGAAAAGTCCAACTGAATAGCTATTTAGAGGGCAGAACACGATTTTCCAGGGGTTGGACGATTTTGGAGAGAAAAAAAAGAAGCTTTTTGAGAGCTGGAGACTCTACGATTATCAGAGGATTCATATGTTCAAGAGTTTTCCGACGATTGAAGATTAATTCCTCACGAAATTCTGTAATGACAACAATGTTAATCTTTGTTTTTATTTCGATTATGAGTAGCTAAACCCCCCATTGCTAGGGGGGTGACCCTGATTCTGAATGTGACAGATTTTATGTTTATGAGTGCATTGACTATTTCTTCTTTTCCATTGATTTGTTCTTATTACCGTTCTTTATGCTTTATTCGTCGGACCAACGAATGATGATTAATATGAATAGTTTAAGCTGGACAGCGATTATTCATTGATCTGGATAAGAACTTTGGATAGTAAAAATAACCTAGGACTAGGGATTTTCTATCTGACCGGTAATTCTTGATATTTGAATGCTTGAGTATGAACTTAATTATTTACGGACATAGTAATTAGGTTACATAATCAAAGGTCTTTTCACTGAGGAATTAGGAATAGATACCCTTGAGGACCGGAATTAATTGGACAGGAATATTGTCTAAACTTTTATAAATTATATCTGTTACAGGAAGTTTCATTCACCGAACCCTAGCAATCTTCTCTCATTTGTCTCTTGTTCAACCTTTTACTTGTTTTATTTATTTGCAATTGGTAGTATAATTACTCACAACACAAAAACCAAAGGCTTTTGTCTAATTGAAACAATCTATAAACTCTGTATCGTCAAGCAGTCCTTGAGATCGACAAACGGGGAATTTCCCTTTTATTACTACAGTGAGAAAAATAGTACACTTTTGTGGCACAACTTTCTGTAGGTAGAGCCCAACTCTTCAAGGGTTACTTCGTCATCACTTGAGTCTCCATCAGAACCCCATTTTCCTGTCAGTGCAGTCACCAGATTTGCAACCTCCTATGTATCACTCTCATCAGACCAAGTGGCAGCAAGACTCATCTTCTGCTTCTTGAGATATGTTCCACATTCAGTTCTAATGTGTCCATACCCATCACATTCATAGCACTTTACTTCTCTTCCTTCTTTGGGCTTTTCATTTGACCTTGCTCTTCTTTCATTGCTGATGTCAGATGTGATGTTCTTGACATTTGCCTTGGATCTTACATCCATCTTTTTTAACAATCTGTTGAACTGTCTCCCCAGCATTGCAACTTCATTGGTCAAATCTTCATCATCATCCTGACTATTTTCCTCTTCTATGTTTGATATGAAGGCAATGCTTTTGGTTTTCCTCTCAGAACCATCATTTAATCCCATCTCAAATGTTTGGAGGGAACCAATTAGCTCATCAACCCTCATGTTGGAAATGTCTTGAGACTCTTCTATGGCAGTTGATCAGTCACCATTTATGCTAGACATTCCACTATTTAACCGTAAATAAGTCAGGTAAACTGTGTAAACTGAAGCATTTTTAGTTAGATATAAGCTCAATTCTATAATATTAAGTGTGTTGTTACTTATGAGTTTCTTGAGGATATTTTACACTTTTGGGTATGTTAGCAGGTAAAACACTAGTTTGGAAGCTCAGGGAATCAAACGTCAGATGCGAAATGGAGCCCGAGCAAGAAAACGGAAGAAAAAATCAAATTTTGGAGAACCTGTTGTCCATACGCGTATGGCCTTACATGATACGCGTATGGACCTGCCTAGTACGCGTAGCATACGTATATGACCAGAGGGATGGAAAATCAAGCAAAATAGCAAGCCTCTGGTGATACGCGTATGGGACTGGGCAGTACGCGTACCAGCCTGGGCAATACGCGTACCAGCCTGGGCAATACGCGTATCAGAGGCTGTCTTACGTGCGGTACGCGTTTGAGACTAGGCAGTACGCGTATGAGACTGGGCAATACGCGTATGGAGCACAAAATCAGGAAAAGTCCAACTGAATAGCTATTTAGAGGGCAGAACACGATTTTCCAGGGGTTGGACGATTTTGGAGAGAAAAAAAAGAAGCTTTTTGAGAGCTGGAGACTCTACGATTATCAGAGGATTCATATGTTCAAGAGTTTTCCGACGATTGAAGATTAATTCCTCACGAAATTCTGTAATGACAACAATGTTAATCTTTGTTTTTATTTCGATTATGAGTAGCTAAACCCCCCATTGCTAGGGGGGTGACCCTGATTCTGAATGTGACAGATTTTATGTTTATGAGTGCATTGACTATTTCTTCTTTTCCATTGATTTGTTCTTATTACCGTTCTTTATGCTTTATTCGTCGGACCAACGAATGATGATTAATATGAATAGTTTAAGCTGGACAGCGATTATTCATTGATCTGGATAAGAACTTTGGATAGTAAAAATAACCTAGGACTAGGGATTTTCTATCTGACCGGTAATTCTTGATATTTGAATGCTTGAGTATGAACTTAATTATTTACGGACATAGTAATTAGGTTACATAATCAAAGGTCTTTTCACTGAGGAATTAGGAATAGATACCCTTGAGGACCGGAATTAATTGGACAGGAATATTGTCTAAACTTTTATAAATTATATCTGTTACAGGAAGTTTCATTCACCGAACCCTAGCAATCTTCTCTCATTTGTCTCTTGTTCAACCTTTTACTTGTTTTATTTATTTGCAATTGGTAGTATAATTACTCACAACACAAAAACCAAAGGCTTTTGTCTAATTGAAACAATCTATAAACTCTGTATCGTCAAGCAGTCCTTGAGATCGACAAACGGGGAATTTCCCTTTTATTACTACAGTGAGAAAAATAGTACACTTTTGTGGCACAACTTTCTGTAGGTAGAGCCCAACTCTTCAAGGGTTACTTCGTCATCACTTGAGTCTCCATCAGAACCCCATTTTCCTGTCAGTGCAGTCACCAGATTTGCAACCTCCTATGTATCACTCTCATCAGACCAAGTGGCAGCAAGACTCATCTTCTGCTTCTTGAGATATGTTCCACATTCAGTTCTAATGTGTCCATACCCATCACATTCATAGCACTTTACTTCTCTTCCTTCTTTGGGCTTTTCATTTGACCTTGCTCTTCTTTCATTGCTGATGTCAGATGTGATGTTCTTGACATTTGCCTTGGATCTTACATCCATCTTTTTTAACAATCTGTTGAACTGTCTCCCCAGCATTGCAACTTCATTGGTCAAATCTTCATCATCATCCTGACTATTTTCCTCTTCTATGTTTGATATGAAGGCAATGCTTTTGGTTTTCCTCTCAGAACCATCATTTAATCCCATCTCAAATGTTTGGAGGGAACCAATTAGCTCATCAACCCTCATGTTGGAAATGTCTTGAGACTCTTCTATGGCAGTCACCTTCATGGCAAATCTCTTAGGGAGTAACCTGAGTATTTTTCTTACCAGTTTTTCATCTGTCATCTTTTCTCCCAGGGCTCCTGAGGCATTAGCAATTTCAAGAATACTCATGTGAAATTCATGAATGTTTTCATCTTTTTTCATCCTTAAATTTTCAAACTTGGAGGTGAGCAGCTGAAGTCTGGACATCTTTACCCTAGAGGTGCCTTCATGAGTGGTCTTGAGAATGTCCCAAGCATCTTTGGCTACTTCACAATTATTTACCAACCTGAAAATATTCTTGTCTACCCCATTGAATATTTCATTCAATGCTTTAGAATTTCCAAGGGCTAGATGATCCTCCTCCTTGGACCATTGTTCTTCAGGCTTTTTATCAGTTGTGGCTGCTCCTTCCTTAGTAATTACTGGATGAACCCATCCTGTTAACACAACCTTCCAAGCCTTATTATCCAGAGACTTTAAGAAGGCTACCATTCGAGGTTTCCAATAGTCATAGTTAGATCCATCCAAAATTGGTGGCCTGTGAACAGATCCTTCATCTCTCTCCATTGTACCAGAAAGTATTGCCCTTAGATCTCACCCAGAACCAGAGCAGGGTGCCTGCTCTGATACCAATTGAAATTCTGGTATCAGATATGAGATGTCGAAGGTAATGTCAGGACACTAATATCTGAGTAATGCAAAAAGATAGAGAATAGTAATGCAAGATACACAAGCAATTGTTAACCCAGTTCGGTCCAACTCACCTATATTTGGGGGCTACCAAGCCAGGAAGGAAATTCACTAAAATAGAATCAGTTCAAAGACTCTCCGTACACTTAAACAAGTTACAGTCTTTCTTACCTAATCTCTACCCGTGCAATTTCTACCTAAGCACTCTTAGATATGAGAACCCATTCACTTCCCTACAATCATACCTGTGACCTTAGACAATAATCCCTTGAGAAAAGAAAACACTTTTCAATAACACACTCTTGATTTTACTTCACAGTTTCAATCAAGAAGACACGCTCTTGATCTTGCTTCACAACTTTGATCAAGAAGATACACACTTGATCTTGCTTCACAACTTTGATCAAGTAGACACACACTCTTGCTTAACAGCTTTAAAGTGACAAATTACAACCACAAATCAGTCCAATTCAATCATCAAAAGATGACTTGAATGGCTTACAAGTCTTACGACTAAACAAACACAAACCCTAGCTCCCTCTCTATATTTCACTCAGTATTGGTTGTGTTATAAAACTGGTTTTCTAAGTCCCTTTTTATAGAAGCTTTCAGCTGGGCTTGGACATCTTGAAAACCCTAAATCTATTTTCCAATCAAATCTTTTTATAACAGCTGGTTAGATCTCCTTGGAAAATAAGTAAATCAGGTTGTAATCCATGATTGAATGCGCCAGCTAATCAGATCTTCAATCATACATAGATTGCCATTAATTATGCAATCACAAAACACCAGACATTCACACTGAATGTTCTGTGTACAGGATGTCATGACATCGGGTCTGACATCCTGGAAAAATCCTGCATAATCCAATAATTCCTTTTATAACTTCCAGCAGGTACAACCATATCAGATGCCATGACCTTGTGTATGTCATCTGAAACAATCCTGCATGAACATGTCTTTCATTTAAGCTCCAGCAGGTACATCCAATATCAGAAGCCATGGTATTGTATGTGGCATTCTGAAACAATCCTGCATGAACATGTTTTTGAACTCCAGTAGGTACATAGGATATCTCATGTTAAGACATCACACATAACATCTTGTGAACGCTCTTTGTTTTACCAAAATTGCTGCCAACACTTAGAATCAACAATTGTGCTAGGATGTAATTGAAAATTCGTCACATTCACCGGTTGGTTGACAATGGTCAGTCGACCACCCGGTGCGTTTGCACCTCCATAGTCACCTAGGAGTCTTTTCGGAGGTGGAGGAGGTGGAATTGGAGGAACTTCATCCATTGGTTCTTTGACTTCTGAGTGATCAGAGGTACTTTCTTCTTTGGAATCCACTCTTTGATTTCTGCATCTTCGGTGAAGGGTTCTCTCGATCTCTGCGTCAAAAAGAAATTCAGCTGAGGGTTCTCCTCGCATACACAAATTAGTATATTAGAAATGACAGAAAAATAATTTTATTGCAGAGCAACAAAATTTTAATTGAATGTCGATCTCAAGGACTGCAAGTCAATATCAAGTTTAAATTATCATTCAATTAAACAAAAAGTATTAATTTGGTTTTTAGGTGTAAAAATATAAGAATAAAGGTAAAAGCAAATAAGGATGAAAATAAAGGTTTACAGGGAAAAAGGAACAATGCCAGGGAAGGTGTATGATTTATCCCTGTAACAACTCTGAGTCACTATTGTATCAACAAATATCAATTACTACCAGTTCTTAAGGATGTTTTCTCCCAAGTTCTTGGTGATAAAACCTTTAATCAATCTACCCTAATTTCTATGTCCATAGCCAATTAAGGTGAAGTTAAGCTTTATAATATCAAGAATACTCTGGTTCATACAAGGTATCTCTAGTCCTAGGTGATATCTACTGTAGAGTAACCTTATGAAAACCTTATCAATGGCGATCCAGCCTAATTGATAACCACAAATCAATCTCGATTGGTCCGAAAGAGAAAGCAATAAACACATCAAAAGGTTACCGTAAAAATAATTTTATAAATGCAAATGTAAACTCAAATTCGTTACAATTCTAAATCAGGGACACCCCCTTAGCATTGGGGGGTTTAGCTACTCATATTGTTTAAAATAAATGCAAGATAAAAATTACACATTACAAGTAATTGGATGACTTTGATCTTCAATCGCTCCCGCTCATGAAAACCTTCAGCTCTCCAAACTCCTTGTTCTCTGTAATACTTGATTGCTTCAGAATACTGTATTTTTCCTTGTTCCAAGATGATCTTTCCTTAGGTTGATGACTGACACGGGTGTTTCAAAATCCTCGGTTTCTTGTCGGATCAATAACGAAAACTTAATGTAAATGGTGACTGATCAAAAAACTGGTGAGAAAAATTCTCAGGTCTCTACCTAAGAAATTTGACATGAAAGTCACAGCTATTAAGGAAGCTCAAGACATCAGCACCATGAGAGTAGATGAACTTATTGGGCCTCTCCAAACCTTTGAATTGGGTATTAGTAACATATCTGGAAAAAAAACCAAGAGCATAGCCTTTGTATCCAACACTGAAGATGAAGAAAACCAATGTGACTTGGATATTGATGAAAGAATGATCAATGCTATAGTTCCTCTAGGAAGACAATTCAATAAGGTTCTAAATAGAAATGATAGGAAGTCAAGACCAAATGTCAATAAAATCCCTTTTCACATCAGGAATAATAATGATTTCCAGAAAAGAACAAGAACTGAAGAGAGATCCAATCAAGGTAAAAGGATTCAGTGTCATTGGTGTGAAGGATTTGGACACATTAGAGTTGAATGTCCTACTTATCTCATGAAACAAAAAAAAGGTTGTTTGTCTCTTGGTCTGATGAGGATAACTCTAAAAGTGAACCTGAGGATGGAGCTGATAAACATGTTACTTCTCTAACTGGAAGATATGAATCTGATGAAGGTTCATGTGATGAAGAATTATCCTATGAGGAACCGGTTGCATCCTACAGAGAACATTGCATCATAAGTGAAGAAGTATGTCATCTGGGAGAAAAACAAAAGAAAATTATATCTCAAATGCAGGCTGAAAAAGAAGGATTTCAATTCACCATCTCTGATCTCCAAAATAAGGTGATATTGTTGACTTCCAAAATTGACAACATGAAAAAGACTGTAAGAATGCTAAACAAGGGGTCTAATGTGTTAGATGCAGTTTTGAAAATTGGAAAAGAAGTTGGAGATCTGAGAGGGTTTGGCTTTAAAAATTAATCTCTGCACAGCCAAGGAGAAACCTTTATGACCAATTTTGTTCTTCCAAGGAGGGAGTCTAAACCTGTAATGTCTAAACCTATGGCTCAACATCATGCCAGTCATCAGAACTCCCAAATAAAGGCAAGTTATTACGCTGGAGATGTCATTATTGTGGAAAATATGGTCATATAAAGCCCTTTTGTTTCAAATTGTATGGTTATCCCAGGTATCCAACACAACCAAGGGTTAATCAAAAGAAAGAGTGTCTATCCCGGTTATCTTCATCCATAAGGTTTACTGAGATCAATCCACTCTTCAACAATTGAGCCCCTATCACAGTGATAGGAGTTTGAATTTCTTCCACTTTCTTGACAAATCTTTTCCCATTGGTTTCTTCTATGACACTAAGTGATGCCACCCATGTGCAGACATAGGGTTAGTCTTGACATTTGGACCTCTTGGAGTAAAATTAACAGCGTTAGCCTCAACCAGATCTTGCACACCATTCTAGAAGGCATAAAAGTTTTCCAAAGTATGGCCCGACGTACCCATGTTAAATTTATAGTGGGCATTAGCATCGTACCCGGGAGGATAAGGAAAATTGGTTGGCCTTAACTCTCTCAAAGTTAATAGTCCTTCCTTCTGTAGGTACAGAAATATATGGCTATAAGATATAGGCAAATGGTCAAGTTGCCTTTGTGGTAGTCTTGGTTTGAACTGCCGTTATGGAGGGGTGTTCTATTGTTGTCCCTATTGTGGAGGTTGCTGCTGATAAACCTGTTGTTGTTGTATTGATTGTTGGTATGGTATAGGTACCACATCAACAATCTGATCATAAGGGATTTATTGATTACCCTTATACCCCCTTGAGATGGAATTTGTATCACAAAGCAGGATGAAGCTAATCACATCAGGATGGATGTTGTCTTCATTCAATTCTTCCATTGCATACCTTAGTTTCCATGGCATGTCTTGAGCTGCCCAGTTGCAGAATTCTACCAACCCGTTCAGTTTTTCACGATACTTATGCTTATCCCCTTGCAGGAAGTCAATGGTTCTCTTGAAGGACTCATAATACTCAATCACATATTCCCTTTCTTTCAACCATATAGAGTTATCTTGATGTAAAGCCTCTAATTGATTTTTCCAATAACTGGAAGACTCTTTAACATCCCTTACTTCTTGACATTTCTCCTCCCAAATTCTAGGTGAAACTCGAGAGGCTTCTGTAGCTATATCTTTGAGTCGGCATTCTCGATCTTCCCATGCCTTTGCATGGCGAAGAGAAATAGTGAGTTCTTTCATCCATGCTCCGAGTGTGTCTCTTATTTCCTTGTTTTCTTTAGTAGCAAGGTACCACCAGTGCTCATTCTTTTGACATTCATTTTGGGCTTGCTTCAATTGATCTTTGATGGTATCCAAACAAAGGTCAGCTTGCTCTAAACCCACTTTAACTTTTTTCCTCTTATCCTTTTCTTTGTTAAATTTTTCCTTATTTTCATGAATCTAAACATACTTCCTCTCGAGTTCCCACTTTATCTTATTTTTCTCATCAGTGACTTGTTGAGGATTCAACTTCAACTTTTCATTTTCCTTTCCCAATCTTGATATGGTGGCTCTGAGTTCTTTAACTTATTCAATAGGGATATGAGTGAGCTTAGGCTCAGGAAGAGGTACATGTGTCCTAATGATGAAAGGCATTTTGATTACCTCCACCCTTTCCCTTACCCATTGGAAGTAAGGTTCCTTAGTGATCTCATTAACTCTTCCCAAGTCAGATTTTCCTTTTCGGTTGACCTTTCTTCAAGCTTCCTTAATCCTTTGGAATAAGATAGGATTCTCAACCCCTAAGTCAAGTAGTAAAAAGTCTTCCAAATAACTTGCATCTGGAGGACCTTTCATTGAGTACCCAAGTTGTCTTACTAATAAAACTGGATTAGAGTTGACACATCCCTGAGTCCCAATGAGTGGTAGGTTGGGAAAGTCCCCAGAGCTGAATATGATCTCCATTACAACATACTCTCTAGAATACCAAGAAAGGTCACTGGATCAGAGTGATCCCAACTTTTGAGGCCAACTATCATCGTTTTATTCCACAAAAGCTCTTGTCTTTGGAAGATGCTCCAAGAACCACTAGTACAAAAGTGGAGCGCAACAAGCGATTATTCCCTTATTCTTTGCATGTCTATAACTTAGGTAGTAATAAACATCTGCCAAAATGGTAGGTACATGATTCTCTGTGAGGAAGACACTAATGAAGGCCATGTCTATGAAACCATCCATATTTGGGAACAAGATGATTCCATAGATAGCTAAAGCAATAGTAGCGTAGTAAGCCTCCCAACTTTCTGCATTCAACAGGGTGTAAGCTCTTTCTAGGAGGAACTTGAGTGAGAAGCCTTTGGTATTTCCTTTAACCCCTAGATTGGAAGTAACTTCTTTCTTATCCATGTGAAAAGCTTTAGCAATAACTTCATGTTGCAAGGATTCATCCACCCCTATAAACAATGACTTGTTCTTCATGGTAATTTTAAAGAGACGTTCAAATTCTTCCAACATTGGTGCCAACTGGAAATCTTGGAATGTGAAACACCTCAAGGATGGATCATACAACTGAGCCAAAGTCACCAATGTTGTACGATCTACCTTCTGATTCAAAATGTTAAGCAGGTTTCCATAGTTCTTCCCAAAATTGATTATATATACTGGATGCATTTGAGAAACCAAGTCACGTAGGCTACTTAGGTCAGGCTCTTTGAACTTGAAAGAATAAGTGCTTCTCTTGTTTAATTCCATGCTTCCTGAATTCCTGCAACTTATGATTCTTAGATTCCCTGGAAATAAAACAATGTTAATGTTATGTTATGAATATGCAATATTTTTATGCATGATATTGGGATTACATGTATAGGAAAGTTCACAATATTGGCCATAAATGATAGGTATCTCTGATCATTGGAACCCCATGGGTAGGCACTAAAGTTGGTAGGTTCCTAGAGTCATAGATCTCTTTTTGAGAACATTATTGTGATGACGAAGGCTCATCTGACAATAATATTTCAAAATAATCTCGTCTAAGTGAGGCTTTCATATTGCCCCAACAAGGAAGGCTCCTTGTGGGCCTCTACTACACAACCATCGAGTTCGAGGTTCTAAAAAAGGTTCTCAGAGTCATAGATCGAGGTTAGCAACATTACTGTAAGGTAGTAATACGTCCAAGGGATCTCATCTGGTTAGGGCTTTCGTATTAACCTGACAAGTCCGAAGCCTCATGGGTTAATACTACATAACCACCATGGATGGAACGGGTTAGAAGGTCCCTAAAGTCATTGATCTAACTTGAAAACACCATCATCATGAGGAAGTCTCTTCGGACAATAATATCTCAAGAGAATCTACTCTAGGCGGGGTCTTCGTATCGTCCCAACATGGAAGGCTTCTTGTGGACCTCTACTACACAACCACCATTTTAAGCCTATGGTTTTTCTCAGACTCAGGTAGAGAGCATATCTCGTAAAGTGACAATTGTTAGAACAAGATTTTGGTTCTGGAAATTATCTTTAAGTTTTGATGATAACAAAGTGTGAAACAATTTGGTACCCTAATAAATTTTCTAAGTGCGCAGGACTCTAACAAAAAATGAATCTGATAAAATAACATCTGAAATCACACAAAGTCCAGAACAACTAACTCATAGTTAAAGAAATCTTATTTGACGCTGAACACAAGCATATCTAAGAAAATCACATACAGAATCTAAAGACTATGAAGAAACTAAAGACTCTGATGAATATACATTTATAGAATCTGAATATGCTCCATCTGAAGATCAGTCAAAGAACTATCTGAAGAAAACATAACAAACAACTATCTGAAGAATACAAGATCTGAGAAAAGACTCTAATTTCTGCTCACTCTGACTCGCGCCTAACATATCATCTAACCAATCAAAAATCAGTAACTTAACAAAGAAGTATTCCAAGTATGGTATGAATCTTTATATGGATAATATTGAATACACTCCAAGACTGCTATGTAAAGGGCAAGAAAATTAATGTCATGAAGTCCCATTATTGGCAAGATATCACCATAAATATTCTCTCCAATGGTATCATCTTCAAGCACTATAAAAAGGCCCAACTATCATCATACCAAAATACGAAGCTATCACACAAGAATTCTGCATATACATTTTGAGTTATATACCAAATTCTTGTCATTCAGTTATCACACACGATTTGTTTCTCTCAGTGTGATCATTGATCATTTGTTTTTAATCATGTTCATATTGGTTATCTAGAAGCACCAAACACATTCTTGTAATTCTCAATAGTTGTTATAATTCCTCAAGTGACTTCTGAAGTATGTAAACTTGAGAGGGCTAAGAGATTGTTAAAATCTTAGGCGATTGTTGTAATCTTTCTAGATTATTGGATTAAGTCCTTATTAAAGGAGAAATCACCTTGGCCGGGTAGATTGGAGTAGCTTTGATTTTCAAGCGAACCAGGATAAATTTTTGTGTTGTTTGTTATTACCTTTGTTTGTGTAGCGTTGCCAAAAGTTTTTATTGTCTAGGAAAGAAATTCAAACCCCCCTTTCTTGTTTTTCTCTACCTTCAATTGGTATCAGAGCTTCGGATCTGTTATTGATTTTTAAATCAAACACTTAACAGTGTAGAGAGATCCAGTGTGAGAAAAACATCATGGCTAACACCAATGAAAGAGATAGATACAAGCTAAACCTCCAGTGTTCGACGGAGAGAAATTTGATTATTGGAAGGACAGAATTGAAAGCTTCTTCCTAGGATATGACACTGACCAATGGGACATTGTTACAAATGGTTATGAGCCACATGTATCTGCTCTTGGTATTGTCATTGCAAGAAGCAAATGAGTGATGATCAAAAGCGTGACTTCAAGAATCACCACAAAGCCAAAACTACTTTGTTGAATGAAATATCCTATAATGAGTATGAAAAGATCACTAACAGGGAAATAACTAAAGAAATCTTTGATTCCTTAAAGATGACTCACGAAGGCAATAATCAAGTCAAAGAGACTAAGGCTCTGTCCTTAATCCAAAAATATGAAGCCTTCAGAGTGGATGATGATGAAGCTGTTGAGGTAATGTTTTCTAGATTCCAAATTATAGTTGCAGGACTCAAGGTTCTGGACAAAGGATACACAACTGCAGATCATGTCAAAAAGATAATCAGAAGTCTTCCAAAGAAATGGAGACCTATGGTTATTGCTTTAAAGCCATCCAAGGATCTGAACAACAAAAGCCTTGAAGAACTCATAAGCTCCCTCAGGAGTCATGAGATAGAGCTAGAGGAAGATGAACCTCAAAAGAAAAGCAAATCAGTGGCTCTGAAGTCTAGATCAGAAAGAAGAAAGCCAAAAAGGAACAAAGCCTTTCAAGCTGAACAAGAAGACGACGATGACTCTGAAAAGGAAGATTCTGATGATGAAGAAGAGTTATCTCTTTTATCCAGAAAAATCAAACAACTCTGGAGAAAAAGGAATAACAACTTCAGAAGACCTAGACAGAAGGGAGATCTTCCAAAGTCAACTTCCAGAGGCAGACCAAACAAAGAGGTAACCTACTATAAATGTAAAGAACTTGGACATTACAGAAATGAATGTCCAAAGCTCAAGAAAGATAGTTCCAGAGGAGGATTCAAGAAAAACTCCTTCAAAACTAAGAAGGGGCTCATGGCAACCTGGGATGACTCTGAATCTGACACTTCAGAATCTGACTCTGAAGAGGAACAGGAAAATGTTGCATTCATGGCTACCACATCTAGAAGTTCATCCGAAAAGGAATCTGACTTTGAAGAGGTATTTTTTATTTTTCTCGTTCTGATCTGGAAGCCTGTTTATCAGAATCTCTAAGGTCTTATCAGAAGCTTCGACAGTAATTCAAGATCCTAAAAAGGGTTCATGAAGAAACTGTTGAAGAGTGTGATAAGCTTGAGAAAAAACTTTTTGAACTTAAAGGAAACAATTTTATCCTTGAAAAAGAAAATGAAATTTCAACCAAAAAATGTTTAAAACTTCAAGAAACTCTTTCCAAAGCTCCACCAACTTATGACACCATCATATATAAATATGAAAAAGCTTTTTAGAAGTTTCTGAACAATGGGCTTGAAAGAATTAAAATGGCTTCTATGATTTATGGTGTTAGTCCCAATAAGAAAAGAGGAATTGGATATGGCTCTGATGAAGATGAGTTAATACCTTCTGCAGAAAACAAACCTAAATCTCCTTTTTCTTATCATTATACACATGTACAAACACAAAAATTTAATAATGCTAGAAAACCCAAAGTTTCCAGAAACTCAGGGAGAACTAATCATAAAGGACCCAAAATATTTTGGGTACCAAAAGATAAAATAATATATGTTACATATATCCTGTGCAGCAGAGTTAAAACACCAATCATGGTACCTGAACTCTGGATGCTCGCGACACATGACGGGAAGAAAGCATATGTTCCAAAGCCTGGAACTTAAAGACGATGGCTTCGTAGGCTTTGGAGGAAATCAGAAAGGAAGAATCAGAGGATCTAGAACAATTGGTAATGTATCTCTTCCCTTTATTTCTGATGTCCTTTATGTTGAAGGGTTAATGCATAACTTGTTATCCATAAGTCAATTAAGTGATAACGGTTATGATATAATATTTAATCAAAAAACGTGCAAAGCTATTAATCAGAAAAATGGCACAGTCCTTTTCAATGGTAAGAGGAAGAACAACATTTATAAAATTAAGCTTTCAATTCTAAAAGATCAAAATGTAAAATGTTTAATGTCTGTAAATGAAGAGCAATTGGTTTGGCATAGATGCTTGGGTCACATTAGCATGAGGAGGATTTCTCAGCTAAATAAACTTGAGTTAGTCAGAGACCTACCTAAGCTGAAGTTTTCTTCAGATGCTCTTTGTGAGGCATGTTAGAAGGGAAAATTTTCTAAAACAACTTTCAAAAATAAAAATGTTGTTTCTACCTCTAAGCCTTTGGAACTTCCACACATTGACTTGTTTGGACCTGTTAAGACAGCGTCAGTCAATGGTAAGAAGTATGGACTTGTCATTGTTGATGATTATAGTCGTTGGACATGGGTAAAATTCCTAAGACACAAGAATGAGTCACATTCCGTGTTCATTAGTTTCTGCTCAAAAGTTTTGACTCTAAAATCATCAGAGTCAGAAGTGGTCATGGTGGCGAATTTGAAAACCAACTTTTTGAAGAGCTTTTTTATTCTAATGGAATATCTAATGATTTATCCTGTCCTAGAACTCCATAATAAAATGGAGTTGTAGAAAGGAAGAATAGGACTTTCCAAGAAATGGCCAGAATCATGATCAATGAAATAAATGTAGCTAACCACTTCTGGGTTGAAGTTGTGAATACAACGTGCTATATTCAAAATAGAATCTCTATTAGACCTATTATGGAGAGGACTCCTTATGAATTGTATAAGGGAATAAAATCTAACATTTCCTATTTTTATCCTTTTGGGTGTTCTTGTTTTATCCTAAATACTAAAGATAATCCGAACAAGTTTGAATCTAAAGCACAAAAGTGTATTATGTTGGGATACTCAAAATGCTCTAAAGGATATAGAGTATACAATACAGAAACATAAATTATGGAAGAATCAATACATGTCAGATTTGATGATAAGCTTGACTCTGAAAAGTCAAAGCTAGTTGAGAATTTTGCAGATTTGTAGATAACACTTGCAGGTTGTGATGAAAAGATTAAAGAATCTGAAGAAGCAGAAAATGGAACATCAGAAGCACCTGAAGTCACAATCAATAAGAAAAGATAAAGAAATAGACCAAAAAAATCTGAAGAATTGATTATGGGAAACAAAAACGAACCTGTCAGAACAAGATCAACATTCAAAGGTTCTGAAGAAACACTTTTAGGACTAGTATCTCTGATAGAGCCAACATCTTGTGAAGAAGTTCTTCAAGACAAAGAATGGATTCTGGAAATGAAAGAAGAACTTGATCAATTTGCAAAGAACGATGTCTGGGATCTTGTACCAAGACTCAAGGGAACCCACGTAATTGGAACTAAATGGGTGTACAAAAACAAACTCAATGAAAATGGTGAAATGGTCAGAAACAAAGCATGACTGGTGGAACAAGGTTACAGTCAACAAGAAGGTATTGACTATAATGAAACATTTGCTCCAGTCGCCAGGTTAGAATCTATTCATTTACTTGTATCTTTAGCTGTAAATTACTCCATCAAGCTATATCAGATGGACGTCAAAAGTGCATTTTTGAATGGATATATTTCTGAAGAGGTGTATGTTCATCAGCCTCCTGGTTTTGAAAACTCAAAATATCCAGAACATGTTTTTAAACTGAAAAAATATCTTTATGGTCTTAAACAAGCTCCCAGAACTTGGTATGAAAGACTTAGTTCTTTTCTTCTGGAAAATGATTTTATCAGAGGCAAAGTCGATTCCACTCTCTTCTATAAAAACATTAGAAACGACCTTATGATTTGTCAGATATATGTTGATGACATAATTTTTGGTTCTGCTAACCCCTGTCTGTCAAGAATTTTTTGAGCTAATGCAGGCTGAATTCGAAATGAGTCTGATGCAAGAACTAAAGTTCTTTCTGGGGATTCAAATCAATTAAACATCATATGTTACCTATGTATATCGAAGCAAATACATAAAAGACATTCTGAAGAAGTTTGAAATGTCAGAAAGCAAACCAACAAATACTCTCATGCACCCCACTTGCATTCTGGAGAAATAAGAGGTAAGTCAAAAGGTTTGTCAGAGACTCTATCATGGTATGATGGGTTCTCTTATCTATTTGACTTCTATGTGTCCAAATATATTATTCAACGTGTGTCTCTGTTCCATATTCTAATCAGATCCAAGGGAATCTCACTTAACTGTTGTTAAGAGAATCCTAAGGTATCTGAAAGGAACACCTAACTTGGACCTGATGTATAAGAAAACTCAAAGTATAGGCTTTCTGGGTATTGTGATGCAGATTACACTGGAGACAGATTGGAACGTAAAAGCACATTTGGGAACTATCAGTTTCTGGGAGGAAACCTCATCTCATGGGCCAGCAAAAGACAATCAACTATTGCACTCTCAACTGCAGAAGCAGAATACATTGTAGCTTCACTATGCAGCACTCAGATGCTCTGGATGAAGAACCAGCTTGAGGACTTTCAAATATATGAGAGTAACATCCCTATCTTCTGTGACAATGATGCTGCCATAGAAATTAAACATCATTTCATCAGAGACTATGTTCAGAAAGGGGTAATAAGTTTAAAATTCATAGATACAAACCATCAAATGGCTGATATCTTTATAAAACCCTTGGCTGAAGTAGATTTTCCTTCATTCTGAAACAATTAAACATGGCAGATTTCCCAGAATGATTCTAAACTCGTGCTTCTCTTCTGATTTGTTAAAATAGGCTCTGACTTAATCATTGTTGGTCATCTGGTTCTGGTTCTGATACTTCAACCAGTTAGATGTTATCTAGATTAGATGCCTTCTAAATCAGAAACCTTTTGGTTTTCTTGATGTCAGAAACATCAACACGTGGCCTCTCAAACGTGTGGCCATGGATCTTCTAGACAACTGTCTAGCTTAGAACTCAAGAGCCAAACTGTTGAGATCTCCTCGAGCAGTGTGCATATTCTTGAGGTTATACAACCATCATTAGATGCATTTAATTCTCCCTAAGCGTGTCAACTCATATTTCTGGACTAATTATTATTGTTGTTTCCTATTCTCTTAATACAATGTCGTTTTACATGCAAATTGGTTATGTATATATATTCTCCACATTTCTCACTTGCACACTTTTCACTCACAAACCTACACAAACCCTCTTGTGCTCATATTCTCTGCAACTTCTTCAACCTTCATCAACAACAACATCTTCATCTTCTCCAAACTTCAAATGGATTCTCAACAACAACAAGTTTAAAATTATTCTCAGCAAATGGAAGCTACTTAACAACATGATGAAGCTCCACAACAATCTGCTTCAACCTCAATAACTGCCTACAAAGAACCCCATGTTATTTACAACATTAACCCTAGGGTAAAATACATGTCCCGGGAGATAGTTCCCACAATTTTTAATCAGAATCCAGAAGGGAAACCCTCAAAGAATAAGGAACTTCACCAGAATCTGAGGGTCAGGCTGAAGATTATTCTAGGCACCACCCTCCACCGTTCAACTTCAAATTTATCTGACTACATTAATACGGATCAGAAGTGCATCATGTATTGCCTTCACAAGGGATTGAAGTTGAATCTGTCCTCCTTACTCTTCAAATATTCGAGGGACTCAGTCAGAGATACAAGGAACAACATGAAACCCAGAAACTACATACCTTTAGGGAGGCTCATCTCTGAAGTCCTGATAGAAAGTGGGATGGTGGACCATCTCATCTTCATCAGCATGATGGAAGATGTAACGGTAGATATTGGCAAGCCTCTGAATGCCAGAAATTTGAAGAGCATGGGGATCATTGATAGAGTCTTAGTCAAACCCACATTGGACACCTCCTAGGATGCTCTGAAGGATTAGAGGAAGATACCTCATGCAATGTATCTTTTCTCCAAGATAGATCCCCCATAGGTTATTGCTCATTACCTTCAAGACCTGGCATCTC
This sequence comes from Lathyrus oleraceus, assembly GCF_024323335.1. Taxonomy (NCBI): domain Eukaryota; kingdom Viridiplantae; phylum Streptophyta; class Magnoliopsida; order Fabales; family Fabaceae; genus Lathyrus; species Lathyrus oleraceus. The sequence continues at coordinate 632,862,336 of NC_066583.1, forward strand.
AAGGTATCAACATTTCATATTTCTCTGTGGAGTGGCTACCAGAACATCCATCCAACTTCATGAAGAGGATGAGAGAGCCCTCTAGGAGGAAGTCAAAGAAGAACACTCTGAAGCTTGGAGAATCTACATCAACGTAGAAGCTGTCTGCGCCTCTAGACTCTTCTGCTCCAAGTAAGTCATCTCTCTCTGAAGTTCCTTTACATTATGGATCTAAGCAAATCTCTTCCTTCCTACCTCAATCACCTCCTACATACTCTCCCTTTGAACTCACTATCTCCATTCCAACTCCCTCTGAACCCCACAACTCTGAAACGAACACTTCCTCACCCACTCTACAAAAATTCAACCTCACAACCACAACACTTCCCGTATCTGAGGCCCTCCTTCTTAATGAACCCATTTCACCTCCCTCATCCACTCACTCATCTCCTTCATACTATGACCTTTCCTCTGAATCTGATCAACCATAAATCCATGACCCTTCCTCTCCAACCTTGGCTAAAATCCAAGACACAGTAAACTCTGAACAAACATTATCTATCCCAGAAACCTCTGAACCTACACCATCTCTCTCTGGACCTCCTTCAACACCCTTAATAACCCTACCAACTTCTGAACCTCCCATTGAACCTTCTAAAACCACTCAAATTCCCTATGAAACCATTCATCCAACCTCTAAACCCGAACCAACCCGAACCAACCCTAGAAGAGTCATTTGCTTTATTCTCAGAATGCTCAGTTGTAAAGCTCAGACAACTATCTGAACAATCTAGTCTAAGTGACAATCCTTCTAATGTAAGGACTCACTAGAATGGATTTCTCGGATGGATGACATATGAGGTCTTTAAGCTGAAAGGACTCTCTGAACAAGTCATTAAGGACTACATCAGAGGAGCTGAGGAGAGACTAGAAGCACGTCTGGTCAAGGAAGCTGAAGAGAAAGCATGAAAGGAAGCTGGAGAAAAGGCTAGGTTGGAAGCTGAAGAGCAGGCCAGAAAGGAAGCTGAAGAAAAAGCTGTCGCTGAGGCTGTTGCTGCTGAAACTGAAGGTAAAGCTAAAGCTAACGCTAAATAAGTAGCACACATTGCTGTAGAGGAAGTTGCAAAATCTATTGAAGTTGCTCTAACTTGAGGTGAGTCATCGATATCTGACATTGCTCCACTGGTGCTCCAGACTCTGGAAGAACTTCAGAAGGAACAACAACTTGTGAGAGCCAGACTCGACAAGCAAGATTCAGTCAACTCAAGCATCCAAAACCTTCTCACCCAGCTACTTCAGAGGATTCTTCCTCCTCCAAACCCTTAGGCACTCTAGGCTTTCTGTTTTGATTTTTTTTTCTCTAAGTGTTTTTGCCTATAAGGTCTTCTTCTCTGTACTTCTCTCATATTATCCAATGAAACTTTCTTATGCTCTACATGTTTTTCTCTATTATGTTCCTTTTGAGTTTGACAAAAAGGGGGAGAAATAAATAAACATCCTTCTGATGAAATAAATATCTAACTCTCATAATGCACTGCTTACATCCCAATCCTTTAAATATTGTGCAGTCTAAGTTTTCTTACAGGATGTATCAAAATTAATATATGAGAAATAAGCTAAGCAACATAAGAAGCTCCAGTAAGAAACTCTAAACTCTCTAAGTATCAAATTTAAGGGGAACTTGCTAATCTCAAGGGGAGTCAACTGTATTTGACTCTAATCTATTTTCCTCTCCATATTGTGAAGTATCATTGTTTCATCAACAGTCTGAAGTTTTTGTCATCATCAAAAAGGGGGAGATTGTTAGAACACGATTTTTGTTCTGCAATTTATCTCTAAGTTTTGATGATAACAAAGAGTGAAACAATTTGGTACCCTAATAAATTTTATAAGTGCGCAGGACTCTAACGAAAAAAGAATATGATAAAACAACATCTGACATCACACAAATTCCAGAACAGCTGACTCAGAGTTAAAGAAATCCTATCTGACACTGAACACAAGCATATCCAAGAAAATCACATACAGAATCTAAAGACTCTGATGAATGTACATCTGTAGACTTTGAAGATGCTCCATATGAATATCAGTCAAAGAACTATCTGAAGAAAACACAACAAACAACTATCTGAAGAATACAAGATCTGAGAAAAGACTCTGATTTCCGCTCACTCTGACTCGCACCCAACAAATCATCTGACCAATCAAAAATCAGTAACTTAACAAAGAAGTATTCCAAGTATGGTATGAATCTTTATATGGATAATATTGAATACATTCCAAGACTTCTATGGAAAGGACAAGAAAATTAATGTCATGAAGTCCCATTATTGGCAAGATATCACCATCAATATTCTCTCCAACGGTATCATCTCCAAGCACTATAAAAAGGTCCAACTATCATCATACCAAAACACGAAGCTATCACACAAGAATTCTGCATATAGATTTTGAGTCATATACCAAATTCTTATCATTCAGTTATCACACATGAGTTGTTGCTCTAAGTGTGATCATTGATCATTTGTTTTTAATCGTGTTCATATTTCTTATCTAGAAGCATCAAACATATTCTTGTAATTCTCAATAGTTGTTATAATTCCTCAAGTGAATTGTGAAGTCAGTAGACTTGAGAGGGATAAGAGATTGTTAAAATCTTAGACGGTTGTTGTAATCTTTCTAGATTATTGGATTAAGTCCTTATTAAAGGAAAAATCACCTTGGTCGGGTGGGCTGGAGTAACTTTGATTTTCAAACGAACCAGGATAAATTTCTATATTGTTTGTTATTACCTTTGTGTGTGTAACGTTGCCAAAGGTTTTTATTGTCTGGGAAAATAATTCAAACCCCCTTTCTGGTTTTTCTCTACCTTCAAGAGAATCAACTCTCGGAGGGGTCTTTGTATCATCCCAACAAGGAAGGCTCCTTGTGGGCCTCTACTATATAATCACCATCTTAAGCCTATGGTTTTTCTCAGACTCGGGTAGAGAGCCTATCTCGTAAAGTGCCAATAATCAGAGAGAAATGATGCTCTACAAAGAAAGATGAAGCTAATCACATTAGGACGTGTGTTGTCTTCATTCAATTCTTCCATTGCATCCTTTAGTTTCCATGGCATGTCTTTAGCTGCCCAGTTGCAGAATTCTACCAACCCGTTGAGTTTTGCACGGTACTTATCCATATCCCCTAGCAGGAAGTCAATGGTTCTCTTGAAGGACTCATAATCCTCGATCACATATTCCCTTTATTTCAACCATATAGAGTTATCTTGAGGTAAAGCCTCTAATTTATTTTTCCAATAACCGACAGACTCTTTAGCATCCCTTACTTCCTGACATTTCTCCTCCCATATTCTAGGTGAAACTCGATAGGCTTCTGTAGCTATATCTTTGAGTTGGCCCTCTCGATCTTCCCCTGCCTTTGTATGGTAAAGAGAAATAGTGAGTTCTTTTATTCTTGCTCAGAGTGCGGCTCTTATTGCCTTATTTTCTTTAGTAGCAAGGTACCACCAATGCTCATTCTTTTGACATTTATTTTGGGCTTGCTTCAATTGATCTTTGATGGTATCCAAACAAAGGTTAGATTTCTCTAAACCCATTTTAACTTTTTTCCTCTTATGCTCTTCTTTGCTAAATGTTTCCTTATTTGCCTGAAGCTGCACAGCCTTCCTCTCGGGTTCACACTTTATCTTGTTTTACTCATCAGTGACTTGTTGGAGATTTGACTGCAACTCTTCATTTTCCTTTCCCAATCTTGATATGGTGGCTCTGAGTTCTTCAACTTGTTCATTAGGGATATGAGTGAGCTTAGGCTCAGGAAGAGGTACATGTGTCCTAATGATGAAAGGAATTTTGATTACCTCCACCCTTTCCCTTACCCATTGGAAGTAAGGTTCCTTAGTGATCTCATTAACTCTTCTCAAGTCATCTTTTCCTTTTCGGTTGACCTTTATCTAAGCTTCCCTAATCCTTTGGAATAGGCTAGGATTCTCAACCCCTAAGTGTAGCGGGGTATTCGTTACCTTATGATTTATTGACTAAACCAAAAGTAAGCATACAATTCGAGTCGCCACCGCACTTTTATTTGTCCAAAGGAAAGGCTAAAAAGCAAACAAAAGCCAAGTAAGAAGTTTTATCAAATAAAAAACTAATAAAAATGTCAGAGATCTAGATAAGGGGGTGTAAGACCCCAATTTTGACCCTAAGATCCCTCATGGTATCATAACATTGCATTTGCATCTTGCCTCAAGGATCATAGCATCTTGGCTCCTGACCTTTGGGTGGGAATACTTGTGAGTTGTTTTGAGATCACCAAGCATTCTTGAATTTTATATTATTTCTTTTCTTATTTTGTTTACTAACCAAAAGCACAAAAATATGTCACTAACATCCTTTGTTTTGTAGCTTGAGCAATCATGAGATCCAAGGCTCCTTGAGAAGTTGATCAATCAATTCATCTGACTACTTTGAAGTACATTGAGACCTAACTTTTAATGTGTTTGTCAAATGGATATGACCCCAAGAGAAACACTGTTCTTAAGACCCATATGAACAACTTTCATGTTCATAAAAAATTGATTTGAAGATTGGAAGGTCATCATCCATTTCAAAACATTATAGGTCATTTTGACTGAAACCCTAATTTTAGGTCAACTTCCCAAGAATATAACTCATTCATTTTTCATGATTTTGAGATGGGATTAAATTCATTGGAAATTTTAAGATGTCTACTTCATTTGTTATGTTGGACAAATTTTCATAATCCTAAAATAAGTACATGTGATAATGCAAAACATTATAGGTCACTTTGGACCAAAGGCATTGAAATGTGAAAAAGTCCAACTTCAAGTGCCCATAACTTTCTCATCAAAAATCCAAATGATGCAAAATTTGAGTCTAAATTGATTTTCTTGAAAATATATACAACTTTTATGTTGAAGGTTTTGTCATTTGGAGCTTGTATCATTGAAACAGAAGGGCTTGAAGTTGGCCCATTTTGGGAATTTTCACATACACATGTTTTGCACCTTGCACTTTATGATCAATTTTCACCAATTTCCCAATTCCAAATGAAGTTTGGCCCAACATAACAATTGATCCTCATGCCAAGAGCTTTCCAACCATTACCCATAAGGCCATGTTCTATTTTTGGAGGTGGCATTTTCGAAGAGGATAACATTGTAGTGCATTTTTGGAAACAAGTTGAAAACACATTGCACAAGCTCATGACATAATTTCTGCATGTCCATTTCACCTAAATGCGATACCAGCATTCATTTGCAATGAGAATTGGGCCCTCCATGCGCTTGTACAAGCTCATGCGTGGAGGCCCTCTTCATTCATGCACACACTTTGCTCATGCATTGTCTTGCTAATTGCTATAAATAGGAGTGCTAGGCTTCACAATTGAGCAACCAAAAGGCGCCTGTTATGCTGCACAACTCCCTCCATAGCCTTACTTAAAGGAATTTTCACTTACTTTTCAAAAATTCAGATCTGAATTTCAACTACATTGGTTGATTTTCAGACTCATAATTCCTTGACCTTGCCTCATCTTCATCCCTAGATCACCCTGCAACCAAAAGCTTTGAAGAATTGTGCTCAACAGATCCACATTTCAGAGGTGGATATCCAAACTTATCTTCTTCGAAACTCTTTGTTTATAGCTTGTTTCTTGCATTTATTGAGTTGGCTGAAGTCCTCTCATCAGAGGCAATTCATTTATGCTTTGAATTTTGAAATTCCGTCAAGTTTCAGTTGAACACCATATTTTTCAACTTCTGATTTCTCTCTCCATGGAAGTCTAAAGTGAAAATAGATGGCACAGGGGTGATGTACATCACCCCAGCTTTCCATTGATGTGTAGATCGCCTGGTTTGGTTGAGTGTGCCATGACTGTAATTCTCACCGGAGCTGTTGAGCTCGCCGGAGAAGACGGTGGTGCATACCACCGTCCCAGATCTAGATCAAACCATGGGCGTTGGATTTAATTCCCATATCTAATCTGGACCTTCCTTTGTTATGACTCTTTTAATGTCCACATGTTGCTCAGTTGACTAGCGTGTTTGGTGGATGCGCGCCTGGGAACCGTTTGATGCGCCAGCTCAATTAATGAGCTTGAATCCAACGTCTCACGCTTTTCCTTATTTTTTATTTCTGATTTTAATTTCCATTTTATTTCTTTTATTCCATTTCATTTCAAAAAATCATATCTCACTCATTTTAATTCCAAAAAATATGAGACCAATTGCATCATTTCGCTTTTAATTTCTAGTTTCTAAAAATGATTTTTAATATTTTTTTATTTTATCATTTGATATTTTTTATGAATTTTCTCTTTTCTGGTTATTTTTAGTTCATTTTAAATAGTTTTTTATATTCAAAAAATACAAAAATATTTTCTCAACCTCTTTGAATGATGATGGATCTATGAAAAATATTCTCATCAATTTATTAATTGATTTGAGATTTATTTGAGATTTTAATTCAATTAGGTTATTTTTATGCATTTTTAATTAATTAAAAATAGTTTCTGGTTTCTAAAAAATGCTGAAATTTTTTGTCAAACTTTGTTTTGACCTTGTTGAACTTAGGATGATCCATTTGGACTTTTCAAAGTTGATTTGAAATGGATTTGAAGTTTGACCTTTAATTGTTTATTTTAATTCAAGTATTATTTTAATTTCCAAAAATACACAAAATATTTTATTTGTTTCTTGACTTCTAAGTTTCATTTTTCTTCTGTTTAATAATGTTTGACCTTGATTTCATCTATATTTGGTCAATGTATGTTGATTACATCATTTAAATTTCCATGAATGTACATTCTTATTCATCTCCTTCTTCATCTCTTCTTTTTCTTTTTTGATCAATGAGTTAAAGATTGGTGGTTAGCCTTGACGTATGGGAGGTTTAACCTTCATTGATTCAAATCTAATTCATCTTGATTATAGATCAAGTGAATGGCTTTGCATTAAGGATAGGTTGCTTCCTAATCAAGCAAAGAATCTAAATCAATACAAGATCATTTCTCATATTCTTTTGGCATGGCAAGTTGTAGGAGCTTGATTCACTAATCAAGATCTCTAACTTGTGTTGTTGCCTATATTTTTATTGACCGACCTCAGATAGGTGTGACTACTACATTAGTCCACTTACGATTGCTTAACATAGCGCTAAATTTCCTTATGGCACACTAACACTAATAATTGACCATTAACATTTAATTCATACACTTTACATTTATACAATTTAATATTCTTGTACATATTATTCATTTGCTTTTTCCCTTTGCTCATTTGAGCACATGTTTATGTTAATGCAATTTGCCTTTTGCTCACTTGAGCAAATAATTGTGTATATACTATTGTGCTTGTGTTTTGTTTTGATTGTTGTGAACCAAATGCAAATTGGACAAAAGGACTTAGACTTTAGGATATTCCCTATGCAAAAATGGATTCAAAGAGCAACTAGGCCTCATGCCTTTAGAATGCTATAAAAAAAGAAAATGTCAAAGAGCAACTAGGCCTCCTGCCTTTAGAATGCTTAATGATTGAAGAGGAATTGAAAGAACCTATTCTCTAAACTCCTTTCTTGTCCATTCTTTGTTTACATTTATAGAATTTTTTTGATGTGTGTGTTCTTGTGCTAGGGATTCCAATTTGAGCCTAAGTGGAGAACCATTGTCATGAGCTTCTAAAGTGAGAGATACAAGAGCCATTTAAGGATTCCTAAGAGCTTGCTTGATTGGTTGATTGCTTGATTGCTTGAGTACATACTTATTTGCTTGCTTATTCTAAAGGATGAGAGCTACTTGGATCATCAATATGATCTCAAGAAGGGAACTCCATTTGTGGTCTTATTTCTTTTCCTTCATCTCTTGTATGTTCAGGACTTAGCCATTCTTCTTCTTCCCTCCACTCTAACCTAAGCCAAAACTTTTGTGCAAACATTAACATTTGTTTTCAAACATTAGAAACCTAAGCATTATGCTTTTGATTTTCAAATTTTCTTTTCATAACACTTATTTTGAATTGAATCTTTAAGTCAACTTTGACCATATTTTGTAAATACTTTTTATTGGTAAATATAACTCATTCAAATGTTTTGGTGGTTTCAATGGTCACTTTCTTATCAAAGCTTTTCAGAACCATTAGCTATTAGGTTTGAGTTATCCTTGAGGTTGATATAATACTCACCTATATCCTTAGTGATGGACAATGAGTCTTCCATGCTTATTATAGGGTTAACCCCTCATTAGCATGTTGAAGCTATCCTCACATGGTGGATTTGTGGTTTTAGGTTAAGTTTTCTCCCTTGGATAACAAAAGACCTTAAGGCTTTTGGACCAATCAATTCACCCACTTATTTTGAGATTTTTTACCCCGAACTACGAGGTTTTGATCCTAATCTTTTTTAAGATGGTATGTAGGCAGTGGGTTTATCCATTCAAACACAAAATTGTAAATAATTTGTACATTCTTCTCTCATCTCCCCCAATCATGTTTGCACAAATAATTTTCACAAATACAAACCTAACTTACAACATATAGTGAAAAGGGCTCCCTAGGAGTACCTAGGATATTTTGGGTGCTTAAAACCTTCCCATTGCATAACTAACCCCCTTACCCCGATCTCTGACATTTTTATTAGTTTTTTATTCGATAAAACTTCTCGGTTTTTGTTCGCTTTCTAACCTTTCCTTTGGATAAATAGAAGTGCGGTGGCGACTCAACTTGTGTGATTTACTTTTGATTTAGTCAATAAATCTAAAGGTAATGAATACCCCGCTACAGAAAAGTGGCGACTCTGCTGGGGATTTCCATTTGCCTAGTGGGTTTTTCCTACTTTTCATATTTTTTGTATTGTATTGTATATTATTTTTTGTGACATATTTTCGTGCAATTTGGGATTACTGTATTGTATGTAATGATTGAGTTGCTTGATATATTAATTCCTTATATGCTTGGTGATCTTTGTGAGATGAGTTCTATACCCGAACTCGAGTGCACTTAGGATAGGAGAATGACATAGTCTTGTCAACTTGTGTTGAGTTATTCCTTAGCAAGTTGACTTGCAAGCCCATTCACTTGGTGGAGGTCATGTTGGGATCAATAATGTCACACGAGTAGTCGTGGTTAGGCGTTAATCTTTCCAATATAGACCTTAGAAGCCAAGGACCTTAGTTTACCAAGCCCATCTTGGCCTATTTTTAGGATGTAGTGCGAAGGTCATTCAAGTGTAAGATTTGATACGATTGTTACGCGATACTACACTCATAAGAGTCTCTCTTGAGAATATTTTTGGAATACGAGTAGTTGTTTATCCGATAATATCCGAAAGATGGGATGATGACTATGGGAACCTCTTGTAGAACATGTTTGGAAGGTTTAAACCCTAGTACACTCCCTTTGGGTGGTTCTTAACCAAGACTCCATGATCGTGACTTGCAACAAACCCTTGACTCATGGTTGATCCGTTCTTGTATACCCTTAATATCAATGGAACTTGGGTGTTGATAAGGTGTAAACGATAATCCACCAAAATGGATGATTGATATTAAGGATGACTTGATCCATCCCATGACCTTTGTGTGGTGTGCTTTGCTTGATCCTTGAGTGTGATTGTTGCATCCATGCATTCATGCATTCATACACATCCATATCATCAATATTGAGAAAACTTTCAAGGAACTTAAGAGGTCTATTTGCAAAATTTTCAGACATGGATAAACAAAGAAGGAATACGAAGAAGTACAGTTTCAGACAACCCAACTTGAAAGAGTTAAGGAGTTTGACATCCTATGTATTAGATCCCTTGGAGTTCAAGGCTCGTCATGGGAAGCTTCTGTCTATTCTGGCTACTCAGGTGGACGAAGGTCTGATGAGTGTATTGGTGCAGTTCTATGATCCCTTGTACCGTTGCTTCACATTTCCGGATTTCCAGCTTTTGCCTACGCTTGAGGAGTATGCCTATCTTGTGGGTATACCTATTCTAGACCAGTTGCCGTTCAGTGGCTTAGAGAGGGTTCCTACTTCTCAAGAGATTGCTGATATGTTGCATATAGATGAATCTCTGGTTGGTGCTCATATGACTACCAAAGATGGAATTCAAGGTCTCCCTTCTGAGTTCGTCATTGCTCAAGCTACTTTGTATGGGAAGGCCATGAGTGAGGACGCCTTTGAGGCCATATTTGTACTTCTCATCTATGGGCTAGTGTTATTCCCCAACATCGACAAGTTTGTGGATGTAAACGCTATTAGGATTTTCTCTGCTCTTAATCCCGTTCCGACTCTGTTGGGTGACACTTATTTCTCTTTTTGCATATGAGGAATGCAAAGGGCGGTGGTACCATTGTGTGTTGTTTACCTCTGTTGTACAAGTGGTTTATTTCGCACTTGCCACCGACGGTCGCCTTCAAGGAGAACAAAGGATGTCTACGGTGGTCCACGAGGCTTATGTCTCTCACTAATGATGATTTCTTTTGGTACAATCGCGTGTATGATGGTGTGCAGATTATCGACTCTTGTGGTGAATTCTCCAATGTGCCTCTTCTTGGTATATGTGGTGGGATTAACTACAACCCTATTTTGGCACGTCGTCGGCTTGGGTTCCCCCTAAAGGATAAACCTAATAACATTCTGTTAGAGGGTGTATTCTTTCAGGAGGGTAAAGATCCCCAAGGCCTGAAGGGCAGGATGGTTCGCGCTTGGCGCAAGATCCATAGGAAGGGAAGGAAAGAGCTTGGTCTGAAGAATTGTATTGCTTTAGAACCCTACACCTCATGGGTGAGGAAGAGAGCTTCTGAGTACCTTATGCCTTACGAGTATCCGAGATATACACCTTTGGTTGTGGCTGGGCCTTCAACCCTCCCTGACCAAGGAGTAGAGGAGTTGAGAGACGAAGACCGTTCGCGTGCTTGGATCCGTAACGAGAGGAGCTACTTCAGCATCTTAGAGATAATGATGCATTGATAGAGTTTCTTGAGCATCAGGTTATCGACGAGCCTGATGATGTGGTGACTTCTCTTCTTCCTCAGTCTTCCAAGTTCTGGAAGAGGAAGTACGATCAACTCGCCAAAGAGAAGGCGGATATGGAAGCAGCCCACGAGAGAGAAGTGAACAGGCTTCGTGCAGCTTATCTTCCGATCTCCAGAGCTTTAGACGATTGTTTCTAGGGTTCCATAGGATGTTCATTTTCCTTCTCTCTTGTATTGTATCATTTGGTTACCAAGATTGTACTTCTTTGGTGTAAAAATATTTTCCAGATATTATTGATATATGTCCAAATAATTAATATTTTCAATATTTGCAAATAGGACTCTAAAGTTCCTCTGATAAATAAAATAAATCATATGCACAAGCATTGCATGCATCATGTGCATAAGCAGGTTTTGCTCCAGGCTTCTTGTTCAATGGTCTAACTCTGTGTTCTTCATTTATTTTGAAGACAAGCTGACTCACTGGTAGTACACCAGAGCCAACACTTCAAGACTGATGGATCACTTAGAGCAAGAAAATAGAGAACTGAAGGAGGAAGTGGCCAGATTGACTGCCTTGATGGAGTCTTTCATGGCCGCTGTTAGGGACCAATTAGTACTACTTTTTATATCATTTTATTGGTCCCTTTTACCAAACTTTGATTTAATTACACACTTTTGTTCTTATTAATTTGTATAAATGCAATTAGATTTAATTTATTTTGTTTTGAATAGTTATTTCACAGATTTTTCAGTTTTGTAGAACTTTTAGATGAAAAAGCTTTTGGAATGCAACACCACATCTTGGATGAAGCTTGCAAAACAAGGAAGCTGGATAAGCATCAGTTCGCGCCGCGAACTGCCTTCGCGCTGCGAAGGCTGCGAATCCAGCAAGCTGATTAAGGGCCAAAAGTGTTGTCTTTCAGAAAAAGCTGTTTGCCATTTTGGTGTCTGCCTTGGAATAGCTTTTCTGCTTTGGATGAGAATGACCAATTAAAGAAATGTCAACCCTTTTTGGTAGAAAAATTACATTATTCTAGGACATTCATTCATTACTACACACATTGAAATTGAGAGATTTTGTAAGAGAGAAAAAGAGTGTTTTTCTTCTTTAATATTCTGCTTTGTAACAATGATGATGAGGAGCTAAACTCCCTTTTGTCAAGATTGGAGGTAGTAGCTATTCTCATATGTTTATGTATTCCATTTGATTTATATATATGATAAAGATTGTTGATGTATTGAATACTGTTTTTACCTTAAGTTGAAAACCAGATTTGAGTAGTTGTCGAGAGAGATTATTTGAGTCTTGACATAAAACAGATTTTCAAGTAGTGAATAAGTTGTAGAGATAGATTTATTCATTACTCTTCTTTGGTATTAAGCATTAAAGATTGCTATATTGATAGTTAGGTGGAGAGATCGTCTAAGGATCAATATAGTGATTATCACAGTATCATTTAGATATAAATGACTTTGAGAGGATACTTGAACATCATCAATAATCTTGAATCTATTTATTTATCATAAGGAATCATAAGCATTTGAAATAGTGAACTCCAATCTTGCTAAACTTTTACATTAGATTAAAACCATTTTACTGTTTTTGGTGACATTTACTCACAAGATAACTTTCCGACCAAAACAACCTTGTTACTTTCTAAACTTATAGCAAATCGGATTATAGAATGGCGGTAATATCAACCAATCTCTGTGGATACGATATAAAAATATTTGCCGAAGATATACTTTTCAACAAATTGGCGCCGTTGCCGGGGATTGGTGTTCGATATTACAAGCATTGCAATAATTCATTGTTTTAAGTTTTGTTACTTTTATTATTATCCCTCTTTTGTTTCACTTGGTTTGTTAGTTTTGTAGATTCTAGTGCATGCGAGGAAAAGCTACTGAGGAGCAACTTCAATTCTATCCGGAAATTGAAAGAACACTTCGGAAGCTCAATAGCAAAACACGAAGAAGAAGGAAACTAGCCGAAGAGAGGAACCGGAGAGAAGAAGCATCTACTTCCGCACTTGTTCAAATCGAAGAAGTGGTTGTAGAGGCTTGTGAAGGAAACATGGCGGATGACAATCGTACCGAAATGTCCGCTAATAGTCCAAGAAGAAATGCTCAATTTGCCCGTGGAGGAAGAAATACGGAGATGAAGACCAGAATCCTCCAACTTCTCTATGCAAATCCATTCACCGGAATGGATCATGAAGATCCGTACACCCATCTCATCAAATTTTATGAGATTGCGGGTTCTAAGGGAATTGATGAAACGGGTGAAGAGGCATTATTCAAAAGGATGTTCCCACACTCCTTAGTGGGAAAGGCTAAAGAGTGGTACCTTGATCAAGCAGCAAGAGTGATGACGGATTGGAATTTGCTAGAAGAAAAGTTCTTAGAAAGATATTTCCCTCAATCCCGATTCATGGAAGCCAAAACGGCTATTGCGGTATTCACTCAAGGAGGCAACGAGTCTCTAAATGAAGCTTGGGAAAGATTCAAGTCAATGTTGAGAAAATGCAAGGGTCATGGTTTTGATGAGCTCACTCAAATCCATATTTTTCTAAATGGACTCCAATCAACTCACAAGACACTTCTGGACGCCACCGCGGGTGGCTCGCTTATGTCAAAAACTGCGGAAGAAGCTAAAGTCATTATTGAACGGATGGCACTTAATGATCACCAAAGTCAACATGATCGTAGCCCTTCACAACGTAAGCCGGGAGTTCTTGAGTTAAATACCAATGATGCCATTCTTGCTCAAAACAAGCTACTCTCTCAACAAGTGGAGTTGCTCACTCAACAAATGGCCAAGCTTCCACAGCAAATGAAAGAGATTCAAGGGTCTCAAGTTAGGCATCAAGTAGCGTGTTGCGAATTATGTCAAGGGGATCACCCTACTGGTTTTTGTCCTCCACCCCAAGAAGAAGTGAGTTATGTGAACAATCAAAATCAGGGCTATCAAAGACAACAGCCTAACAATCAAGGCTATCAACCAAGAAATAATCAAGGCTATCAACCATCGAGGTTCAACAATCAAAATTTTCAGCAGCAAAGTCCTTACCAACATCCAAATTCTCAAGGACAGCAGTCGTAAGGAGGAAGTTCCAAGTTAGAGGATACTCTTCAACAATTCATGCAAGCCTCCATGGCGAATCAGAAGAGTAACGAAGCAGCCATTAAAAATCTGGAAAATCAAGTAGGCCAACTTGCGAAGCAACTGTCGGAACAAAGCGCAGGATCTTTCTTTTCTGCTAACACTCAACCGAATCCAAAGGAGCATTGTAAAGCAATTGTCACGAGGAGCGGTAAAGAATTGGTAAGTGAAAAAGGTGAAGAGATTATAGAAGAGAACAATAAGGATGGGATGCTGGAAGAAGAGGACATGGTTGGTGGAAGGGAGAACGCTGCTGGAAATGCTCAGTTCGCGCCGTGATCTCCCTTCGCGCCGCGAAAAGAGCAGGTTTTTCCAGCAAAAGAGAAACCTGAGTTGGAAGTAAAAAAAGATGCTGAACCAAGGAAGAAAAAGAAAGGAGAGAAAGGTGTGAGCGTCATTCCAACCCAACATCTACCCTATCCACATGCTCCATCAAGGAAGGACAATGCTAGGCATTATGCACGGTTCATGGACATCTTCAAGCAACTCCAAATCAACATTCCATTTGCTGATGCATTAGAACAAATGCCACGGTATGCTAAGTTCATGAAGGACATTCTTACAAAGAAAAGGAGACATGTGGAAGACGAAACCATATTACTTGATGCACGGTGTAGTGCCATCATCCAAAAGACTCTCCCAAGGAAGGAGTCCAATCCAGGCCGAGTTGTTTTACCGGTAACCATTGGAAGCACATACATTGGTAATGGTTTGATTGACTTAGGCTCTAGCATAAATTTAATCCCCCTCTCCATTGTCAAAAGATTGGGGAATATTGAGATTAAATCGACAAGGATGACTCTACAATTAGCCGACAAGTCCACCACTTCACCATACGGAATTGCGCAAGACATGTTAGTGAAAGTGGACACATTTTTGTTTCCGGTAGATTTCGTGATAGTGGAGATGGATGAGGATCATGATGTGCCTCTAATTCTTGGAAGACCTTTTATGAAAACAGCCCGGATGATGATTGACATAGATGATGGACTAATGAAGGTGAGAGTGCAAGACGAGGAGGTGACCTTTAATCTTTTTGAAGCTATGAAGCATCTAAACGACAAGCATGATTCTTTCCGAATCGATGCAATTGACGAGGAGGTAGTAGAGGTCGCGAACCAAATTCATATTTCTAATCCTCTAGAAAGATCCCTTATCGGAGCATACAACGTGTTGATCGACAATGAGGAACGAGAGATCGAAGCAATGTTGCATGAGTTAGAATCTTGTGGTGAGCTAACTTATCAAGAAGAAATAACGGAAGACTTGGATGCGAAGAAGAAAACGGAAGAGCAAAAACTAGAGTTGAAAATGCTTCCGTCACACTTGAAGTATGTATTTCTTGGAGACGAGTGTACTAAACCGGTGATTATAAGCAACACATTATCCACACTAGAGGAAGACAAGTTGATTCAAGTATTGAAAAAAAACAAAGGTGCAATAGGATGGGTGCTATCCGACTTGAAGGGTATTAGTCCGGCCTATTGTATGCATAAGATCATGATGGAGGAAAATTTCAAACCAGTTGCGCAAGCTCAAAGGCGTCTAAATCCATCAATGAAAGAGGTAGTCCGGAAAGAAGTTGTCAAACTCTTGGAAGCCGGAATGATTTATCCTATATCCGATAATGCATGGGTGAGTCCGGTACAAGTAGTTCCCAAGAAGGGTGGCATGACGGTTATCAAAAACGATAAAAATGAGTTGATTCCAACGAGAACGGTGACCGGGTGGAGGATGTGTATCGACTATAGAAGGTTGAACCAAGCTACAAGGAAAGATCATTTCCCACTACCTTTCATGGATCAAATGTTGGAGAGGCTAGCCGGAAAAAATTTCTACTGTTTCCTAGACGGATATTTGGGGTACAACCAAATTTCGGTAAATCCGGCAGATCATGAGAAGACAACTTTTACGTGTCCTTTTGGCATCTTTGCTTACCGAAGAATGCCTTTTGGGTTATGTAATGCACCTGCCACATTTCAACGGTGTATGCAAGCTATATTCTCGGACTTAATAGAAGAATGCATTGAGGTGTTCATGGATGATTTCTCTGTTTATGGATCATCTTTTGAATTGTGCTTAAAAAACCTTGATGTAGTTTTGGGGAGATGCGTGGAAACCAACCTAGTGCTTAACTGGGAAAAATGTAATTTTATGGTCACTGAGGGTATCGTACTTGGTCACAAGATTTCTTCTGAAGGGCTAGAGGTGGACAAAGCCAAGGTGGAGGTTATCGAGAAACTACCACCTCCAACTAACATTAAAGGGATAAGAAGCTTTCTAGGACATGCCGGTTTCTACCGGAGATTCATACAAGATTTTTCAAAGATAGCAAAGCCATTGAGCAGTTTGCTCAACAAAGGTACGCCTTTTCTTTTTTATGAATCATGTCTTAAAGCTTTCCTAGATTTGAAAGAAAAGTTGGTCACCGCACCCATAATCGTAGCACCGAACTGAAACCTTGATTTCGAACTCATGTGTGACGCTAGCGATTATGCAGTTGGTGCGGTGTTAGGACAAAGAAGTGATAAAATTTTCCATGCCATACACTATGCTAGTAAAGTGTTGAATGAAGCACAAGTTAATTACGCAACAACTGAAAAAGAATTACTAGCCATAGTATATGCATTGGAAAAATTTAGAGCTTATTTGATTGGTTCAAAAGTTGTAATCTACACTGACCACTCGGCGATAAAATATCTGCTTACCAAGCCGGATTCCAAACAAAGGCTTATTCGTTGGATCCTTTTATTACAAGAGTTTGATCTGGAAATTCGGGATAAAAAAGGTCCCGAAAACTTGGTGGCGGATCATTTGTCTCGGTTGGTCAATGTAGACATTACAAACAAAGAAGAGGAGGTGAGAGAAGAATTTCCAGATGAAAAACTTTATGCGATTCAAGTGAGGCCTTGGTTTGCTGATTTTGCTAACTACAAAGCAACCGGTTTAACACCGGAAGACCTCACTTGCAATCAAAGAAGGAAATTCTTGGCAGATGCAAAATATTATGTTTGGGATGATCCTTATCTGTTTAAAGTAGGAGCAGACAATATTTTGAGGAGGTGTGTAACAATTGAGGAGTCAAGAGACATTCTTTGGCACTGTCACAACTCTCCGTATAGAGGTCACTATAGTGGTTTGAGAACAGCCACTAAAGTACTCCAATCGGGTTTTTATTGGCCATCTTTATTCAAAGATGCGCATGAACATGCGAAGAGTTGTGATACATGCCAACGGAGTGGAGGAATAGGAAAACAGGATGAAATGCCTCTAACCAACATGCTAGAAGTGGAAGTTTTTGATTGCTGGGGTATTGATTTCGTTGGCCCATTCCCCTCTTCTTTCTCAAATGAGTACATACTAGTAGCCGTTGACTATGTCTCGAAGTGGGTAGAAGCAATTGCCTCACCTAAGGCCGATGCCAAAACAGTGATTAAATTTTTAAAGAAAAACATATTTTCACGTTTTGGTGTGCCTAGGGTGTTGATAAGTGATGGAGGCTCACACTTTTGCAATACACCTCTAGAAAAATTTCTGCAACATTATGGTGTAAAGCACAAGGTGACCACTCCCTACCACCCACAAGCGAATGGTCAAACGGAGGTTTCAAACCGAGAAGTCAAACGGATTCTTGAGAAAATAGTCTCGAATTCAAGAAAAGATTGGTCCTTAAAACTGGATGAAGCTTTGTGGGTGTATCGCACTGCCTACAAAGCACCTATTGGGCTAACTCCGTTTCAAATGTTGTATGGGAAGACTTGTCATCTTCCAGTGGAAATGGAGCATAGAGCACCTATTGGGCTCTTAAGTTCTTGAATTTCGACTCCACTCTAGCTGGAGAAAGAAGAAAAGGTCAACTCCATGAATTTGAGGAATTAAGGAATGATGCATACCATTCGAATAAGCTGTACAAGGAAAAGGTAAAGGCATACCATGATGGAAAGGTCCATCATAAGGAGTTTCATGTTGGACAGATGGTATTGCTTTTCAACTCGAGGTTGAAGTTATTTCCTGGTAAGTTGAAGTCGAAGTGGTCAGGACCATTTGTTATCAAGGAAGTACGAAATTATGGAGCCATTGTGATCGAGGATCCAAAGTCACAAGAGAGTTGGACTGTTAATGGTCAAAGACTAAAAATCTATCATAGTGGTGATGTGAACCGTGATGTGTGTGTTATTTCTCTATCTGGACCGGGCTAATCGAGGTACCGTCAAGCTCTTAACGACGTTAAACAAAGCGCTTGTTGGGAGGCAACCCAACGTCGTAAGTTTGCATTTTTTATTTTTCTCTGCTGTGTTGATTTTCAGCTTTGTTAAAATTTTGGAATTTGGGGTTCTGTTTTTCACAGTTCGCCCCGCGACCCATGTTCGCGCCGCGAACTGAATTGAGAGTCTCAGGTCACGCCGCGAACACTGTTCGCCCCGCGAACAGTGCGTGACAGAGTCACTTAAATTCTGTTAGGTCATTTTCACTTTTCATTTCAACACCTTTTCAAAACACCAACTTTGCCGCACGTTCATCTCCACTCTCAAAAACATACCAAAAACTACAAATCTTCATTTCCCGAATTCCTTATCTTCAATTGCTAGCAAGAATTAGTGTTTCAAAAGGTATGTACTCCTCAATTCCTCTTTTCCAATCCCTTTTGGGTTTTTCATTTAGGGTTGGTTAGAAATGGAAAATTTGTTGTAGATTGCCTCTTGAAATCACTGTGCATGTTTGATTTAGATTAGGATTAGGCTAGATTTGAAAACCTTGACTGTTGGGAGGAGATTGCTCCCCCATTTTTGGAACCCTAGGAAGCTCTGGGAGATTTCCTAGTTCGTAGAGTTCGCGCCGCGAACTGGCCTTCGCGCCGCGAACTGGAAATTCCAAAGCCATGTTTTTATGTTGATTGATTGCTAACCCTTTCCATATTTGTTTTGTGGTTGCTCTGATGTTGAATGCAGATGTCAAAAAGAACTAAAATCACGACACCCCCTCAATCCCGTTCAATAAGAAGGTTCATAAGCGATGAACACGTGGCACGATTCGAGAGCTTAATTAAGAGAACCATCTTGCCAGAGAGGTTTATCCGTTTAGCTCCAACTGGGACTTATCATAGTGTGGTTGCAGCTTTTGAACGACGTAGGTGGATGAAACTGTGCAAACCCGAAGCAGCAATCAACTATGATATCGTTCGGGAATTTTATGCAAATGCTATGCATCGAGAGGAGGGGACAACTTTCATCTACCGATCAAGGGTAAGAGGCAAGATTGTTTCTTTTGGAAGGGATGACATTAATTCATATCTGGGTAATCCCCTAACTCTTGGAGAGGGCGAGCGTTGTGAGTACCGTACCATGGAGTCAGTTAACAGGTGGAATCTTGAAGTCGTAAATGCTACCCTGTGCATTCGTGAAAAATCCTTTGACCTCAATGATCAAGGCCATCCAAAATTGTGGAAAAGAGAAAATTTTAATTTGGAAGCTAGGGCCTTTCTGGTGCTACTATTAAGTAATATTCGGCCAAGGAGCCATACCACTACAATTCCTCTGGATGTAGGGTGTTTGCTTTACTGCATCATGGTTGGGAAATCTGTGGACGTAGCATCCCTCATTGCGGAAGAAATAAGAAAGATGGTTTTAAGTGGAACCAATTTCGGCGGTAAAGCAGGTGTACTCGCATACCCAGGGCTGATCATGGGACTGTGCCGTCAGGCAAATGTTACCATCCCAGAGGAAGTACACTTCTCTATCACCAGTGTGATCAATGACGCATATCTGAATAGGTTTCTACAAAACCAAACTGATAGGACCGACGCACCTGGAACTTCTTCATCCAGAGCCCGAGCTAGACCACGACCTCAACCTCACACTACCCCAGGCTTTGATCAGATGGCGTTTGCCAACTACTGTTGCGAGAGTTTTGAGGCCTCCAGGAGGTCTCAATCGTTTATCTTCGATGCTATGCAGCAGCAGTTCCAGAACACATTCCTGGCACCTGAGGCCCGTTCATTTCCTTCTCAGGCGGAATATGTAGCATATGCTAATTGGCCTGAGGGCAGGCCAGATTTTATGGGGGGAGCAAGAGGTGGTGCAGATCCAAATGATGAAATGGAGGATGTCCTTGGTGATGTAGGTGGTGGCCAAGAGGAAGAGGATTAAGGAGTTTGTGATTTTGAGAAGTTGTTGTTATTTCATTTTGAGTTCTTTGTATTAGTTTTGTCTTTGAAAACTTTTGATGTACTTTTGGGGTGGCTCTTGTTCACAAAAACTTTGTTTTTATTAGTTGTTTGGATATTTGCATGAATGCTATGTGAGATTTTAAGTGTGTTTTAATCAAATTTTGGTTTACCAACATTTTTGTTTAATTGTTCTTATTCTTAAGTCAAGCTTAAAGCAACCAAGAAATGTTCGCAAAGAAAGAAGCATAGGACACTTCGATGGTGATGATAAGAATTAGTGTCAGCATTTCAAGGTACACTTTATCGCTTTCTAGACTTAACATGAGTAGTTTGATGGTGTGTGCAAATTCCATATCATAAACTCATTGAAATTTATGTCATTTTTGAATCAAAATAGGACTTAACCAATTGTGAGGAAGCTTTCCATTATACACTAAAAAGCGGGAAACCGAGCATTATTTCAACTCATTCTTATCATGTTAAATCATGTATCAATCTATTTTTGTGTAAAAATTTGGAAAATGATAGAGGCATTGTTTGTTGAGAGAAACCACTTGACCAAAAAGTTTGAATCAACCAACCTTGTGAGGAGTAATCCTTAGTTAAACCCCGTTGAGCTTATTTTAGGATTCATTTGATTGATCATTGTAAAATCAATTGAAAATTTTGGAGTAAATGAATCCTAATTTCTTTCGTATCAATTAAACCCTCAAACCGAGTTGTTTGCAAATTCTACCTTTTGCTTATTTCTAAGTAGGGAGCATTATTGAATAAATTTGGTTTTGGAATCTAAAGTTGGGGAGAGAAAAGTGAAAAGTTGATTAGAAACTTGGAAAAGTGAGTTTTTATAAAAGGGTGAAAATATGAAAAGAAACAAGAAAAAGAAATTACCCTTGAAACCATAGAGCAAAGAAAAGAAAAAAAAAAGAGAAGCAAAGAAATGCTCATGGTTGTGTGGATGTAAAAAGAAAAAAAAATAGGGATCAAAGAAAGGGAAATTGTGTAGAGTTGAATGTTTGGGAATGCTCCCTTAGGATAGGCAACTTTGTAAATTCTCTTAATCATATCCTTTCTTGTAACCTAAGCCACATTACAACCTTTGAAAGACCTCTTGATTCTCATTTTGCACATGATTTGGTATTTGTTGTGATAACCGCATGATTTGAGCTGTTGTTGATTTAATTGCTTGGATGAGTGAAAGTAACCCTTCGTGTTATTCATCATTATTATGATGTGTGTGTAAGTTTGATTCAATTTTGACATATATGGCTTTGAATTCCATTGGAATGATTTTTGCACTCAACCATTTTCTTTATTCATGTTTTGTCTAGAATTGAGATAGGTGGACTGAGAAAAATTGCCAAACACTTTTGAACCATTTGAATGTCCTTGGTAAATCCTTGTTCCAATCTTTTGTGTCATTGTCTTGGTTGTGAGGGTGGAAACTTTTGTTTAGGAACAAACAAAATGCTAAGTTGGGGAGAGTTGTTAGGGACCAATTAGTACTAATTTTTATATCATTTTATTGGTCCCTTTTACCAAACTTTGATTTAATTACACACTTTTGTTCTTATTAATTTGTATAAACGCAATTAGATTTAATTTATTTTGTTTTGAATAGTTATTTCGCAGATTTTTCAGTTTTGTAGAACTTTTAGATGAAAAAGCTTTTGGAATGCAACACCACATCTTGGATGAAGCTTGCAAAACAAGGAAGCTGGATAAGAATCAGTTCGCGCCGCGAACTGCCTTCGCGCCGCGAACTGCCTTCGCGCCGCGAACTGTCTTCGCGCCGCGAAGGCTGCGAATCCAGCAAGCTGATTAAGGGCCAAAAGTGCTGTCGTTCAGAAAAAGTTGTTTGCCATTTTGGTGTCTGCCTTGGAATAGCTTTTCTGCTTTGGATGAGAATGACCAATTAAGGAAATGTCAACCCTTTTTAGTAGAAAAATTACATTATTCTAGGGCATTCATTCATTACTACACACATTGAAATTGAGAGATTTTGTAAGAGAGAAAAAGAGAGTTTTTCTTCTTTAATATTCTGTTTTGTAACAATGATGATGAGGAGCTAAACTCCCTTTTGTCAAGATTGGAGATAGTAGCTATTCTCATATGTTTATGTATTCCATTTGATTTATATATATGATAAAGATTGTTGATGTATTGAATACTGTTTTTACCTTAAGTTGAAAACCAGATTTGAGTAGTTGTCGAGAGAGATTATTTGAGTCTTGACATAAAACAGATTTTCAAGTAGTGAATAAGTTGTAGAGGTAGATTTATTCATTACTCTTCTTTGGTATTAAGCATTAAAGATTGTTATATTGATAGTTAGGTGGAGAGATCGTCTAAGGATCAATATAGTGATTATCACAATATCATTTAGATATAAATGACTTTGAGAGGATACTTGAACATCATCAATAATCTTGAATCTATTTATTTATCATAAGGAATCATAAGCATTTGAAATAGTGAACTCCAATCTTGCCAAGCTTTTACATTAGATTAAAACCATTTTACTGTTTTTGGTGACATTTACTCACAAGATAACTTTCCGACCAAAATAACCTTGTTACTTTCTAAACTTATAGCAAATCGGATTATAGAACGGCGATAATATCAACCAATCTCTGTGGATACGATATAAAAATATTTGCCGAAGATATACTTTTCAACAGCCGCCCAAAGCCAGTCTACTCCAACACCTTCAACTCCTCCCCAGAGAATAGTCATCTCTGAGATTGCCTCTTCAACAGTGCCTGCTGCTAGCGCCCACTTCGCGCCTACTGCTATGCCAGCCAAATTTCCCTGGGGGATGCCCGCGAATTTTTTTCCTGAGGGTCTCGCCCCCATGTTTGCTTCTCTGCTGGCATCTAGCCCGGTCCTTGCCGTTCCACCTCCGGTCGTGCATACTATACAAAGAGTAGACGACACCATCTACCACTCTGAGCCGTCTGAGGGCCCAAACGTATATGAAAAGATGGATGCAATGAACGATCAGTTTTTTGAGCTCCGCAAGGAACTCAAAACTCTCAGAGGAAAAGACCTCTTTGGCAAGTCAGTTGCCGAACTCTGCCTGGTTCCGAATGTCAAGATCCCTGTAAAGTTCAAAGTGCCTGACTTTGAAAAGTACAAGGGAAATACTTTCCCTCTCAGCCACTTGGTTATGTATGTAAGAAAGATGTCGACTCATACCAACAATGATTAGCTCCTCATTCATTATTTTCAGGACAACCTGTCCGGTGCCGCCCTGAGATGGTACATGGGCTTGGATAACACGAACATCCGATCCTTCAATGACCTTGGAGAAGCTTTCGTCAAGCAATACAAGTATATCGTGGATATGGCTCTCGATAGGGATCAATTGAGAGCCATGTCCCAGAAGGACAAGGAAACTTTTAAAGAGTACGACCAGAGGTGGCGAGAGCTAGCTGCACAGATTGTGCCTCTGTTGGAAGAAAAAGAAATGACCAAGATCTTCCTGAAGACCTTGAGCTCGTTTTATTATGAGCGGATGATTGCCAACGCTCCTTCTGATTTCACCGAGATGGTGAACATAAGGATACGTCTAGAGGAAGGAGTCAGGGAAGGGCGCCTGACTAGAGAAGAAGGATCTTCTGCCAAATGATATGGGGCGTTTGGAAAGAAGAAAGATGGTGAGGCACATGTTGTGACCTCCCATGTCAAACCCAGAAGACCCTCTGCGAGGAGGAAGACCGTGCGTCCCGCTGGTAATCAGCATCAGGTGGCTCACATAGCACCTGTTTTCAGAGAAAACCAGCACTATCAGCATAATAATAACCAGCAACAGCAACATCAATAATATCAACAACAACAACACCGTCCTCAACAGCAGGCCTACCAGCCTCGAAACAATAATCAGACCAGTACCAGCTATGAGAGGAAAAGGGTCACTTTTGATCCTATTCCTATGACCTACACAGAGCTATATCCCTCTTTGATAGAGAGGAAACTGATCACTCCACGCGATCCACCGGCTATATCTACCAACCCTCACTGGTGGTATAAGCCCGAGCTACATTGTGTTTATCATTCCGGTGCCCCCGGACATGATGTGGAAAATTGCTACCCGCTGAAGGCCAAGGTTCAAGACCTTGTTAGGAGCAGTATATTGTGTTTCGAGGACGTAGGTCCCAACATCAAGAAGAACCCATTGCTCGAGCATGGGAAATCTGTTGTCAACATGGTCCAGGGCTGCCCTGGTAAATATAAGGTCAAATATGTCAGCCATATTCGACAATTATTGGTCGAGATGCATAGACTGTTGTGTGAATACAATCATTATGAGCACGACCATGACATATGTCGTGTTTGCACTGTCAATCAAAGGGGGTGTCGTCAAGTTCGAAAAGACATCCAAGAAATGCTGGATGAAGGTGTAATTGAAATACTTCAGAATCGCGATGGGGATGATGAAGTTAATGTAATATCACTAGTGTTCAGGATCCCAGAGCCTGTTGTCATCCGATATGATGGCAGCAAACAAAAGGCTTCTCCCTCTTTGATAATTAAACCAGCTGGCCCTGTGCCATATTCTTCTGATAAGGCTGTCCCCTATCGTTAAAATGTTGTGGCATTGGAAGATGGGAAGAAGGTGCCTCTGCCCTCTACCTCTGTTGTTAATATCGTTGATATCAGCGGCCTGACCCGTAGTGGTCGTGTTTTCTCGGCTCCTCCGAAACCCCAGGCTGACATCAAAAGGGCCGATGTTGCTGATTGTGCTGTGCGTCCGGTTGGAAATTCTGTTGTTGCTCCGAATTCGGCACTTGTTGCTAATAAACCTGCCACCGCTGTAAGAACTTCTGTCTCTGCTGGCCAGAATGGCACAATGAAAGAAGACTGTGATGAGATGCTGAGGCTCATCAAGAGGAGTGAATACAACGTTGTAGATCAGCTTCTACAAACGCCATTAAAGATCTCTGTGTTATCTTTGCTAATGAACTCAGAACCACACCGTGAAGCTCTGCAAAAGGTGTTGGATGTGGCGTACGTAGACCATGACGTCACAATAGAACAATTCGATAGTATTGTTGCAAACATTACTACTTGTAACAATCTGAGTTTTTATGATGCTGATCTCCCTGAGGAGGGAAGAGACCATAATTTGGCACTTCACATATCTATGAGCTGCAAGGATGATGCCATGTCTAATGTGTTGGTAGACACTGGATCATCACTAAATGTGTTGCCAAAATCTACTCTGGCTAGATTGTTATACCAGGGGCCTCCCATGAGGCAGAGTGGAGTGGTGGTAAAAGCTTTTGATGGATCCCGCTAAACGGTGATTGGTGAGGTTGAACTCCCAGTCAAGATTGGACCAAGTGATTTCCAGATCACTTTTCAGGTCATGGATATCCACCCATCATATAGCTGTCTGTTAGGAAGACCATGGGTTCACGAGGCAGGCGCCGTGACATCCACCCTACACCAGAAATTGAAATTTGTCAAGAACAAAAAACTGGTGGTGGTAGGGGGAGAGAAGGCTCTCCTGGTTAGCCATCTGTCTTCCTTTTCTTATATAGACGCTGAGGATGAAGTTGGGATGCTGTTCCAAGCTTTATCTATCGCTGAGCCTTCTAAGAAGAGAACGTCTTCATTTGCGTCCTACAATGATGCTAAGTTGGCCATTGAGCATGGCACAACTACTAGTTTAGGATAAATGATCAAGATAGAAGACAATAAATCCTGGGCTGGCATAGGGTACTCTTCAGGCACTTTCAACAAGCGTGGACTGTTCCAGAGTGGAGGGTTCATCCACACCGTCCAAGACGAGGAAGTTGCTACTATTATGGAAGAGGATGTAGAGGAGGATTCTGACAACTTTGTCATCCCTGGAGGGGTCTGCAATAACTGGGTCGTTGTTAATGTTCCAACAGTTGTCCATAAGTCAACGTAATGTTTGATGTTTCTTTAAAAACCCTTCTCCCATGCCAAAAGGAGGAGTGATGACATTGTTGGCTCATAAATACGATGATATTTCATTCAATAAATTCATGTTAAATGCTTGTTTTTCCAATTATTTTTTCACCTTTTGCTTTTTGCATGAAAATTGGTGGTCACATAAAACCTTAAAAAATAGAATAAAATCAATCTTTTCATCTGCATAATGATTTGCCTTGTTTGAATTCTAAAATCTCTTTTATATCCAAAATCATTATGCAGGTTGATCAAACCCATTGAACATAATGATCCAACACCATCTCCCAACTTTGAGTTCCCTGTATTTGAGGCCTAAGAAGATGATGTTGAAGAGATTCCTGACGAGATCACCCGTCTACTTGAGCACGAAGAGAAGATCATTCAGCCACATCTTGAGAATCTGGAAACAGTCAACTTGGGGTCTGAGGATTGTGTGCGAGAAGTGAAGATTGGGGCACTCCTGGAAGAATCTGTAAAGAAGGGGTAGATTGAGTTGCTACGAGAATATGTCGACGTCTTTGCCTGGTCATATGAAGACATGCCTGGTCTGGATACTGATATCGTGCAACATTTCCTGCCTTTAAAGCCTGAGTGTGTGCCTGTGAAGCAAAAGCTCAGAAGAACCCATCCCGACATGGCAGTGAAGATTAAAGAAGAAGTTCAGAAGCAAATTGATGCGGGGTTTCTGGTGACTTCTACATATCCTCAATGGGTGGCCAATATTGCGCCTGTGCCTAAGAAAGATGGAAAAGTTCGAATGTGTGTGGACTATCGAGACTTGAATAAAGCTAGTCCGAAAGATGATTTTCCTCTACCACATATTGATATGTTGGTAGATAATACAGCTAAATTCAATGTCTTCTCATTTATGGACGGATTTTCTGGATATAACCAGATTAAAATGGCACCCGAGGATATGGAGAAGACAACATTCATCACACCTTGGGGAACATTCTGTTATCGAGTGATGCCCTTCGGTTTGAAGAATGCCGGAGCCACGTATCAACGTGCTATGACTACCTTGTTCCATGATATGATGCACAAAGAGATTGAGGTGTATGTTGATGATATGATTGCAAAGTCAAGAACGGAAGTTGAACATGTTGAGCACTTGTTGAAGCTTTTTCAGCGTTTGAGGAAGTATAAGCTTCGTCTGAATCCTAACAAGTGTACATTTGGAGTCCGTTCCGGCAAGTTATTGGGCTTTATTGTCAGCGAGAGAGGTATTGAAGTTGATTCTACCAAGGTCAAAGCAATACAAGAGATGCCTGCGCCCAAAATTGAGAAGCAAGTCTGAGGTTTTCTTGGCCGCTTGAATTATATCTCCAGATTTATATCACACATGATTGCCACATGTGCGCCTATATTCAAGCTCCTCCAGAAAGATCAGCGCCATGATTGGACCGAGGATTTCCAGAAGGCCTTTGACAGTATCAAAGAGTATCTGTCCGAGCCTCCGATTCTGTCTCCGCCTGTGGAAGGGAGACCCTTGATTATGTATCTGACAGTTCTTGAACACTCTATGGGTTGTGTTCTTGGTCAACAAGATGAAACAGGAAAGAAAGAGTATGATATCTACTACCTGAGTAAGAAGTTCACTGATTGTGAGTCTCGATACTCAATGCTTGAGAAAACATGTTGTGCTTTGGCATGGGCTGCTAAGCGCTTACGCCAGTATATGTTGAATCATACAACTTGGTGTATATCCAAAATGGATCCAATTAAGTATATCTTTGAGAAGCCTTCTCTAACTAGGAGGATTGCCCGTTGGAAGATGCTGTTGTCTGAGTATGATATTGAGTATCGAGCTCAAAAGGCTATCAAAGGTAGAATCTTGGCTGACCACTTGACACATCAACCAATTGAGGATTATCAGTCAGTTCAGTATGACTTCCCAGATGAGGAGATTCTGTATTTGAAAATGAAAGATTACGATGAGCCTACGCTCGATGAAGGGCAAGAGCCTGGTTCCCGATGGATCATGGTGTTTGATGGCGCTGTAAATCAATATAGAAATGGTATTGGGGAAGTGATTATTACTCCTCAGGGCACACATTTTCCTTTTACAGCAAGGCTAACTTTCAAATGCACGAATAATATGGCGGAATATGAGGCCTGTATCATGGGATTGGAAGAGTGTATTGATCTTAGGATCAATCATCTTGATGTTTATGGTGATTCGGCCCTTGTTGTTAATCAGATTAAGGGTGATTGGAAGACGAATCAGTATGGCCTCATCCCATATAGAGACTATGCGAGGAGGATTTCAACATTCTTTACGGAGGTTGACTTCCATCATATTCCTCGAGATGAGAATTGGATGGCAGACACTCTTGCTACACTTGCTTCTATGATTATAGTAAGACTCTGGAATGAGGTTCCCAATATCACTGTGACGCGCTTGGATAGACCAGCTCATGTATTTGCAGTAGAAGAAGTGAAAGATGATAAGCCTTGGTATTATGATATCAAGTGTTTTCTTCAAAGTCAGACTTACCCGCCTAGGGCATCTGTTAAAGATAGAAAGACCTTGAGGAGATTATCTGGCAGTTTCTACCTCAACGGTGAAGTGCTTTACAAGAGGAACTTTGACATGGTTCTGCTCAGATGCGTGGATAGACACGAAGCAGACCTGTTGATGACTGAAGTCCATGAGGGTTCATTTGGTACTCATTCTAATGGACATGCCATGGCAAGGAAGATGTTGAGAGCGGGTTACTATTGGATGACAATGGAATCTGATTGCCCAAATATGTTAAGAAATGCCACAAGTGTCAGATTTATACGGACAAGATTCATATTCCCCCGACACTTCTGAATGTGATTTCATCACCATGGCCTTCCTCTACGTGGGGAGTTGACATGATTGGCATGATAGAGCCGAAAGCGTCCAACGGTCACATATTTATTCTCGTAGCAATTGATTACTTCACCAAGTGGGTTGAAGCGGCGTCATATGCAAACGTGACCAGGCAGGTGGTTGTGAAGTTTATCAAAAATCAACTCATATGCCGTTATGGTGTGCCAAACAAGATCATTACTGATAATGGATCTAACTTGAACAACAAGATGATGAAAGAGCTTTGTAGTGAGTTCAAGATAGCACATCATAATTCTTCTCCTTATAGGCCCAAGATGAATGGGGTTGTTGAAGCTGCTAATAAGAACATCAAGAAGATTATCCATAAGATGGTTGTTACATACAAAGATTGGCATGAGATGCTGCCATTTACTTTGCATGGATATCGTACATTTGTCCGCACTTCAACGGGGGCAGCCCCTTTCTCCCTTGTATATGGCATGGAGGTTGTGCTCCCAATAGAGGTGGAGATCCCATCAATGAGAGTCTTGATGGAAGCCAAGTTGACTGAGGCTGAATGGGTTCAGAGTCATTATGATCAACTGAATTTGATAGAAGAGAAGAGATTGTCTGCCATGTGTCATGGTCAGTTATATCAGCAGAGGATGAAGAAAGCTTTTGATAAGAAGGTCAAGCCTCGTGTGTTCCGAGAAGGTGACCTCGTGCTCAAGAAAGTTTTGTCTTTCGCGCCCGATTCCAGGGGCAAGTGGACTCCAAACTATGAAGGTCCATATGTTGTTCAGAGAGACTTTTCAGGCGGTGCTTTAATACTTGCAACTATGGATGAGGAGGATTTCACTCGTCCTGTGAATTCGGATGCAGTCAAGAAATACTTCGCCTAAAAGAAAAACAGAATAGCTCGCTACGTTGAAAACCCGAAAGGGCGGCTTAGGCAAAAATGAGCGTCTCGGTGGATTGAAAACCCGAAAGGGTGATCCAGGCAAAAGTTAGAGACATAAAAATGAATATATATGTCCCGCTAGATTGAGTACCTTACCCTGGGGAAATCTAGGCAAAAATTAGGGATTTGGCAAGTTACTGCATCCTAACAAGACTTTGTTCTACAACTGTCTTCTGTCAAAGAATTTCGCTCAGTCATCGTCAACTGAAGCTTCAAATACATCGGATTTAGAGTTGGTGGAGAAATTATCATTATGTTCAATGTAGCCTTTTTCCAATATATATCACCAATTCCAAATTTGTAAAGATCCGTGGAGTCTTGCTATTTGCAGACTACCATTCCATCAAATAAATTTGAGCCTTTATCCAATTCTTTGCACTCTTATTTGTTTCTGTTCAACAAATATTTTGCATGTTTTAATTGATAAATATAATTGTTTTAAATAAATAAAATCTTCATAAAATTGTTTTTAAACAAAGTGAACATTAACAATGAAAAAGGATAGTTGGAACGCCTTCCGTGCTCTCCCAAGGATAGTATGATCTCCAAAAGGGTAAGACATGTCGTTCATATCCCTTGCATACTCGTATCCTCTTCATTATCTTCCAGATTGTTTCCTTCGCAAGCGCAGAAGAAAATTATGCATCACCAAATCCCCAAAGAGTCTGGAGTTTGGGCTCAGTTTTCTAGCTCCCAATTGAGGCTGGATTTAGCATTTGTGTTATCAATTATATGGTTGTCATCCATTGAATGGATCGACCTAAAATCCCTTATGAATTGGTAAAGTGACATGCTATCTTCTCAAGGAGGTTGGTATTCCCTCATTCAGATTGGAATTCTCCCGTAGAGTGAACGAGAAATCCCCAACATAAGTGGAATTCTCAACAATTGGTTTGTAGCTTATCCCTTGTGGACTCGTTTACATTAATCTCCAGCAATTTGCAGTTTATTCATCCTCAGCAGGGTTGATCCCATTTTAGTGCCCAGTTCAGTCATCAGCAGTGTTTCCCTAGTGGAATTGTCTGATCAGAGCCTGTTTGCTGATTCTTCCTAAGCAGAGTGGGTGATGAAAATGTTTATCTTTCCATCCCCAGTGGAGTGGTGTTTCTCTTCTCCTCGGCAGAGATGATTTATCCAGCAGTGCAAAGAAATGTGTTGGTTTTGAAACTTTTTGATCGGTGGTTGTTCCCCACAGAGTTTCATCCTTCCCCTGGATAATTTCCCCAGTAGAATGGCTTCTACGACGGATCGTATCCATGTTCAGTTCCCCAGCCAAGGCTTTGCCTGATTTCAGATTGGCATTGAAACTTCTGAGGAAGATGTATTGATTCCTTCCCAGCAGAGTAATTGGTTCTCCTTTCCCTACAGGGATCATTGTTTCCTGGTATTTGTTGCCCCCATCAAATTGGATGTTCTCCAGTGGGCCTGGCTTTCTCTATTGAGAAGTAGTACCGGATGTCTGTCCATTAATTCTTGGACCTGTTTGTGTTAGATATGTCTGTTTGTCAGCATTAATCATACATAAACCATGCATATACATGCATAATTATAACATTCAAATATTCATGTTGCATTGCTTTGCCATATATCTTTGTTTTTTATCTCCTACTATTTGGTGATATATATTTCCCCAAAGCAGATGTTTGTGTCTGATCTCTCCATATAAAGTCAGCCCCATAGGCAGAAAGTATCTATCATTTCTTCCACATTCCCCACTGAGTTATGACCTCGTGGATGATTGTTATTTCAGTTTCCTCCCAAAACATGTATTGGGATGGAATTTCTCCCCTGAGTTATATCCTCATTGGGTTGAGTTTTGTTTCATTGTGTCTCTCTAGTTTGTTCCTAGACTGACTACTCTTGTTATTTCCCCTACACTTCCCCGTAGTTTAGATGAATGATTGCTCAGTAATCAGTAATTGTCCATCTTTTCCCCGACGGAGTTTCTGTAGTTTACTACCCAGTAACCGGTAGTTGTAAACCCCATTTTATCCCCTTGCAGAGTTAACCCTTGATTGTTGTTCATCCTAACCGATGACGGTTACTCTCTTCTGTGGTTTTCTACCCAGTAACCGGTAGATGTAATCCCCTCTTTGGTGGTTATTCTTATCCAATGTTCGGTATTGATATTTCTTCATTTTTTAGTATACCACCCAGTTGCCGGTGATATATCTCTTGGATAATTGCTTTGATCAAGCAATTTATCCCCATCGAGTCATCTTTCATTTACCTTTGTTTGGTAATGATTGTTTTTCCCCTTTTGTTTGTTCATCATTTTATACCTGGTAGCCGGTATCCCGATGTCCTTTCTTTCCGGTCGATTTATCCTTTATTAACCCAATAACCGGTTGTGGATAATCTTCCATGCGAGTATGTTATCTATGTTCTGACGATAATAGATAATATATCTCATGCGCCCTTCTGTTGAAGTCTTTTTCTTCCCTAGTTGAGTAAGATTCGTATTTCCTTACGGAATCGAATGCCCATTCTGTAATCGAGTCTGCTTTTCCAGCCCTCTTTTCGTATGATGAGTGTCTTGGAAATATTCCCCAATTCACGCCTGGTTGGTCACCTATTATATGCCCAGTAACCGGTATCCCTGGTGTTCCTTCCTTTCTGCTCCCTATTATGACTTTTTGTCCCCTGTGGAGTCAGACTTTCCTGAGTCGAAATATACCTTTTTAGGTCTTCCTCAGATTTTTGGATGATTGATATCTCTCACCCTTATACCTGTCTTAGATATTCATTCTCCCCGAGCATGTTGCTTTTCTCACCCTTATACCGGTGTTTCGATCACATGTCTCCTTGAGCTTATTACCCAGTAACCCGTAATACCTCAATGGTTGTTTCCTCAGCTGAGCCCTCTTTGGACATTCCCCATCGGAGTCCCTTGGTGGATTTTCTCAGCCTGAGTCCGCATTTTCATCCGAAGTATCCTTTATGGATAGTTTTGCTGTATTGGCATATTCCCCAATACATGCATCTTTGCGTCAGCTCGAGTCTTTCTATTGATTTATTTTCATGGAATTCCTTCGTGTCTCTCAGCAAATTTTAAGTCGTGGCCTGCTCGCGCATTTTATCCCCTTTCAGTCCCCAGTAAAGTCCCCAGAGTCTCTGTCCCATTTATGAGTATATTACTCCTATGGATTTGCAGTTTCTCCTGATTCCTTTTATTCTTTGTGGACATATATCCCCATAAAATATTACCTTTTTCATACCTACATTTGCATCATGAGGTCTCTTAGGGACCAAAATTCGTCTCTTTGTTTTTATTTAAGCCCATTATACCTCGTCGAGACGAAGATTTTAACCTTCATATCTCCGACTAAAATGACCTTAAATAGGGGCATCTGTAAGACCCCAATTTTGACTCTAAGATCCCTCATGGCATCATAACATTGCATTTGCATCTTGCCTCAAGGATCATAGCATATTGGCTCCTGACCTTTGGGTGGGAATACTTGTGAGTTGGTTTGAGATCACCAAGCATGCTTGAATTGTATATTATTGCTTTTCTTATTTTGTTTACTAACCAAAAGCACAAAAATATGTCACTAACA
Organism: Lathyrus oleraceus; assembly: GCF_024323335.1. NCBI lineage: Eukaryota > Viridiplantae > Streptophyta > Magnoliopsida > Fabales > Fabaceae > Lathyrus > Lathyrus oleraceus. Next base: position 632,895,888 of record NC_066583.1, read on the forward strand.
TCCTTTGTTTTGTAGCTTGAGCAATCATAAGATCCAAGGCTCCTAGGAGGCCTTATACTCAATGATGTGGCCAGATGAAGTGGAAAGCAAGCATGACAATGGTTCACAAAGATCTCATTCATCATATATTCCTCCCAAGTATCTCAATTTGACAATTTGATCAAAGCAAACCAAAGGGCTTGAGGCTTGATTCCCAAGGAAACCCTAATTCAACTATTCATCAACTGAGCCTTGCTCATGAAGCAACCTCAACCCATGATCAAATACAATCAAGGGAAGTTATTTCACTCATCATTTCATGCATATTTGAGCTTATTTGAGTGTCCTGAATCATCAATTCATCAAGACTTGAGGCATGGACTTGAGAAGTTGACCAGTTAATTCATCTGACAATTTTGAAGTACACTGAGACCTAACTTTTGATGTGTTTGTCAAATTGATATGACCCCAAGAGAAACACTGTTCTTAAGAACCATATGAACAACTTTCATGTTCATCCAAAATTTATTTGAAGCTTGGAAGATCATCATCCATTTCAAAACATTATAGGACATTTTGACTAAAACCCTAATTTTAGGTCAACTTCCCAAGAACATAACTCATTCATTTTTCATTATTTTGAGATGGGATCAAATGAATTTGAAAGTTTAATATGTCTACTGCATTTGTTATGTTGGACAAATTTTCATAATCCTAAAATAAATACATGTGATAATGCAAAACATTATAGGTCACTTTGGACCAAAGGCATTGAAATGTGAAAAAGTCGAACTTCAAGTGCCCATAACTTTCTCATCAAAAATCCAAATGATGCACAATATTAGTCCAAATTGAATTTCTTGAAAATATCTACAACTTTGATGTTGAAGGTTTTGTCATTTGGAGCTTGTATCATTGAAACAGAAGGGCTTGAAGTTGGCCCATTTTGGGAATTTTCACATACACATGTTTTGCACCTTGCACTTTATGATCAATTTTCACCAATTTCCCAATTCCAAATGAAGTTTTGCCCAACATAACAATTGATACTCATTCCAAGAGATTTCCAACCATTACTCATAAGGCCATGTTCTATTTTTGGAGGTGGCATTTTCAAAGAGGATAACATTGTAGTGCATTTTTGGAAACAAGTTGAAAACACATTGCACAAGCTCATGACATCATTTTTGCACGTCCATTTCACCTAAATGTGATACCAGCATTCATTTGCAATGAGAATTGGGCCCTCCATGCGCCTGTACAGGCCCATGCATGGAGGCCCTCTTCATTCATACACACACTTTGCTCATGCATTGCCTTGCCAATTGCTATAAATAGGAGTGTTAGGCTTCACAATGAGCAACCAAAAGGCGCCTTTTATGCTGCACAACTCCCTCCATAGCCTCACTTAAAGGAATTTTCACTTACTTTTCAAAAATTCATATATGAATTTCAACTACATTGGTTGATTTTCAGACTCATAATTCCTTGACCTTGCCTCATCTTCATCCCTAGATCACCCTGCAACCAAAAGCTTTGAAGAATTGTGCTCAACAAATCCACATTTCAGAGGTGGATATCCAAACTTATCTTCTTCTAAACTCTTTGTTTATAGCTTGTTTCTTGCATTTATTGGGTTGGCTGAAGTCCTCTCATCAGAGGCAATTCATTTATGCTTTGAATTTTGAAATTCCATCAAGTTTCAGTTGAACACCATATTTTTTAACTTCTAATTTCTCTCTCCATGGAAGTCTAAAGTGAAAATAGATGGCACAGGGGTGATGTACATCACCCCAGCTTTCCATTGATGTGTAGATCGCCTAGTTTGGTTGAGTGTGCCATGACTGTAATTCTCACCGGAGCTGTTGAGCTCGCCGGAGAAGACGGTGGTGCATAGCACCGTCCCAGCTCCAGATCAAACCATGGCCGTTGGATTTAATTCCCAGATCTAATCTGAACCTTCCTTTGTTATGACTCTTTTAATGTCCACATGTTGCTCAGTTAACTAGCGTGTTTGGTGGATGCGCGCCTGGGAACCGTTTGATGCGCCAACTCAATTAATGAGCTTGAATCCAACGCCTCACGTTTTTCCTTATTTTTTATTTCTGATTTTAATTTCCATTTTATTTCTTTTATTCCATTTCATTTCAAAAAATCATATCTCACTCATTTTAATTCCAAAAAATGTGAGACCAATTGCATTATTTCGCTTTTAATTTCTAGTTTCTAAAAATGATTTTTAAAATTTTTTTATTTTATCATTTGATATTTTTTATGAATTTTCTCTTTTCTGGTTATTTTTAGTTCATTTTAAATAGTTTTTTATAAATGATTTGAGATTTATTTGAGATTTTAATTCAATTAGGTTATTTTTATACATTTTTAATTAAATAAAAATAGTTTCTGGTTTCTAAAAAATGCTGAAATTTTTTGTCAAACTTTGTTTTGACCTTGTTGAACTTAGGATGATCCATTTGGACTTTTCAAAGTTGATTTGAAATGGATTTGAAGTTTGACCTTTAATTGTTTATTTTAATTCAAGTATTATTTTAATTTTCAAAAATACAAAAAATATTTTATTTGTTTCTTGACTTCTAAGTTTCATTTTGCTTCTGTTTACTAATGTTTGACCTTGATTTCATCTATCTTTGGTCAATGTATGTTGATTACATCATTTAAATTTCCATGAATGTACATTCTTATTCATCTCCTTCTTCATCTCTTCTTTTTCTTTTTTGATCAATGAGTTAAAGATTGGTGGTTAGCCTTGATGTATGGGAGGTTTAACCTTCCTTTATTCAAATCTAATTCATCTTGATTATAGATCAAGTGAATGGATTTGCATTAAGGATAGGTTGCTTCCTAATCAAGCAAAGAACCTAAATCAATACAAGATCATTTCTCATCTTCTTTTGGCATGGCAAGTTGTAGGAGCTTGATTCACTAATCAAGATCTCTAAATTGTGTTGTTGCCTATATTTTTATTAACCGGCCTCAGATAGGTGTGACTACTACATTAGTCCACTTACGATTGCTTAACATAGCGCTAAATTGCCTTATGGCACACTAACACTAACTATTTACCATTAACATTTAATTCTTGCATTTTACATTTATGCAATTTAATATTCTTGTACATATTATTCATTTGCTTTTGCCCTTTGCTCATTTGAGCACATGTTTATGTTAATGCAATTTGCCTTTTGCTCACTTGAGCACATAATTATGTATATACTATTGTGCTTGTGTTTTGTTTTGATTGTTGTGAACCAAATGCAAATTGGACAAAAGGACTTAGACTTTAGGATATTCCCTATGCAAAAATGGAGTCAAATAGAAACTAGGCCTCATGCCTTTAGAATGCTATAAAAGAAGAAAATGTCAAAGAGCAACTAGGCCTCCTGCCTTTAGAATGCTTAATGATTGAAGAGGAATTGAAAGGACCTATTCTCTAAACTCCTTTCTTGTCCATTCTTTGTTTACATTTATAGAATTTTTTTGATGTGTGTGTTCTTGTACTAGGGATTCCAATTTGAGCCTAAGTGGAGAACCATTGTCATGAGCTTCTAAAGTGAGAGATACAAGAGCCATTTAAGGATTCCTAAGAGCTTGCTTGATTGGTTGATTGCTTGAGTACATACTTATTTGCTTGCTTATTCCAAAGGATGGGAGCTACTTGGATCATCAATATGATCTCAAGAAGGGAACTCCATTTGTGGTCTTATTTCTTTTCCTTCATCTCTTGTATGTTCAGGACTTAGCCATTCTTCTTCTTCCCTCCACTCTAACACAAGTTAAAACTTTTGTGCAAACATTAACATTTGTTTTCAAACATTAGAAACCTAAGCATTATGCTTTTGATTTTCAAATTTTCTTTTCATAACACTTATTTTGAATTGAATCTTTAAGTCAACTTTGACCATATTTTGTAAATATTTTTTATTGGTAAATATAACTCATTCAAATGTTTTGGTGGTTTCAATGGTCACTTTCTTATCAAAGCTTTTCAGAACCATTAGCTATTAGGTTTGAGTTATCCTTGAGGTTGATATAATACTCACTTATATCCTTAGTGATGGACAATGAGTCTTCCATGCTTATTATAGGGTTAACCCCTCACTAGCATGTTGAAGCTATCTTCACATGGTGGATTTGTGGTTTTAGGTTGAGTTTTCTCCCTTGGATAACAAAAGACCTTAAGGCTTTTGGACCAATCAATTCACCCACTTATTTTGAGATTTTTTACCCCGAACTACGAGGTTTTGATCCTAATCTTTTTTAAGATGGTATGTAGGCAGTGGGTTTATCCATTCAAACACAAAATTGTAAATAATTTGTACATTCTTCTCTCATCTCCCCCAATCATGTTTGCACAAATAATTTTCACAAATACCAACCTACCTTACAACAAATTATGAAAAGGGCTCCCTAAGAGTACCTAGGATGTTTTGGGTTCTTAAAACCTTCCCATTTCATAACCAACCCCCTTACCCCGATCTCTGACATTTTTATTAGTTTTTGATTCGATAAAACTTCTCGGTTTTTGTTCGCTTTCTAACCTTTCCTTTGGATAAATAGAAGTGCGGTGGCAACTCGACTTGTATGATTTACTTTTGATTTAGTCAATAAATTTAAAGGTAACGAATACCCCACTACAGGGGGTTGGTTATGAAATGGGAAGGTTTTACGCACCCAAAACATCCTTAGTACTCTAAGGGAGTCCTTTTTGCAAATGTGTATTGTAGGTTGGTATTTGTGAAAATATGTGCAAAAGATTGGGGAGATGAGAGAAGAATAAATTATATTTACAATTTTGTTGTTTGAATGGATGAACCCATTGCCTACGTACCATCACAAAGGTAGGATTAAAACCTTGTAGTTCGGGGTAAAAATCTCAAAAGATTGGTGAATTGATTTGATCAAAAGCCTTAAGATCTTTTTTTATCAAAGGGAGAAAACTCAACCTAAACCAACAATCCACCATGTGAGGAGAGCTTCAACATACTAGTGAGGAGTTAACCCTATAATAAGCATGAAAGACTTATAATCCAACCACTAAGGATAAGGTGAGGTTTACATCAACCACTATGATAACTCAAACCTATGGCTAATGTTTATGAAAAGGTTTTAACAAAGGTGGCCATTGGAACCACAAAAAACAGCTTGAAGTGAGTTGTATTTACAAGTTAAGTGTATTTACAAAAAGAAGTCAAAGTTGAATTAATGTTTATTCACAATGAGTATTAATGAAAAGATTTTGAAAAGTCAAAGGCATAAGGCCTAGGTTTCTAGTTTGAAAAAAATGTCAAAGTTTGCACAAAAAGAGTTTGGCTTGGGTTAGAATGAGGAGAAGAAGAGAAGGGCTAGTCCTAAAGCATACAAAGATAAGAGAAGAGATAAAACCCTTGGAGTTCCTTTTCTTGAGATCATATAGATGATTCAAGATGCTCCTTTCCTTTGGACTTAGCAATCACTCAAGCAATCAAACAAATATTTAGATTCAAGCTCCTAGGATCTCCATTTGGCTTGTCTCTCTTAACTTGGCTACTCATGACAATGGTCCTTCTTACTATCTCAAGATGAAATCCCTATCACACAAGATTAGATTAGGAAGTCCTTTGAAGTCAACTTTAAGATTTAGCATTCTAAAGGCATGAGGCCTAGTTGCTCTTCAACAAGTTTAGCATTCTAAAGGCATGAGGCCTAGTTTATCTTGAAATCCTTTAAGCATAGGTAAGATCCTAATTCTAAGTCCTTTCTCCTTTTTTCATTGGGTTCACACAAACAAAGGCAAAACAACCACAAGACAATAATAGATTTATATACAATAATGAGCTCAAATGAGCAAAAGGAAGATGACATAAACATAAAGTATGTGCTCAATTGAGCAAAGTGAAAAGGCAATATGAATAAATGAGCAAGAAAGTAAATTGCATTAAAGTAAATTGCAAGAAATTAAATGCTCAAATTAAAGTTAGTATTTAGTGGTTATGTTAGTGTGTCATAAGACAATTTAGCGCTATGTTAAGCAATCGTAAGTGGACTAATGTAGTAGTCACACCTATCTGAGGCCGGTCAATAAAATTATAGGAAAATAAACACAAGTTAGAGATCATGACTAGTAAGCCAAGCTCCTACAACTTGCCATGCCAAAAGAAAGGATGAAAGGCCTTGTATGGACTTTATGTTTTTTTCTTGACCAAGAAGCAACCTATCTTGGACACAAAGCAACTCACTTGATCATGGATCAAGTTGAGTTTGATTTGGATCAAAGAAGGTTAAACCTCTCATATGTCAAGACCAACCATAAGACATTAACTCATTGGCCAAAATAAAAAGGAGAAGATGAAGATGAAATGAATAAAAGGAGAATTCAAATGTCAAATACAATTGGTCAAAAGTGAATCAAATCATCATCAACCAATGTTAAACAGAAGAGAAATGAAGATTAGAAGTCAACAAGTCAAACATATTTTTTTTGGTATTTTTGAAATTAAAATAAATGCAAAATTAAAATGGACAAAATAAGGTCAAACCTCAAATTCAATTCAAATCAACTTAAACAAGTCCAATTAAATTCTCATAGGTCTAACATGGCCAAACAAGGTTTGACAAAAATTTTCAACAATTTTTGAAATCAAAAACTATTTTAAATCAATTAAAAACAATGGAAAATAACACAAATGGATTAAAATCTCAAATCAATTAAGAAATTGATGAGACTATTTTTCATTGACTTATCATGATCCATATGTGTTAAGAAAATAGTTTTGGAATTTTCAGATATCAAAAAGTATTTAAAATGAGTTAAAAACTATTAAAAACCAAATAATTAACAAAAAATATTAAATGAAGTCACAAAAATAATTAAAAATCAAAATATGAAACTAGATTTTTCAAGAATTTTTTTGCCATTGGTCTCATATTTTTGTGACTTCAAATAAAATATTTATAAATTTTTGAAAATAAAAGGAATTAATGAAATTAAAACAAAAAAATAGAAAATAGAAAAAATGCGCTGCCATTGGATCCGTCTCATTAATTGATGTGGCATCATTAAACGGTCCAGAGGCGCTGATGCACGATGCTCCTTGGTCAAGCGCGCAACATATGTATTTAAAATAAGTCAGCCAAATGAAGGGACACGATTATAACATTTGAACATCATCCAATGGCTCTGGTGATCCCACGTGGGGGTGGTGGTGGAAACCACCATCTTCTCTGGCCAGCTAACTGGTTCCGGCCACCACACGCAGGTTTTTCAACCTCAATAAAAATGAAAAATAATGGTATCAAAATGAAGTTAGGGTGATGTACATCACCCCTGTAACCTTGGATCTTCCTCAATGTTTCTATTTAATGAGAAATCTGAGCTGGAAAATCATGGTATACAAACTGAAATGGCACGATTCATGAAATTAAGACCACCATTGGCCTGCCTCTTGCTCGAGGACTTCAGAAAACAGTTTAAACTCAAGCAATTCACATTGTATTTCAAGATCTAGATCAAACAAGTTTGGTGATATACCTCTGAAATGCAGCTTTGAACAACACGGTTTGCTCAAGTTCTTGATCCAATTTTGATCTGGAGATGTGATGATGATGCAAGGCTAAGGAATTAAGTCTTGAAGATCAACTAAGGATGTTGAGATTCAAGCTTGAAATTGAGAAATGAAAACTGAAATTCCTTTGAGTGAGGGTGAGGTTTCAATCCAGCAAAGTTTCAGATCTCCTTCAGGTTGGTTTTTGAATGAGGAAGAGCTTCTATTTATAGCTGAGCTTGAGGCAATGAGGTGATTTGCTCGTGTGCATGAACATTGGACCTTCCATGCATGGGCCTGTATAGGCGCTTGCAAAGCCCAAGGATGAATGGAAATGCATTCTGAAGTCACAATGAGTTGAATTGGACGTGCACAAGGCTTGTCATTTGCTTGCATTTTAAGTTATGATGTGAATTGCCAAAATGCACATAAACATTCATCTCTTCGAAAGTCCCACATGGAGAATCCAAAAATAGTCATGTGAGTAATGGTTGGAAAGCTCTTGACATAAGGAATAAAAGTTATGTTGGGAAAAAATCCATTTAGAGTTTGGAAATTTATGAAAACTGGCTTTGAAGCTAGGGGTACAAAACATGTCTAGGTCCCCTTTGAAAACTTTTGCCAAAACCAGGCTACTTCAAGCCCTTCTGTTTCAATGATGCAAGCTTAAAATGGAAAAACTTCCAACATAAAAGTTGTATATCCTTTCAAGGTTATCAATTTTAGGCTCAAATTTTGCATCATTTGGATTTTTAATGAGAAAGTTATGGGCACTTTAAGTTGGACATTTTTCAAATTCAAGGGATTTGGTCCAAAGTGACCTATAATGTTTTGTATTATCACATGTGTTTCTTTTAGGATTATGAAATTTTGTCCAACATAAAAATTGAATTAGACATATTAAGATTTCCAATGCAATTGGTCTCACCTAAAAATCATAAAAAATAAGGAAGTTAGGTCCTTGGGAAGTTGACCAAAAATTAGGGTTTCAGTCAAAATGACCTATAATGTTTTGAAATGAATGATGACCTTCCAAGTTTCAAATGGATTTTTTATGAACATGAAAGTTGTTCATATGGCTCTTAAGAACATTTTTTATCTTGGGGTCATCTTCATTTGACAAACACATCACAAGTTGTGTCTCAGTGATCTTCAGTTTAGTCAGATGACTTGACTGGTCAACTTCTCAAGGCCAAACTTCAAATCTTGATGAATGAATGATTGAGGATACTCATATAGGCTCATAGATGTATAAAATAATGAATGAAATAACTTCCCTTGATTTAACGTGATCATAGGTTGAGGTTGCTTCATGAGCAAGGCACAGTCAATGCATAGTTGAATTAGGGTTTCCTTGGGAAACAATACTCAAGCCCTTTGGGTTATCTTGACCGAATTGGCAAATTGAGATACTTGGGAGACATATATGATGATTAATATCTTTGTGGACCATTGTCATGCTTTCTTTCATCTTCACTTAGCCACTTCATTGAGCTTATGAGCCTCATAGGAGCATTGTGAGCACATGATCACCTGAGCTTCAAAACAAAAAGAGTTAGTGACATATTTTTGTGCTTTTGGTTAGTAAACAAATAAGAAAAGAAATAATATACAATTCAAGCATGCTTGGTGGTCTCAAACCACTCACACAAGTCCCAACCCTAGGGTTAAGGAGCCACACATGCTATGATCCTTGAGGCAATGCAATGAGCAAATGATATGATGCCATGAGGGATCTTAGGGTTAAAATTAGGGTCTTACAGATGCTCCTATTTAAGGTCATTCTAACCGGAGATATGAAGGTTAAAATCTTCGTCTCGACGAGGTAGAATGGGCTTAAATAATAACAAAGAGACGAATTTTGGTCCCTAAGAGACCTCATGATGCAAATGTATGCATGCAAAATAAAATCCTCATGGTGAATAAATGCCATGAAGGAAAAGAAATCCGGAGAAACTGAAAAAATCCGTAGGAGTAACACACTCACTAGGAAGACAGAGACTTTGGGGAAAAGTAGGGCAAAAATGTGTGAGTAGATCACGACTTAAAAACTTGCTGAGAGACACGAAGGGATTCCACGAAAATAAATCAATGGAAAGACTCGAGCTGGCGCAAAGATGCACGTAATGGGGAATATGCCAATACAACAAAACTATCCACAAAGGATACTTCGGATAAAAAATCCGGACTCAGATGGGGAAATCCATAAAGGAACTAGTTGAGGAAGAAACAACGAGATATTATCGGCTACTGGGTAATAAACTCAAAAGGGAGACATGTTATCAAAACATTGGTATAAGGGTGGGAGAACAACATGCTCAGGGAGAAAGAATATCTAAGACCGGTATAAGGGTGAGAGATATCAATCATCCGACACATCTGAGGAGGACCTAAAAGGCACACCTCAACTCAATAAAATCTGACTCCACAGGGGACAAAAAGTCATAACAGGGAGCAGAAGGAAGGAACACCAGGGATACCGGTTACTGGGCATATAATAGGTGACCAACCAGGCGTGATTTGGGATTATCATTCATGTTTTGAGTGAATTACTGTTTCTCGATTATTATATTGTTTGCCGAAACTTTCACCATTACTATATGTAAGTGTATTCTCACCCCTTATTGTTTGCTTGGTTTTGTGTTGTGCTTTGCATAGGTGATTAGCATGACTGAGGTTTGTTGTTGCAGCGAGATGGTTGTTGCCTCTCAGTAGACTTTTATCTTCTGTATATTCTAGTTTTCAAATAAGAATGCTCTAATCTGTAACACTAGGGATACAAGCATTCATGTACATTACTTTTATTTGTTTCTAATCAACTATTATGATATTTTGATTATGATGTATTTATTCAGTTCTATTCAGACATGTTTTATGGTTTTTCTAAATAAATTTCCGTTGTGCAACATTTGTTGTTTTATGATTTATGAAGTATTTATGATGGGGTAACATACTTTTCCTGTTATTTTTATTTAAAATCTATTATCCCGAGTTTAGGGTGTTACAAGGTTCACCTCCAGAATTTGGGAGAGCTTACAGGAAGCTTAAGGTAGTAAGTTGAAGTTAAGTTCTGTTTACCATCCAAAGACCGGTGGTCAGACTGAGAGGACTATTTAGTCTTTGGGAGATCTCTTGAAAGCTTGTGTCTTAGAGTAAATAGGTGATTAGGATGGTTTTCTGCCATTGATTGACTTTACTTATAATAACACATATCATTTGAGTATTGGGATGACACCATTTGAAGCTTTATATAGGAGGACGTGTATGACTCCTCTTTGTTGGTATGAATCTGGAGAAAATGTTGTTCTTGGACCAAAAATTGTTAAGCAAACTAGAGAGAAAGTGAAGATGATCCAAGAAAATATATATGAAGGCATCTCAAAGTAGGAAGAAAAGCTACCATGATAAGCGCGGGAAGGCCCTCAAATTTTAGGAGGGAGATCATGTGTTCTTGAGAGTAACCCATGTGACTGGTGTTGGGAGAGCTTTGAAGTCTAAGAAGCTCACCACTCGTTTTATTGGTCCCTGTCAGATTTCCTAAAGGATTAGAGTTGTTGCTTATGGGGGGGCCTTGCCACTGTCTCTTTTGAATATGCATGACGTTTTCCATGTTTCTCAAATTCGAAGTATATTCTCGATTCATCGCATATTATCCAGATGAGCGATATCCAAGTGAGAGAGAATCTGACTATGGAAGCATTGCCTATCATGATTGAGGATCAAGAAGTGAAGCAACTCAGGGGGAAGGAGATTGTTTTAGTGAAGGTGGTCTGGGGAGGACCTGCTGGAGGAAGCCTGACTGATCAGTGCATTTTGATGCATGTTCTTCCATGTTTGTACTTAAGCATTTCTTCAGTTTACTTTGATTATTTTTATGTTTTAATGTGTTTTCATAATTTATTTTATTTTTGCACTTATTTAATTTTCAGCATTAGCAGCTTTCGCGAGAAAAATCATATCTTGAGCTAGGAGTATCGGATTGAGACGTGCTACCAGTCGATGGAAAGCTAAGAAAAAGATCTACAACTTTTGTTCAGAAGTCGAGAGCTGAATCAGACTGTAGCAGGGCCAGAAAATTCGTTGAAGTTGCAGCATTAGTTTTATTTAAATTTTGGATCATTAGTTTTGGGCTTGGGTTATGTTTTCGATCCAGTTGGGTTGTAAACCAAATTCCTTGTTTTCCATATACCTAACAGCCGCATAACATTAGGAGGGGGACTATTCACGAAATACTTGAAAGTTTTGGCAAGAATTCTCATGAAGAACTAATCGATCCAAACAATTTGCTATATTCGGGTTCCGATACCTTGAGATTTTAGTAATTCTTATTCAGGTTTTTTATTCCTTTCAATATTAATATATGTATTTTGTTTGCTTAATCTGATTTACATATGCTATATTGATTTAATCCGATTGATTGTGTGATCCTAACTATAGTCACGATTTCGTTTGCTTAATTCGTTATCGAGTCCGTTTAATTCATGTTTGCTTAATTCATGAAACTTAATCCCGTTTGCTTAATTCAGATAATAGGAACATACAACTTATACTATCAATTGTGCTTGTCAGTTGATATTATAATCGAATAGGAATAGTTAATCTGCGGTTGGAATTACGATAGTCGATGATAGGCAAAGACCGAATCAGTAAATTGTTGCTACAGCTTATTTCAATAATCACTTATTTTAATCTTTTTTTTTACTTGAATCCTAAACCAGCAAAAACCTCATTAATCGTTACTATCATTGGTTAATTCATTCAAGAATCCTTGTGAGAACAATAATCCGAGTCAATTTGTCGTAAACTACATTTTTGAAAATCTACTCGTTTTTGATCCGCGCGCAACAGCGGATCAAATTGGCGCCCTTGCCGGGGATTCTTATTGAATTAGCCCATAGTTTAGTTTTAAGTATTGTGTGTTTTGTTGTTCTGCAATTTCCTGTTATTTTTCCGAATTTTTCTACAGTTTCGCGTTCGGAGTTGCGTCTAGAGTCAGAAAAAACCGGTTTTTGGAAAATTTGTGTTTGATTGTATAAATTTTTTGCCTACTAGAAGCTGAAAAATCGTGCGATCAATACTCATTTACTTAAAAGTAAGGAACTCTGACGTCAAATTTGCCAAATTCCTTGTTTTTCTATTTTTAATTAATTTTTTACTGTTTTCATAGTGTCGAAAAAATCCAAAAAAAATCTCAAAATTTTTATTTCACGTCATTAGATTAAGTTTGGTGCTTTTGTATTTTTCTGAATTTATGTTAATCGTTTTTCTTCTTTCTATTTGTTTTTGTCTAATTCGGACATAGTTGGTATTTCTGTATTTTTTTATTACATGGATGATCAAAGAACATTAAGGCAGTTTGCTGCTCCTGATGTTAATTATAATGACTTTTGTATTGAATATTCTGATGTTTCGGTTCCTTTTAAATTGAAATCTGGTTTAATACACTTGTTTCCAAGGTTTAGTGGTCTTGCAGGTGAGGATCCGCATGAGCATCTGAAGGAATTTGAGGTTGTGTGCTTTGCACCTTCTGGACATTCACTAGAAGATATTGTCAAACAAATGGCTGCAAATAATCTCCAGTTTCAACAACAAGTAGATTCTACTTTAAAGACTTTGCAAACACAGATTGGGCAGCTTGCCACTTTGGTGAATGCCATGCAGCAAGCTCAAGGATCAAACCAACAACCCTTGGAAGAACATTTTGTTTTTCAAATAGATTTGATTTCTGAAATTGTTGATGATACTTGTAGTGATTTGTTTGCATCTGATTTTCCATCATTGTTTGGTTTTTATGATGTTTATTCTTGTGATATTTGTACTGAAACTAAAATTTGCTCTATTTGTGCTGAAATTGAGGCTGCCTTGCAAGTTGATATTCTTACTGCAGATGAGGTTGTAAATAAAGTTGTTCATGTAGATAAAGCTCTTGACATCCCGGCTGCCCCAAACACTCCTTCTATTGAGCAGTCACCTTCCCTCGAGCTGAAGCAACTTCCTGAAAATATGAAATATGCTTATTTAGAGATGAATGAAAAACTACCGGCTATAATTTCTTCTAACCTTGATTTCGATCAAGAAAATAAGCTTTTGTAGGTTTTAAGGAAGCATAAAAAGACATTTGGTTGGACATTGGCTGACATTCCATATCAGATCACCTTCACGTGTCCATTTGACACTTTTACTTTTAGAAGATTCTTTGATCTTGGAATAAAAGGCGAAGATACTAATAAAAATTTCAAGTTCAATGGACATTACCCAAAGCTATTCCATGACAGCCCCACTTTGGAAGAAGAAAATGTAGAATATATCTCTTTGGGAAAGACTGCTTATGTGATCACCTATCCTCCTTGACTACTCGGGTGTGTTCTTTCCTCTCTCTTATTTTATGTTTGTTTCTTTCATTGAGGACAATGCATATTTTAAGTGTGGGGGAGGGAATACTTTATTTTCTTTGTTTTTGTTCTTTGTTTTGTTTTGTTTTTGTTTTCTTTCAAAAAAAAATTGCATTTTTGTTGAAAGTTTTAGGCTATAGAATAATTTGAGGTTGGTTTGTAGAGACTTGGGAAAAGTTCATAAGATCGGTATCGTTTTAACACCTTAAATCTCCTGAATATGAAAATCATTTTGAATACTTATTATGACAGCCTTGAGTTCTCATTTTTCTTATAGCTCTTGAGTAGTTTATTTTAGCAGTCAGCACCATCTCACACGCACTCTACACAGGGAAGCCGATGAATATAAGTGAGTGCTCCGAAAAAAAAAACAAGGAATGCACCTTCTAAGTTTGGTGACCCTCACCCAGTCACTTAACCCAACGGATGTAGAACCTTCAAATTTTTTTTTGAAAATAAGACTAGTTGTCAGTTGGTTCAGCGGTTTCTGGTACTGAACTTGGTAGGGCGGATTACGGTCCGATCCCCCGCAACTACAACTGAATAAGCAAAGGGTTATGCCACGTAGGTACTAGAATCCCGTGTAAAAAGGATCAGAGCCACTAACCGGTTGCCTTGCTATGGGTGTGTGGAGATAACGGGCTTAATGTGATTGCGCCTGAATGAAAAAGAGCAAAAAGAAGGAGGAGTAAGTTAGGCTTTAACATAATAACATGATTCGAGTTGATTTGTGTATTCAGGAGGTTTATGACTGCACAATTGTGGATTAGTGTTCCTATGATATTCTTAGTGTGCAAGATTAGTACCTATCGATGCAAACTTAACCGAAGATGACTTGTAGCCTAGAATGAGTAACCGTTGATGTGGCTGTGTTTTGTTTTGTTTTTCATTTTGCTCGGAGTGCAAAAGTTCAAGTGTGGGGGAATTTGATCAGTGCATTTTGATGCACGTTCTTCCATGTTTGTACTTAAGCATTTCTTCGGTTTACTTTGATTATTTTTATGTTTTAATGTGTTTTCATAATTTATTTTATTTTTGCACTTATTTAATTTTCAGCATTAGCAGCTTTCGCGAGAAAAATCATATCTTGAGCTAGGAGTATCGGATTGAGACGTGCTACCAATCGATGGAAAGCTAAGAAAAAGATCTATAACTTTTGTTCAGATGTCAAGAGCTGAATCAGAATGTAGCAGGGCCAGAAAATTCGTTGAAGTTGCAGCATTAGTTTTATTTAAATTTTGGGTCATTAGTTTTGGGTTTGGGTTATGTTTTCGATCCAGTTGGATTGTAAACCAAATTCCTTGTTTTCCATATACCTAGCAGCCGCATAACATTAGGAGGGGGACTATTCACGAAATACTTGAAAGCTTTGGCAAGAATTCTCATGAAGAACTAATCGATCCAAACAATTTGCTGTATTCGGGTTCCGATACCTTGAGATTTTAGTAATTCTTATTCAGGTTTTTTATTCCTTTCAATATTAATATATGTATTTTGTTTGCTTAATCCGATTTACATATGCTATATTGATTTAATCCGATTGATTGTGTGATCCTAACTATAGTCACAATTTCGTTTGCTTAATTCGTTATCGAGTCCGTTTAATTCATGTTTGCTTAATTCATGAAACTTAATCCCGTTTGCTTAATTCGGATAATAGGAACGTACAACTTATACTATCAATTGCGCTTGTCAGTTGAAATTATAATCGAATAGGAATAGTTAATCTGCGGTTGGAATTACGATAGTCGATGATAGGCAAAGACCGAATCAGTAAATTGTTGCTACAACTTATTTCAATAATCACTTATTTTAATCTATTTTTTTTAATTGAATCCTAAACCAACCAAAACCCCATTAATCGTTACTATCATTGGTTAATTCATTCAAGAATCCTTGTGAGAACGATAATCCGAGTCAATTTGTCGTAAACTACATTTTTGAAAAACTACTCGTTTTTGATCCGCGCGCGACAGCGGATCACTGACTTGGGAGCTTGAGAGCCGGATGAGGGAATCCTATCCAAATTTGTTCTCACCGGGTAATTTTCGAGGACGGAAATTCTTTTAAGTGGGGGGGAGTTTTAATGCCCCATCTTATTATTTAAGCATTTTATTTAATTGTTTGCGTAATTTAGTCCTTATATTAGAATTGTAATGTTTCTAGAATGTAAGGGTATTTTGGTAATTTACTAATTACCAGGGTTAAAAGTTGTGAGAGCAGATAAATAGTATTATTTTAATTATTACTTAATTATTGGTAATAAAATAAAATAATAAGAAGTGGAGTATCATGATTAAATAATTATTTAACTGAATATTTATTTAATTTAAATATTAATTTTTATTTAAATAATTCTTTAATTGATTAAATAAAAGAAAGAACATTTTGGTGAATAACGGAGAGTAGAAGGCAGAAGGAGAGAGGATTGGATTTATTTGGGCAAATATTATAACTTTGAAAAATGAATCCATATAAATACTAAAAGTGGTGAGAAAATTAGGTTAGAATCCCATTTGGCATTACATGAAAGGAGGAGGCGAGATTTTTGCGAGAACATGAAGGTTTGGGATTAGGGATTCAAGAAATTTTTAGGAGAACCAACTTTATGGCAAACTTGAGGTAGGGGGAATTTGGCAACGCCGTAGGAGGCATAGTCGCACTGCGAGGATCGCGCCTGTCAGAGGCGGTGGCGGGGGAAGCTGCACGATCGATGAGTATGGCAGCATATAATTGTTGTTCACGACTTGAATTGTCGTAACTTGAGTTTCAGGACTCGTATTGAGGCACGTTTCGAAGCATTAGAAAACTGATGTGTATAGCTACATTATGATAGTACCTTGTGATATGAATTATCATGTTTTAATGATGTGTCGGTATGTGTTTGAATGATGAATCAATGTTGAGATGATTTAACATGATTGAGTGTTGCATGGGAATATATATTTGACGTGGTATTATCGTTTGGTCACTGTTGGGAGGTATTTTGATGTTGTTTATTTTTTATTATGGAATTAATCAATTGTTGTGTTGAGAATGATGTTGTGGTAAATGCATGGTAATAATTTTGGTAATATTGCATGTTGTTGAAAATCATGCATCATGGTGTACGGGCTTCGATCCAGTTTTGGTATGCTTTGGTCCGATGGTGTGGATTCAAGAGCGAGTAGCTGGTTCCAAATGGGAATCAATAAAGATTTACTAAAGGTGTTATTAGTGAATTGGTGTGTTATGGTCCGATGGTATGTATTTATGAGCGAGATGGATATGTATTGTCCATAATGGTACCACATGCATAAGTGTCTTGTTGTATCGTGAGTCGTAATATACATATATATATATATATATATATATATATATATATATATATATATATATATATATATATATATATATATATATATATATATATATATATATATATATATATATATATATATATATATATATATATCTGTGTGTGTGTGTGTGTGTGTGTGTGTGTGCATGCATGTTGTTATGAATGGGTGTGAGACCATGGTAATGTTAATTGTGTATTAAATGTGTGTTATATTGTATGTTTCTCTACCTTCGCATTCTTTACACTATTCATATTAAATGTTGTTTCTCACCTTTTTCCTTCATGTTGTCCACCATGGACTGAAGGAAAATTGTGATCGAAAATGCATTGGAAATTAAAATATTTCCTTTAGTGATCCTTACGAATGGGCATGATCAGTGATAGAAATTGTTACCTCTTGTGGCGATTGAAACCTTTGATGCATATCTAAGGAGTGATCACGAGCGTTGAATGGTGACAACGCCTTTACTCAGTCCACACGAATGGATTCCTTCAGTCTTAGTGCTAACTGCTACGAATGAAGGCTTTGAGTGTGTGTGTGTATGTATGAGAGAGAGAGAGAGAAACAAAATTTATCAAGTCAAATGCTTTTGCACAAGGGTTCTATTTATAGAATCACATGTGTGGGCTGCAAGCTAAAAAGTCCACTTAAGTGTATGTGGCCCGTATCTTATGGTATACCGAAAATCACTTAAGTGCATGGTACCATACCATATTTTGTATTCTACTTAAGTGCACTGTACCTTACAATAATCTACAATTCACTTAAGTGCATTGTACCTTACGGCGTTTCTTATTTACTATGCCTCTCATCAATCCGTCCTTTTGTGTGTGACCCCTATAGGTTTTCGCGATATTTGCAATTATATTACATCACGTATTTAACATAATAAACAGTGAGTGGTATCTAGCAACACAACACTGCTACCCAAGACACGAAAATGTCATGTGATTTGACAAATCCCTTTTTGTGATAATACTTGTGTGTACAATTACCCTTTTTCCCTTATGTCTATATTGAAAACAAGGCATTAATCGTGTCATCCTTGTCTACTTCAATATTGGGCCCTTAGACATTTATCTTGTTAAGCAGGATGGGAAAATTCCGTCTAGGTAACTCATGTCCCTCTGCATGCTTCGTGGAGTACCCATCAACTGTCTTTATGGTCATCCAGTTACAGACAATGTTTGATCAACAATAAGGCACTTGACTCTACATCTAGGGTCCATAGTGGTTTCAGGTCGAAGGGTGGTATACACTACTATCACCATGAGAATAACTTATGACACTTTGCATAACATTCTATGTATTATTCTCATAGCGGTTCAATCCAGTATAATTATTACTCATAATATTCATACTTATGTTTAAGACTTGATAACTCCTTATCCATTATCCATGAGATGTGATCATCAGTCTATATATATAATAGTCTTAATGTTTTAATGTTATTCTACTTCACAATAAAGCTCGACTACGGATACTTTAAGAATAATGTCCTTATGTTTAATGGGATCTCATGATCAAGTCACACTTGATACATTAAACGGACTAGCTATTCTAGGGACTTTATTAAACAAACATAATAAAGAAAAAGCCTTTTATTATTAATAAATAATTTGATACAAGTACCAAAAGTATTGACCTCTAGGGCTTACACCAACAATCTCCCACTAGCACTAGAGCCAATCAGGAATACCCTTAATACCCATAGATCTAGTATGGACATCATGTTTCTGCTGCGCAAGAGGCTTTGTCAGTGGGTCAGCAATATTGTCAAGTGTAGGTACTATGCATATTTTCACATCTCATCTATCTATTATCTCTCAAATGAGGTGATAACTCCTAAGTATGTGTTTAAATCGTTGGTGAGATCTAGGTTCCTTAGCTTGTGCGATAGCACCATTGTTATCACAATAGAGACCAATGGGATCCACAATGCTATGAATTATGCCAAGTTCACTAATGAACTTTTTGATCCAAACAACTTCCTTTGTTGCACTTGACGCAATAATATACTCGGCCTCGGTTGTAGAATCAACAATTGTATCTTACTTTGAACTTTTCCAGCACACAACGTTACCGTTTAAGCATAACACATAACCAGATTGCGATCTAAAGTCATACTTATCTGTCTGGAAGCTAGCATCGGTGTATCCAATTACAACAAGCTCTTCCTGACCTCCATATATCAAGAACGAGTCCTTAGTCCTTCTCAAATACTTAAGGATATTCTTGGAAGCTACCCAATGAGAATCACCTGGATCATATTGGTACCTACTCGTTGCACTTAAAGCATATGAGACATATGGTCGAGTACATAACATGGCATGCATGATAGATCCTATTGTAGATGCATATGGAATCTTATTCATGCGGTCCCTTTCTTCCTTAGTTGAAGGGGATTGTGTTTTTTATAGACACGTGCCATGTTGCATAGGTATGAATCCTTTCTTGGAATCTTGCATATTAAAGCATCTCAACACTTTGTCTATGTATGTACTCTGACTTAGGCCAAGCAGTTTTTATGATCTATCTCTATAGATCCTGATTCCTAATATATATAGGTTGCTTCACCTAGGTCCTTCATAGAAAAGCATTTCCACAACCAAGTCTTTACTTATTGCAGGGTAGGGACATCATTTCCAATGAGTAATATGTCATCTACATATAATATCAGGAAGACGATCATGCTCCCACTAACCTTATTATAGACACAAGGCTCATCTTCATTCTTGATGAATCCATATTAGCTAACTGTTTCCCCAAAACGAAGATTCCAGCTTCTGGAATCTTGCTTCAATCCATAGATTGATCTCTGTAACTTACATATCTTTTGGGCTTCTTCTGGTATGTATAATCCTTCAGGGTGTGTCATGTACACATCCTCAAGAAGTATCCCATTAAGGAAATCAGTTTTGACATCCATCTGCCATATTTCATAATCATGATATGCAGCGATATCAAGTAAAATCCGAACAGATTTAAGCATTGCAACTGGTGAAAAGGTTTTATCATAGTCAACCCCATGAATTTATTTATATCCTTTTGCAACTAGTATTGCCTTATAGGTATGTACCTTACCATCCATGTCAGTCTTCTTTTTGAAGACCCACTTGCATCCTATAGGGTTAACTCCTACAAGAGGCTCTACCAAGGTCCAAACCTGATTTGTATACATGGAATCCATTTCAGATTTCATGGCTTCTAGCCACTTCTCAGACTCAGGACCAGTTATGGCCTCTTGGTAGGTCACAGGCTCATCTTGATCCATGAGTAATACATCATCTTGATCAGTTATGAGATATACATATCTCTCAGGTAGGTGACGTATCTTGCTTGACCTACGTTGGTCTTGTTCTACTTGAGAAGGTTGCTCTTCCACAACTACTTGTGTTTCCTGCTCTAATTCCTCCATAGGTGTATCAATGCTTTGTGACTCTTGAATTTCTTCAAGCTCTACTTTCCTCCCACTGGTTCCTTTGGAAATAAAATCCGTTTCTAGGAAGACTCCAGTTCGAGTGACAAGCACTTTCCCCTCAGAAGGATTGTAGAAGTAATACCCTCTTATTTCTTTAGGATATCCCACAAATAAGTATTTGTCAGATTTGGGCTCAAGTTTAGTTGAAATTTGTCATTTCACATAAACTTCGCAACCCCAAATCTTCATGTAAGACATATGTGGTTTCTTACCACTCCATATCTCATATGGTGTCTTCTCAACCTTTTTGGATGGAACACGGTTAAGTGTGTAAGCTACTGTCAATAGTGTATGTCCCTAAAAGGAGTTTGGAAGATCGGCGTGACTCATCATGGATCAGACCATGTCTAACAAGGTTCAATTTCTTCTCTCAGATACACCGTTCCATTGGGGTGTTCTAGGAGTAAGATAGAATCCCACACTCTTTCAGATGATCATCAAACTCTAGGCTTAAATATTTACCACCTCGATTTGATCGAAGAGTTTTAATATTCTTACCTAGTTGGTTTTGTACTTCATTCTTTAATTCCTTGAATTTTTCAAAGGACTCTGATTTGTGTTTCATTAAATATACATAACCATATCTACTAAAATCATTAGTAAATGTGATGAAGTACTGAAAACCTCCTATGACTGGTATGTTCGATGGTCCACATACATCAGTATGTATGAGGGCCAAAAATCATTAGCTCTTTCACCTTTTCCTATGAATGGAGACTTTGTCATCTTTCCAATTAAACAAGATCTGCATGTCTCATATGATTCATAATCAAAAGAGTCCAAGAGTCCATCTTTATGGAGTTTGGAAATGTGTTTCTCATTTATGTGTCCTAATCGACAATGCCAAAGGTAAGTTGGATTTAACTTATTAGGTTTCATCCTTTTAGTATTAATGTTATAAATAGGCATTTCAAGATCAAGGACATATAACGCATTGTTCATTTGTGAAGTAGCATAGAGTAAATCATTCAAATAAATGGAGCAACAATTGTTTTTTATTATGAATGAAAAACCAAACTTGTCCAAACAAGAAACGAAAATAATATTCGAGCTAATTGCAGGTACATAATAATAGTTCTCTAACTGAATTATTAAACCACTAGGTAAAGTCGACACATAAGTTCATATGGCTAAAGCAACAACCTTTGCTCCATTACCAACTCGTAGGTCAACTTCATATTTTTCCAAATCTCTACTCCTTTTTAGCCCCTGCACATTGGTACAAATGTGAGAACCGCATCCAGTATCTAATACCCATGATGCAGAAGTAGATAAATTAATTTCAATAACAAAAATACATGAAGTTGAAGTCTCTACTCAATTATTCTTATCTTCCAGGTACTTTGGGTAGTTTCTCTTCCAGTGTCCGATCTTACCACAATGGAAGCAGGTGTCATCCTTTGATATGCCTCCACTAAGCTTTAAAGCAGGAGCAGTGGGTTTGGGTTTGGCAACTTCCTTGCCTTTCCATTTACCATCCTGCTTGGTGGGCCTTTTGTTCTGTTTCTTTCCATTTCCGATCATCAGAATGAACTTCCCTTTTGACTTCAGATTCTGCCCAACAGTTCTTAAAATGCCTAGCAGTTCAGGAAGAGTTTTGTCCATATCATTCATGTTGAAATTAAGGACAAATTTATTGAAGCTCTCTAGAAACGATTACAAGATCAAACTAGTCGCAAGTTCCTTTCCGAGGGGAAAACCCAACCTCTCAAAGTTCTCCGCATACCCATCATCTTGAGCACATGGGGACCTACAGGGGCTCCCTCAGATAACTTGCCTTGAAAAAGGTCTTTTGAAACTTCAAACCTTCATGCCTTTCCTGCTCTTGATAGAGCATCTTCAGATGTCCGATCATATCGAACACTGTCATGTTCTCATGTTGCTTTTGCAACTCCGAGTTCATGGTAGCTAGCATGACGCAAGTAGCTTCATTGGCATCATCGACATGCTTCTTATAAGCATCTCTTTCTGCCTTAGGTGCAGAACTAGGAGGTTCCTCTTTAGGAACAGGTTCCTCCAAGACATACAACTTTTTATCATGCTTGAAGACAATCCTCAGATTTCGATGTCAATCCATAAAATTTGTCCCAGACAATTTTTCTTTATCAAGGATTGATCGCAAAATGTTGTTAGAGGTGTTTGTTGTCATGGTAATCTACATGAAAAATATGAAAATATAAGTATCATTAAAATAACATATTTAATTAGGTCGTTAATTAAATATTCTCCTACTATTTTACTCAAAACAAATGACCCTCACCATTTGATTCATAAAATCCCGTTGGAAGATTTTCTAGTGGGTCGAGATCCATATTTCACTTTGTTTTAAGTCCGCGTAGGCGGGTTACAAAAAACTAGGTTATTTAGGTAGGAACTCCTTCCAATTGTATCTAATACAACTCTCGATTATTTTAGTTGGGTGAATAACTCCTTATTCCAATCCATCATATGAATCATTTCCAACTCTTGCTTCTAAATGTATATAATCTTATTATAATTTGTTTAGTTAAGTTTGACCCATTATTTTGGCAATTGGATATTACAATTATGCCATCGCACCTTACTAATATAGAACATGCACCTCGCGTAGGCGAAACCTACATTATTCGATACTAGTCATGATGAGTGCTAAAACTTGGAAAATATAAACTTAATATTTAATTTGAGGGAATTTGCAATTATTTTGATCTCATCGGCTTATTTATCATATAAATCGTCTCTAACATGCATCAATATACATTCACATACATCAACATACATCAACATACATACAAAATGAAACAGTTATGGCCCCTAGCGTAATTGTTCTCCCAAGCCAATGAAGAACCTAAGCTAACCTAACAACGATCTAAGTTTCTCCAAGCAAGATCTTCAAGGTTGTCCTCCTTTGATATTGTATTCTTCTCTTTCCTCATAACATTAAATTACATAAAAGAAACTCATTTTACATACAAGGGAGCGAGATGAGAAAAGAAGTTACATTAAGAGATTAAAAGAGAGGCACGACACGCAGGTCGTATTTAAAATCCCAAAAACAAAATAAAGGAAAACTAAGACCATAATTGATCACCACAAGATAATAATAATAAACACATTATTATTATTATTTTAAATTATGTTAATTAAATAAACCAAATTAAATTTCAGAGATTGATCACACTACGCAGAGTTAGCCGGGGGTTCCGTTGCCCGGTCATTTTAATGAACAATTCATTTGAAATCGACGTCGTTTTTCGCATCAACACTTGATACTTTAAAGCACAACTCTTGTGTAGTCATAACCCTAATCGCATAACTCTTTGACATCACAACCCTTATACCATCATGAACCCTAATGCAGCAATTTCATACCGTCAAACACACCTCGATTGATAATTCAATATGATTGATCAACATGTCATTGTTTCACCAAACTAATGTCGAATTCCGAAGCAAATAACCATTGATCACTCAAAGGAATGACAATCATTAAGTGTTTGAATGAACGAAATAGAAACAGTATATCATATATACCATATTTTGCCTCAGAATTACTTATATCATATATATATATATAAATTGATCAATCTCATTTGTGTAACCTATGAACGATCGACGTATCGCTGCTTCACCATACTAACGTCGGATTCCGAAGCATAGTCAACATCAATCATCCAAATCATAAATATATGATGCCAAATTTAATTACTCATTTATCATTTAATACATTATGTCCTTTAATTGTATTAACACGTAAAATAACCAGCTATCAGATGCATGGTTTCGTAAGTGGCTCTGATACCACTGAAGGAAAATTGTGATCCAAAATGCAGCGGAAATTAATTTTTTTTTCCTTTAGTGATCCTTACGAATGAGCATGATCAGTGATAGAAATCATTACCTCTTGTGGCGATTGAAACCTTTGATGCAGAACTAAGGAGTAATCACAAGTGTTGAATGGTGACAACGCCTCTACTCAGTCCACACGAATGGATTCCTTCAGTCTCAGTGCTAGCTGCTATGAATGAAAGCTTTGAGTGAGTGAGTGAGTGAGTGAGAGAGAGAGAGAGAGAGAGAGAGAGAAAGAGAGAGAGAGAGAGAGAGAGAGAGAGAGATGAAATTTCTTCAAGTCAAATGCTTTTGCATAAGGGTTCTATTTATAGAATCACTTAGGTGGGATGCAAGCTAAAAATACCACTTAAGTGTATGTGGCCAATATCTTATGGTATATCGAAACTCACTTAAGCGTGTGGTACCTTACCATATTTTTTATTCTACTTAAGTGCATTGTACCTTACGATGTTCTACAATTCACTTAAGTGCATCGTACCTTACGATGTTCCTTATTTACTCTGTCTCTCATCAATCCGTCCTTTTGTGTGTGACCCTGTAGGTTTTTGCGATATTGGCAACTATATTAAATCACGTATTTAACACAATAAATAGTGAGTGGTATCTAGCAACACATCACTACTACCCAAGACACGAAAATGTTGTGTGATCTGACAAATCCCTTTTTGTGATAATACTTGTGTGTACAATTACCCTTTTTCCCTTATGTCTATATTGAACACAAGGCATTAACTGTGTCATCCCTGTCCAATTCATTATTGGGCCCTTAGACATATATCCTTTTACACAGGATGGACAAATTCCATCTAGGTCACTCATGTCCCTCAGCATGCTTCATGGAGTACCCATCAACTGTCTTTATGGTCATCCATTTACGGACAATGTTTGATCAGCAATAAGGCACTCGACTCTACATCTAGGGACCATAGTGGTTTCAGGTCAAAGGGTGGTATACACCACTATCACCATGATAATAACTTATGACACTTTGCATAACATTCTATGTAGTATTCTTATAGCGGGTCAATCCAATATAAATATTACTCCTAATATTCATACCTATGTTTAAGACTTGATAACTCCTTATCCATGATCCATGAGATGTGATCTTCAGTCTATATACATAATAGTGTTAATGATTTAATGTTATCCCACTTCACAACAAAGCTCGACTACGAATACTTTAAGAATAATGTCCTTATGTTTAATGATATCTCATGATCAATTCACACTTGCTACATTAAATGGACTAGCTATTCTAGGGACTTTATTAAACAAACATAATAAATAAAAATCATTTTATTATTAATAAATAATTAGATACAAGTACCAAAAGTATTAGCCTCTAGGGCTTACACCAACATGAACATCTTGTAGATAACCAGGAATGAGCATTGTTGTTGTATGTGGAAGGTGGCTTGGTTGAGCTACTCTTTGTTTTTTATTTATTTATTGCTTTATTAAACTTTAGTGGTTTTAGTGCTATAATCATGTTAATTCGAGAACGTGAGTTTGTTATGGTTTTGCATAAACATTTACTTTGGTGCTTGATAAGTTTATTAACTATTTTTGAAGTTTTATTGAGGTTTTTATGATATGATTTTCGTCGCATGTTGATAATTATTGAATTATGTTTTAGGTTGTTGATGACACCTTAAACTGTTGAGTGATGCTTTATATATAAGTTTTGTGGTTTAGGGTTTTACATCATTGGTATCAGAGCATGTCGGTCCATCCGGCCATGTTTTTGTATAATGAATTGTTTCTTATAATGTCTGTTTGCTGGTGCTTTAGAAACAACGACTCAGGTGTTGCAGGGCTAGCATAATCATGCTGGTGATGAGTTTTTTGGATTGGGGAAGTTTTAGAGAAATAATTCGCCGAACTTCAAGGGAAGATATGATATAGAGGATACAAAGGCATGGCTCAGAGAGATTGAGAATATTTTTTGAGTAATGGCTTGCACTGAAGTTTAGAAGGTGCATTTTGGTACTCACATGTTGTCCGAAGAGGCCAAAAATTGGTAAGATAATGTGTGTTAGAGACTGGAGGTTGTTGGTACTGAGATTACTTGGGATGTGTTTAGAGTTCATTTCCTAGAGAAGAACTTTCCTTAGGATATGTGCAGTAAGAAGGAAATTGAGTTCCTTGAGCTAAAGCAGGGTAATATGACTGTTGTTGAGTATGCTACTATGTCCTAAGAGTTGGTGAAGTTTTTTCCATACTACAATGGTGAAGATGGTGAGGGTCGAGGTGTATCAAGTTTGAAAGCGGATTGTGTCCAGAGAGTAAGCAAGATATTGGTTACCAAAAGACTCTCCAATTTCCTATGCTGGTGAATAAGTGTAGGATATATGATGAGGACAACAGAGCCCTTTCTGCTCACTATAAGAGTCTTAGTGAGATGAAAGGGAAGAATCTGTATCGTGGGAAACCGTATAGTTCTCCAGCTGACAAAGGGAATCAGAGAGTTTCAGGTGAGAAAAAGGCCAAGTGGGGGAGAAACTCCTGCTTCTATCAAGTGTTTAAAGTGTGGCAAGTCTGGCCATTGTGCTTATGCAAGAATAGAGTTTTGAGGTTCTTTAAATATGGAAATACATGTCACCATATTACATATTGCAAGAGTGATGGGTCGACTTGTTATAACTGCGACGAACAGGGTCATATTAGTACTCATTGCTAGAAACCCAAGAAGGTTCAGTCTAGAGGGATAGTTTTTGCTTTGACTGGGTCAAAGAATACTAGCTCAGACAGATTGATTCGAGGAACATGTTTTATTAATGGTATTCTACTCATTACCGTTATTGATACAAGTGCAACACATTCGTTTGTTTTTCTTGATTGTGATGAGAGGTTGGGTTTTGAGTTGTTTGCTATGGTTGGGAGCGAGGTTATTGATACCCCAGCTAATGGTTCAGTAACGACATCATGGGTGTGTTTAAACTATCTGTTGATGATCTATGGTAAGAGTTTTGGGATGGACTTAGTTTGTCTACCCATGGATAAAATCAATGTTATCCATGGAATGAATTGGTTGGAGTTCGACCATGTTCATATCAACTATTTCAAAAAGTCAATGTAATTTCTAGAGTTTGATGCAAGTGATGTGTTATTCGTGTTCACTAAGCAAGTGGATGACTTCGATAAGGATGAGGATAAGGTGTTTATGATATTAGCTTCTATGAAGGCGGAAAACAAAGTTGTGATTGGTGAGTTACTTGTGGTGTGTGATTTCGTAGAAGTGTTTCCATATGACATCAGTGATTTGCCACCAGAACGCGATGTTGAGTTTGCCATAGACTTAGTACCTGGTACTAGTCCTGTGTCGACGGATCCTTATAGAATGCCCGCTTCAGATATGAGTGAGCTGAAGAAGCAATTAAAAGAGTTGCTTGAGAAGAATTTTGTCTGACCGAGTGTTTTGTCGTGGGGAGCATCGGTGTTGTTGGTTAAAAAGAAAGATGGTAGCATGAAGTATGTGTTGAATATTAACAACTGAATATAGTGACAGTCAAGAACAAGTATCATCTTCCTAGAATTGACGTGTGAAACCATAAGATATTCCGAAGACTGCATTCATGATGAGATATGGTCATTATGAGTATTTAATGATATCGTTTGGTGTTTCTAATGTAACAACCTGACATTTAAATCGAGTATTTTATTTACTTATTAGTGTGTTTTGTTCATTATACTAGAATTTTAGTGTTTTTAGGTGTGTATGGTTACTTTGGTAATTAATAATTATCGGGGTTATATAATTGGAGAGCAGAAAACAAAATTATTACTATTGAGGTTATTGTGGATAATTAGATATATTTAATTAATTTGTTGAAAGAGTATAAAATAAAATATTATTTATTAATTGATAATTTGAATTAAATAGTTATTTAATTTAAATAATAATTTATGAGAAAAGTGAGAATAGGGGGAGAAATTGAGGTTTTAGAAAAATTGTGTCCATAGCCAATCAATGACTCTGAAGCAAAGAGACATGAATAATGATGGATGTTGATGCTTAAACATGTGTTGTTTGAGCTTAAAACTCCAAGTTTATGAAGCTTGCAAAATCAACTCAAGGTTGAAGATGAAGCCGATGCACGCGCTTTGGTACCAATTGTTTGAACCTAGCCAATCACAGTTTGCCACGAGTTTTTTTTTTTTGAAAAGAAGTCGTTGGCGCCAGATTTAATTTCATTTTATTTTATTTTTCCTTATTATTTTTCCTTTTACCTAATGATTTAATTTTATATTATTTTTAATTTATTTTGATACCAATTTTTTACAAAATATCCATAAAAGTATTTTGTATCATATATATTTTTTGCATAATTTTTAAAATCAGTTTTGCATTTAATTGATATTTTCCTTTTTTTCATTTAATTTTCATTCTCCATTTTATTTTTTGATCATTTTCAAATATTTTTGCATCCAACTTTTGAGGTCCTTTTATTTATAATATTTCTGACTTCTCATAATTTTTTCAACCATTTATTTTATGTTTTGATGCTTTATTTAAATTTCTCTTTAATTTCCCTTTTTAATCAATTTTAAATCTTTTTTTGATTCATTTTTGTGCAACTTGTTGTTTAAGCTTGAGTTGTTGACTTGGTTGATCAATGCTTCTACATTGAAAGTCATCCATAAATGGTCTCTTAGGTTGATTCAATCTTCTCTAATTCAACATGTTAATAGGTGATCATTTGATCATATTTTTGACACTTTGAGTTAGTGATAGAGCATCCCCAGGCTGTGTCGTGTGTTTGGGTCCCTTGACTTGTTTGATAGTGGATCCTAAGTCAAACACTTGATCTTTGTTTCATCTTGCCTTTTGTTCTTTTCTTTCCTCTTGGAGTTTTGAACAATTGTGCTTCATGCCTTGAGAGTTTGCTTTTGTATCAACACTCTAACATGATTGCCACATACATTGTTTGCCTCATGATCACTAACTTGTTAAATCTGTCCTCCTAACATTTAAATTTATGCTCCTTACATTTATGTCATTTACATTCTTGCCTTTTTTACTTTATGATTCTATTGCCTCTTTATTTCAAAAGAACAAAAATATGATAAAATGGCTAAAACCGTAAAAAGCTTTAATATGATCCTATAGACTTTGTGTTACCATCCCTTGCTTGAGGAGTATTTTGGACTTCGGACCTTAGTACTTAGTGATTTCCCCTTGCTTGGAGTATATCTAACACTTTGGGAATCACCTGAGACCTTGTGATCCCTCTGGACCCTTTGATCTTTAATTCAAGACTTGGTTGTTCCTTTGTGGCTTTATGACTATGTTGTTCATCCGGATCTTTTGATATTCATCTGCTTATGCGTTTTTCATCTTTTGGCTCAATCCAAAGGGAAAATAATGCTTCTTTTGACCAATGTCAAATGCTTGCTCTATCTTGTGGTTAGTACACTTGTACACATAAAGACTTTCTCTTGGGCTACCTTAGAATGAGACCTTTTATTTCATGTTATGTACTTTATGCTTTAGGGTAGTCTTTTCATCTCCCTCACACTTCTTCAATTTTTAAAACTTCTCCCTATTTTGAAAGCCTCTTATTTTCAAACTTCACACCTTTTCTTAATAAACCTTGACTTTGTCAAGTGATCCAGAAAATATTTTTTCTCAATAAATGATAAAATAACTAAGCATACTTAAACTCTTTTTTTCAAACTTCTAAAAAAGACAAACCTTTTTTTGTGCCTTTGTGCACTTTCCTTTAAGAGTCTTTTTTTAAAAGATCGGATATTAGTCTATTCTTGTACTGATGCAACCCATTATACTTCTAAAATATGTTGAGAAATGATTGATATTTTCCACTTGAATGTTAAGATGTGCTTATGAGAAAGTCCAAGTAAAAGTTCCCCATATCAAGATGATGCAAATGCTCATTTCCACATACTTGTGGGTAGTAAGCTGAGTTTTTCCATCCGAATAAGACAAAATGTATTTTCAAATTAAAATCAATCAATAAAAAACCTAACTTTTTCTATAAACACATATTTGCAAGTGGTTCCTATAGAGTACCATAGATGTGAGGGGTGCTAATAACTCCCCCTTGTATAACCAACCCCGATATCCCGAGTTCTCTTTTGTTTTACCTTTTTATGGGATTTGTTCGACCTTTTTTCCATTCCCTTTGGAAATAATAAAGTTCGATGGTGACTCTTGCATTTCTGAGATAAGTTATTCGATATCTTAATCTCAAATTTTCCCCCCACGATAGAGTGATCTGAAATTTTTAGATTTGTCCATGTATTATTGACCTTTCCAATACCAAGTTTTTGATAGATGGACAACAGCATCATGCTCACATTAGCTCCCGAATCAATCAAAACCTTTTTGAAAGTTATGTATTCTATAGTGCATGGGATTATGACAACTCCAGGATCTTTCTGTTTGATGAGGATTCTCCTAACTTGTGACACTACACTAAACTTCTCAATAAAGGTTATTGGCTCATCTCTCATTCTCTTTTTAGAGATTATCTTCTTCATGAATTTTTGGTACATGGGCATTTGCTTTAGTGTTTCCAATAAAGGAATATTGATCTCCAGCTTTTTGAACATTTCAAGAAATTTCCCAAAATATTTCTCATTTAGATTATTTTTATTCATCCTTTGAGATAAGGTATCCTGATCACCAGTTTAGCCTCTTTTTTATCTTCAGTAGGCTTTTTGGGTGGCAAAACTTCTTCTTGTTCTTTCTTATCTTCTCTGACTTCCAGATCTACCTCTATGAAATGATCATCTTTTATTGACCTTTCTTCTTCATCTTCAGCAACTTTATGACTTCTTATTGTGACAACATTAATATTCTCATGATTTGTTGGTAGTGTTGCACCCAAAAGGGTGTCTTGAGCTTGCATGGAGATATGGGTCACATACACTTGAGTGGGCTTTTTAGCTTGCAGCCCACACAAGTGGTTCTATAAATAAAACCCTTGTGTAGAAGCATTTGTGCAGTTGCA
This sequence comes from Lathyrus oleraceus, assembly GCF_024323335.1. Lineage (NCBI taxonomy): Eukaryota > Viridiplantae > Streptophyta > Magnoliopsida > Fabales > Fabaceae > Lathyrus > Lathyrus oleraceus. The sequence continues at coordinate 632,927,430 of NC_066583.1, forward strand.
ATTTCGTTTCTCTCTCTCACACACACACTTAAAGCCTTCATTCGTAGCAGTTAGCACTGAGATTGAAGGAATCCGTTCGTGTGGACTGAGTAGAGGCGTTATCATCGTTCAACGTTCGTGATCGCTCCGTAGATCTGCATCAAAGGTTACAATCGCCACAAGAGGTAACGATTCTATCACTGATCATGCCCATTCGTAAGGATCACTAAAGGAGAAATTTTAAATTCCGCTGCATTTTGGATCGCTTTTCTCCTTCAGTGGTATCAGAGCCACTTACAAAACCATGCATCTGATAGCTGTTTATTTTCTGTATTTTCTGTATTAATATAATTAAAAGACAGAATGAATCAAAGAATAAATGAGTAATTAAATTTGGCGTCATGTGTGTACGATTTGGATGATTGATGTTAACTATGCTTCGGAGTCCGACATTAGTATGGTGAAGCAGCGATACATCGATCGTTCATAGGTTATGCAATTGAGATCGATCAAGTTATATATATGATATAATTAATCCTGATGCAAAATACGGTATATATGATATACTGTTTCTGTTTCGTTCATTCAAACACTTAATGGTTGTTTTCCTTTGAGCGATCAATGGTCGTTTGCTTCTTGATCCGACATTAGTATGGTGAAGCAATGACGTGTTGATCAATCATACTGAATCAACAATCGAGATGTGTTTGACGGTCTGAAATTGGTGCATTAGGGTTAATGACGGCACAAGGGTTGTGTTGTCAAAGAGTTATGCGATTAGGGTTGTGACTGCGCAAGAGTTGTGCTTTAAAGTATCAAGTGTTGATGCGAATAACAACGTCGATTTCAAATGAATTGTTCATTAAAAATTTAGGCCAGGGGCGATGCCCCCTTGACCCCCGTCTGCTGATCGGTCAGCGGAACCCCCGTCCCGCTGACCGGGCAGCGGACCCCCGGCTAACTCTGCGTAGTGTAATCGGTCGCCGAAATTTAATTTGGTTTTAATTAATTAAAAGAGTTAAAATTAATAATAATAATAATGTGTTTATTATTATTGTCTGCGTGTCGTGCCTCTCTTTTAATCTCTTAATGTAACTTCTTTTCTCATCTCACTCCCTCGTATGTAAAACGAGTTTCTTTTATGTAATGTAATGTTATGAAGAAAGAGAAGAATTCAATATCAAAGGAGGACAACCTTGAAGATCTTGCTTGGAGAAGCTTAGATCGTTATTAGGTTTACTTAGGTTCTCTCATTGGTTTGGGAGAACAATTGCGCTAGGGGCCATAACTGTTTCATTATGTATGTTGATGCATGTGAGAGACGATTTATATGATAAATAAGCCGGTGAGTTCAAAATAATTGCAAATTCCCTCAAATTAAATATTAAGTTTATGCTTTCCAAGTTTTAGCACTCATCAAGACTAGTATCGAATAATGTAGGTTTCGCATACGCGAGGTTCATGTTCTATATTAATAAGGTGCGATAGGATAATTGTAATATATAATTGTTAAAACAATGGGTCAAACTTAACTAAACAAATTATAATAAGATTATATATGTTTAGAAGCAAGAGTTGGAAATGATCCATGTGATGGATTGGAATAAGGAGTTGTATTAGATACAATTGGAAGGAGTTCCTACCTAAATAACCTAGTTTTGTGTAATCCACCTACGCGGACTTAAAACAAAGTGAAATGTGGATCTCGACCCACTAGAAAATCTTCCAACGGGATTTTCCGAGTCAAATGGTGAGGGTCATTTGTTTTGAGTAAAATAGTGGGAGCATATTTAATTAAAGGCCTAATTAAATATGTTATTGATACTTATATTTTCATTATTTTCATGTAGATTACCATGACAACAAACACCTCTAACAACATTTTGCGATCAATCCTTGACAAGGAAAAATTGTCTGGGACAAATTTTTTGGATTGGCACCGAAATCTGAGGATTGACCTCAAACATGATAGAAAGATGTATGTCTTAGAGAAACCTGTTCCTGAAGAGGAACCTCCTAGTTTTGCACCTAAGGCATAAAGAGATGCTTATAACAAGCATGTCATTTATGCCAATGAAACTGCTTGTCTCATGCTAGCTACCATGAACTCAGAGTTGCAAAAGCAACATGAGAACATGGCAGTGTTCGATATGATCGAACACCTGAAGATGCTCTATCAAGAGCAAGAAAGGCATGAAAGGTTTGAAGTTTCAAAAGCCCTTTTTCAAGGCAAGTTAGCTGAGGGAGCCCCTGTAGGTCCCCATGTGCTCAAGATGATTGTATATGTGTAAAACCTTGAGAGGTTGGGTTTTCCCCTCGGAAAGGAACTTGCGACTGATTTGATCTTGTAATCGTTGCCAGATAGATTCAGTCAATTTGTCCTAAATTTCAATATGAATGATATGGACAAATCTCTTCCTGAACTGCTAGCCATGTTAAGAACTGCTGAGCATAATCTGAAGTCAAAACGGAAGTCCATTCTGATGATCCGAAATGGAAAGAGGCAGAACAAAAGACCCACCAAGCAGGGTGATAAAGGGAAAGGCAAGGAAGTTGCCAAACCCAAACCCATTGTTGCTGCTTTGAAGCCTAGTGGAGGCATAGCAAAGGAAGGCACCTGCTTCCATTGCGGTAAGACCGGACACTGGAAGAGAAACTGCCCAAAGTACCTGGAAGATAAGAAGAATGGAGTAGAGACTTCAACTTCAGGTATTTTTGTTATTGAAATTAATTTATCTACTTCTGCATCATGGGTATTAGATACTGGATGCGGTTCTCACATTTGTACCAATGTGCAGGGGCTAAAAAGGAGTAGAGATTTGGCAAAAGGTGAAGTTGACCTACAAGTTGGCAATGGAGCAAAGGTTGTTGCTTTAGCCGTAGGAACTTATGTATTGACTTTACCTAGTGGTTTAATAATTCAGTTAGGGAATTGTTACTATGTACCTGCAATTAGCAGGAATATTATTTCCGTTTCTTGTTTGGACAAGTTTGGTTTTTCATTTATAATAAAGAACAATTGTGGCTCAATTTATTTGAATGATATATTCTATGCTACTTCACAAATGAACAATGGACTATATGTCTTTGATCTTGAAATGCCTATTTATAACATTAATACTAAAAGGATGAAACCTAATGAGTTAAATCCAACTTACCTTTGGCATTGTCGGTTAGGCCACATAAATGAGAAACGCATTTCCAAACTCCATAAAGATGGACTCTTGGACTCTTTTGATTATGAATCATATGAGACATGCAAATCTTGTTTAATTGGAAAGATGACAAAGTCTCCATTCACAGGAAAGGTGAAAGAGCTAATGATCTTTTAGCCCTCATACATACTGATGTATGTGGACCACTGAACATACCAGCCAGAGGAGGTTTTCAGTACTTCATCACATTTGCTGATGATTTTAGTAGATATGGTTATGTGCATTTATGAAACACAAATCAGAGTCCTTTGAAAAGTTCAAGGAATTCAAGAATGAAGTACAAAACCAACTAGGTAATAATATTAAAACTCTTCGATCAGATCGAGGTGGTGAGTATTTAAGCCTAGAGTTTGATGACCATTTGAAAGAGTGTGGGATCCTATCCCAACTTACTCCTCCTGTAACACCCCAATGGAATGGTGTATCTGAGAGAAGAAATCGAACCCTGTTAGACATGGTCTGATCCGTGATGAGTCACGCCGATCTTCCAAACTCCTTTTGGGGACATGCACTATTGACAACAGCTTACACACTTAACCGTGTTCCATCCAAAAAGGTTGAGAAGACACCATATGAGATATGGAGTGGTAAGAAACCACATATGTCTTACATGAAGATTTGGGGTTGCGAAGTTTATGTGAAATGACAAATTTCAACTAAGCTTGAGCCCAAATCTGACAAATGCTTATTTGTGGGGTATCCTAAAGAAACAAGAGGGTATTACTTCTACAATCCTTCTGAGGGCAAAGTGTTTGTCGCTCGAACTGGAGTTTTCCTAGAAAAGGATTTTATTTCCAAAGGAATCAGTGGGAGGAAAGTAGAGCTTGAAGAAATTCAAGAATCACAAAGCATTGATACACCTATGGAGGAATTAGAGCAGGAAACACAAGTAGTTGTGGAAGAGCAACCTGCTCAAGTAAAACAAGACCAACGTAGGTCAAGCAGGATACGTCACCTACCTGAGAGATATGGATATCTCATAACTGATCAAGGTGATGTATTACTCATGGATCAAGATGAGCCTGTGACCTACCAAGAGGCCATAACTAGTCCCGAGCCTAAGAAGTGGCTAGAAGCCATGAAATCTGAAATGGATTCCATGTACACAAACCAAGTTTGGACCTTGATAGAGCCTCCTGTAGGAGTTAACCCTATAGGATGCGAGTGGATCTTCAAAAAGAAGACTGACATGGATGGTAAGGTACATACCTATAAGGCAAGACTAGTTGCAAAAGGATATAAACAAATTCATGGGGTTGACTATGATGAAACCTTTTCACCACTTGCAATGCTTAAATCTGCTCAGATTTTACTTGCTATCACTGCATATCATGATTATGAAATATGGCAGATGGATGTCAAAACTTCTTTCCTTAATGGGAATCTTCTTGAGTATGTGTACATGACACAACCTGAAGGATTTGACATACCAGAAGAAGCCCAAAAGATATGTAAGTTACAAAGATCAATTTATGGATTGAAGCAAGCTTCCAGAAGCTGGAATCTTCGTTTTGATGAAACAGTAAAACAATATGGATTCATCAAGAACGAAGATGAGCCTTGTGTCTACAAGAAGGTTAGTGGAAGCATGATCATTTTCCTGGTATTATATGTAGATGACATATTACTCATTGGAAACGATGTCCCTACCCTGCAACAAGTAAAGTCTTGGTTGGGGAAATGCTTTTCTATGAAGGACCTAGGTGAAGCAGCCTATATATTAGGAATCAGAATCTATTGAGATAGATCACAAAAACTGCTTGGCCTAAGTCAAAGTACGTACATAGACAAAGTGCTGAGAGGCTTTAATATGCATGATTCCAAGAAAGGATTCATACCTATGCAACATGGTCAGTGTCTATAAAAAACATAATCCCCTTCAACTAAGGAAGAAAGGGATCACATGAATAAGATTCCATATGCATCTGCAATAGGATCTATCATGTATGCCATGTTATGTACTCGACCAGATGTCTCGTATGCTTTAAGTACAACGAGTAGGTACCAATCTGATCCTGGTGATGCTCATTGGGTAGCTGTCAAGAATATCCTTAAGTATTTGAGAAGGACTAAGGAATCATTCTTGATATATGGAGGTCAGGAAGAGTTGGCTGTAATTGGATACACCGATGCTAGCTTCCAGACAGATAAGGATGACTTTAGATCGCAATCTGGTTATGTGTTTTGCTTAAACGGTGGCACTGTGAGTTGGAAAAGTTCAAAGCAAGATACAGTTGTTGATTCTACAACTGAGGTCAAGTATATTGCTGCCTCAAGTGCAGCAAAGGAAGTTGTTTGGATCAAAAAGTTCATTAGTGAACTTGGCATAGTTCCTAGCATTGTGGATCCCATTGGTCTCTATTATGATAACAATGGTGCTATCGCACAAGCTAAGGAACCTAGATCTCACCAACGATCCAAACACATACTTAGGCGTTATCACCTCATTCGAGAGATAATAGATAGAGGAGATGTGAAAATATGCAGAGTACCTACACTTGACAATATTGCTGACCCACTGACAAAGCCTCTTGCGCAGCAGAAGCATGATGGTCATACTAGATCTATGGGCATTAGGGGTATGCCTGATTGGCTCTAGTGCTAGTGGGAGATTATTGCTGTAAGCCCTAGAGGCCAATAATTTTGGTACTTGTATCAAATTATTTATTAATAATAAAAGGCTTTTTCTTTATTATGTTTGTCTAATAAAGTCCCTAGAATAGATAGTCAGTTTAATGTATCAAGTGTGACTTAATTATGAGATCACATTAAACATAAGGACACTATTCTTAAAGTATCCATAGTAGAGCTTTATTGTGAAATGGGATAACATTAAAGAATTAAGACTACTATGTATATAGACTGATGATCACATCTCATGGATCATGGATAAAGAGTTATCAAGTCTTAAACATAGGTATGAATATTAAGAGTAATATTTATACTGGATTGGCCCTCTATGAGAATACTATATAGAATGTTATGCAAAGTGTCATAAGTTATTCTCATGGTGATAATGGTGTATACCACCCTTCGACCTGAAACCACTATGAACCCTAGATGTAGAGTCGAGTGCCTTATTGCTGATCAAACATTGTTCGTAACTGGATGACCATAAAGACAGTTGATGGGTACTCCACGAAGCATGCTGAGGGACATGAGTGACCTAGATGGAATTTTCCCATCCTGCGTAACAGGATAAATGTCTATGGGCCCAATATTGAACTAGACAAGGATGACACGGTCTATGCCTTGTATTCAATATAGACATAAGGGCAAAAGGGTAATTATACACATAAGTATTATCACAAAAGGATTTGTCAGATCACACGACATTTTCATGTCTTGGGTAGCAGTGATGTGTTGCTAGATACCGCTCACTGTTTATTATGTTAAATACGTGATTTAATATAATTTCCAATGCCGCGAAAACCTACAGGGTCACACACAAAAGGACATATTGATGAGAGATAGAGTAACTAAGGAATACCATAATGTACGACGCACTTAAGTGAATTGTAGAACATCGTAAGGTACGGTGTACTTAAGTAGAATACAAAATATGGTAAGGTACCACACGCCTAAGTGATTTTCGCATATTATAAGATATGGGCCACATACACTTGAGTGGGATTTTTAGCTTGCAGCCCACACAAGTGGTTCTATAAATAGAACCCTTGTGTAGAAGCATTTATGCAGTTGCAATTTCGTTTCTCTCTCTCTCTCTCTCACTCAAAGCCTTCATTTGTAGCAGCTAGCACTCAGATTGAAGGAATCCATTCGTGTGGACTGAGTAGAGGCATTGTCATCGTTCAACGTTCGTGATCGCTCCGTAGATCTGCATCAAAGGTTACAATCGCCACAAGAAGTAACGATTCTATCACTGATCATGCCCATTCGTAAGGATCATTAAAGGAGAAATTTTAAATTCCGTTGCGTTTTGGATCGCTCTGCTCCTTCATTTGGGCTATCTGACCTACTTGAACTTCTAGGTTCTTTATGGATGTTATAGTGTTCCTCTGGTTGTTCCTTGTCTCTTCCTGAAATTTGGAATTCTTATCAACCATCTTTTTAATAGCTATTTCCCAATCTACTTTATGAGGGACTTGGTGTTGTTGAAATTGTTGATTAGCATGATACTCCCGGTGGTTCTGGTATTGCAGAGGACCTTGCTTCGGAACATTCCCTTACTGATCTTTCAAGGAAAAGTTTGGATGATTTTTCCATCATGGGTTGTAGGTGTTAGAATAAGGGTTATTCTGTTGGAGATAATTAATTTCTTATACATTTTGAATGCGTGTAACACAATATATGACAAAATAAGGACCTCCACAAAATTCACAACTAATTGTCGGAGCTTGTTGGACTTGAGCTACCTGCTGAGCACCTACATTTAAGGCCTTAAGTCTCTTTTCAACTTCAGTTACAACCTGATCTTCTAACTTAACAGTCTGTGTATCTAGTTTCAAATCAATTACCCATTCTGGTTTACTTGTGCATTTATCATATAATTCGAGATATTTATTTGCAGTAGTGGCTTCAGTGATCTTATTTATACTAGTGGTTGTTGTAAAATTGGATGAGCCATTGGAAGCTGTATCAATCAACTGCTTCATCTTCACCTGAGCCCATTTACAAACATATGCATTTGTTCAGTTTGATCTAGATTATGTGTAGGACATTCAACCATGAGTCTCTTGAATCTTTTATATACATCACCTAATGATTCACCTTCCCTTTGTTTGAAGTTTAGAATTTCATATCTTTTTCTAAGGAAAACTGAAGCTGGGAAATACTCATTCAGAAAGGTTTTTTCCTCTCTTCCCAAGTGGTGATGCTATCAGATGGAAGTGAATAAAACCATTATTTTGCATCCTCTGCTAGAGTAAAAGGAAACATTCTCAAGCTTACTTTCTTTAATATGCCCTTCTATACTTAGAGTAGTACTCATTGTCAGAAATCTTTGTAGATGTTTATTGGCATCTTCATTGATTTTTCCTGTGAAAGTTCTCTTTTCAAGTTGGCGGATGGTAGTGGGATGCAACTGAAAAATTGGGAACATTTCACCGGTTGGTTTACTATTGTCAATCGACCCCCAGATGCATTTGTTCTTCCATAATCACCCAATAATCTTTTCGGATGTGGATCACCCATTACTAGCTCTCTTTTTTTCTGACTATGTATCTGAATGGTTAAAAATGTTTTCCTCATGTTCTTCCATTTTTTGTAACCGAGCTTTCCTGAGTTGAGCGTGTAAGGTTCTCTTAATTTCTGTGTCAAAAGGAAAATTAGCTGAGGGTTCTCTTTGCATACAAATGTCAACAACAAATTAGTAATAACAGAATAATAATAATAAAAATTAAATAAAAATTGAAATAAAATTTTTAGTTGCAGAGCAACAAAATTCTAACTAAAATAAACCTATGAACTCTATAATCTTTGACAGTCCCCAGCAACGACACCAAAAACTTGATCGATAAATTAGCAAGTGCACTAATCTGCCAATATAGTAATAATGGGAAATCCCAAGTATCGATCTCAAGGACTACTTGACGATACAAAGTTTGTGTTTTAATTTAGTTAAACAAAATACTTGTGGGTTTTGAATTGGTGTTTTTGGTAAAGAAAAATAAACTGATAAATAAAAGTAAACAGAGTAGTTGAACAAATGAAAGCAATAATAGTAGACATGCCAAGGAAGGTGTCTAATAGGATTTGTTAACAATTCTAACCTAACCTTGCAACAACTTAATTCATAATATTGATTACCGGTTCTTTATGTTTACTCTTAAGTCCTTAGTGAGTAAACCTTTAAACATTCAAATTAACTCCTATGTCCATAGTCAATTATAGATGAATTTAATCATTACTTTATCAAGAAAAATCTGGTTTCTATAGAGTATCCCTAGTCCTAGGTGATAACTTTCATACCCTAATTTTACCCCTAAGATTCCACCTATCATATCATTTGCATTTCAACCAAGATCACAAGCATGGTGTCCTCCTAACCCCCACCTCTTCGGGTTTGCCTTTGTGGGAGATCATCAAACACCATTTGTGTTTTATTTTTACCTTTTTTCTTGCTTGCATTCTAACTTTGCTAACCTTATTCAAAATACAAAATATGTGTTGTTTCTTTTTCTTATTGTACAAGGTAGGGACTTGCAATCAAAGGATCAAGCTTGGTTTCTAAATAGGGTGTTGATTTCCAAAGTAAAAGTTTGGTCAACAAGTGGTCCACAAGAGCTTTTACTTCAAGTCATGACCTATAATCTTAGGTCACATCCATATCAAGCTTCATTCAACATCATTTGATCAAGAGAAGTTCAAATTTGGTGCATGTTTTCAAGGTTGATTCAAGTATGGTCCATGTGTTTATTTCCATGTCATCTCCATCCAATTTTCAAGAAATTATCAAGATTCTTCATAGGACAATCAAGCTTCATTCATTTGGTATTCAAGTGTTCATCATTGGGCCTTTGGATGCAAGAAAAGGGCAAGAAATCACAAGTTGGTACATGTTTGGTTGACCTAAAATCAAGTATGGCATGTCACTTGGTCCAAACACCATAACTATCTCATTTCTCAATATTTTTTTAATCTACTTTGAGCCAAATGTCACATTTGAACTCCTCTACAACTTTGATTCAAGGTTCAAACATCAATTTTGCCTCCTAAGTCTATCAATTTTGGAATTGGCCAAGATGCATATGTATGCACAAAATTAGGCCCAAGACCTGGTCGACCTAATACCTGGCCTAGAATTTCAGATCACGACCCTAACTTTCCATCCATACCATTTTCAACTTAAGCATTCTTTTGATTTGATTATTTTTGCATCTGATTCTTCACCATGAGGATATCATTTGGCATAAAGAATATCTCAAAATGCACGAGTGAATTTCATTCGGCCTAAGCTCAAACATGGCACTTCAAACTCTGCTTCTTGCGCAAGTTTCAGGTCATGAAATTCATGCCAATATCAAAATGGGACCACCTGCACATGAAACTCTGCTCACACATTTCATGTTTCATTTCACACGAATTGCAAATCATCAAAATTTTGACCTAATTCACATGAATTTGCCTCTATTTCACATGTACCATGATGTCACTTCATTTTTTATAAATAGAGGAAGCTTTTGCCTTCATTTTCAAGCTTTTATAACCAAGGAAACTCTGAAACCATTTGAACACGATACCTCAAAAAACCAGTTAACCATTTCTTTGATTCAAGCTCTTTTAGCTTCGAATCTTCACCTAAAATCACTCATCGGCACCTTCTGAAGCTAACTGAAGCATTGCCATGGCTTGAAACTCATTGGAACCAGGCGTCTAAATCCACCATTGTTGACCTATGAAGCTTCAACGGGAAAGGTAAATACGAGTTACATTTTTTAGCAAACAAGTTATCAGTGTGTTCGTCGTGATTCACTAATCAAAAACCCTAAATTACCTTGAATTATATTGGATATTCATCATTTAATTTTACTTTGAAGAACTAGGGTTCTTCGTCTTCTTGATCAAATTCTCTTTTCTCAGAGCTAATCAATGGTTCTGAAGCAAAGAGACATGAACGATGATGGATGTTGATGCTTAAACGCGTGTTGTTTGAGCTTAAAACTCCAGGTTCATGAAGCTTGCAAAATCAAAGGGAGGTTGAAAATGAAGTTCAGATACGCAGGCTTTGGTGCCAAAATTTGAATCCCTCCAATCATTGTCTGACATACGTGTTAGCCTTTGGCGCACCCTAATTCAAATATTTTTATTTTATTTTATTTTTTTATTTTCTTATACTTTCTGATTTAATTTCCAATGATTTTTAATTCATTTTTCCATAATTTTTTTTATAGAAAATCCATAAAAATATTTTGCATCTCATATATATTTTTTATAATTTTTAAAATCATTTGGCATTTATTCATATTTTTCTTTCATTTTTATTTTTATTTTCATTTTTAATTTATTTTTCAACCATCTTTCAATATTTTTGCATCCTACTTTTGAGATCTAATTATTCATATTTTTCTTGACTTCTCATAATTTTCTCAACAATTTCTTTTATGTGTTGGTGCTTGATTTGAATTTTCTCTTTAATTTACTCTTTAATTTCCCATTTTAATCAATTTAAAAAAAAATATTGATTTTTTTCTGCAACTTGATGTTTGAGCTTGAGTTGTTGACTTGGTTGATCAATGCTTCTACATTCTAAGTCATTCATAGATGGTCTCTTAAATCTTCTCTAATTCAATATGTTGATAGGTGATCATTTGATCATATTTTTGACCCTTTGAGTTAGTGATAAGTCATCCCTAGGTTGTGACATATGTTTGGGTCCCTTGACTTGTTTGATAATGGATCCTAAGTCAAATACTTGAGCTTATTTTCATTTTTACTTTTGTTCTCTTCTTTCCTCTTTGTGTTTTGAACAATTGTATTTCATGCCTTGAGAGTTTAATTTTGTATTAACACTCTAACATGATTGCCACATACATTCCTGGCCTCATCATCACTAACTTGTTACATCTAACACCTAACACCTAACTTTACACTTATGCTCTTTAAATTTATGTCATTTACATTCATGTTATTGGCATTCCTGCTTTTTAATCTTTATGCTTTTATTGCCTTCTTATTCCAAAAGAACAAAATCATGATAAAGTGGCTAAAACCCTAAAAAGCTTTAATCTGATCTTGTGGAATTTGTGTTACTATCCATTGTTTGAGGATTATTTTGGACTTTAGACCTTAGGACTTAGTTCTTTCCCGTTGTTTGGAGTTTATCTAACACTTTGTGATTCTTTTGAAACTTTGTGACCTCTCTAGACTTCCTTTGATATTCAATGTAAGACTTGGATGTTTCTTTGTGGCTTTATGGTTTTGTTGTTCATCTGGATCTTTTGATATTCATCTGCTTATGTGTTTTTCATCTTGTGGCTCAATCGAAAGGGAAAGGAATGCTTGTTTTGACTCATGTGAAATGCTTGCTCCATCGTGTGGTTAGTACACTTGCACACACAAAGGCTTATTCTTAAGCTACCTTACAATGAGACCTTTTATTTCATGTCACTTAATTTATGCTTTAGGGGGTATTCTATTCATCTCCTTCCCACTTCTTCAATTTTAAAAACTTCTCCCTATTTCAAAAGCTTCTTGTTTTCAAACTTCACATCTTTTCTTAATCAACCTTGACATTGTCAAGTGATCCAAAAAATCTCTTCTCAATAAACTTCTAAAAAAGACAAACCTCATCAAACTTATTTTTGTGTCTTTGTGCACTTTCTTTTGAAAGCCTTTTTTCTGAAAAGATTGTACATTAGTCTATTCTTGAAGTGACACAAACCACGATACTTCTACAATATGTTAAGAAATGATTGACATTTTTCACTTGAATGTTGAGATGTGCTTGTGAGAAAGTCCAAGTAAAAATCTTCCATGTCAAGATGATGCAAATGTTCGATTCCTCATACTTGTGGATAGTAAGCTGAGCTTTTCCACTCGAATATGACAAAATGTCTTTTCATATTAAATCAATCAACAAAGAACCCATTTTTTCATAAACACAGATTTGCAAGTGGTTCCTATGGAGTACCATAGATTTGAGGTATGATAATACCTTCTCATTGCATAACCAACCCCCGTATCCAAATTTCTCTTTTGTTTTATCTTTTTGGGTGTTTTGTTCGACCTTTTCCCATTCCCTTTGGAAACAATAAAGTTTCGTGACGACTCTTGCTTTTTTGAGTTAAGTTAACCAATAACTTAATCTCAAAATTTTCCCGCCACGACAATAACTACTACAGAATACTCTCAATTGAGCATTAAAAATGGCGGTCCAGTATAGATATTAACCGTAAATCAAACTCAATTTTTCTAAAAGAGAAAACATTAAGAACAAATTAAGAGTAAATCAATTATAATATAAATTGTAGTTATCACATGGTTCAAATAGAAATCACCATAAATTCAAATCAGAGACACCCCATAGCATTAAGGGGTTTGGCTACTCATAATAATAAAGAAAAACATCATACAAAGTGTCGAGAGTACATATCTATAGATGAAATAAGTTTTCAATCACATAAAACTCATGAAAATCTTGATCCACCTTGAAAATATGATTTTTCTAGCCTCAAAATGTGTTTTCTTTCGTAAAAAATTGTTCAATCCTTAAAAAAACACTTTTTGGCTTTAAGTACTCAAAACTGGGCTTTTTTGCGATTCTGGGTGTCTATACGCGTGTAAGGGCATATGGAGCATATGATATGCATATGGCTTAGGGTGAGGCATATGATATGTGTATGGCCCTGGGTTAGGCGCATTATATGCGTATGGCCCATGGTGGAGCATATGTGCCACACGCGTATTGGACAGACCATACGCGTATGGGCATAAATACCCTTTTTTATCTGATATGCATATGGGAGAGCTTATACGCATATATGAAATTCGAATTTACCTTTGGTGCCTCCATGAAAGTTGTAGTCCTTGACATTAGCTTTCATTTTCCGTCGGTCCTACATCATTCTGAGTTACGATGCTTTAGATATGATCAAAATACTATATGCCTATCATGATGTGAAATATGCTGAAAAATAGACTTTCTGAAAATTCGGCGCATTCCTTTTTCGGCCATTTTTTGACTTCATCCAACCTAAAAAACACGTTAACATTCCCAGAAAGATCAAAAAATACCAGGAATAATTAAAACATTGACATATAAACCACTCAAACTATATGGAAAATGCAAATAACTCGCATACTTTACCTATTAAACTGATAATAACTATAGCATAAATGGTGACTAATCAATACATAACAATCGTGAATTTTAATTCCAGACAACTTCCACTTTTGGTGTTAGCACATCTTGCCAAGTTAGAAGAATAACCATAAGGTATTCTCAACTCATTTAACCACTGACATACTGTTTTAGATTCTTGGGGAGTAAGAGTGTAATTAACCTTGGGTTTTAATAATTTTCCATTTGGTCGAGGTTTCAACTCCAAGTCTTTTTGATTACATAAAAGTTCCAAGTTCTTTCTAGCCTTCTCATTATCTTTTGTCTTGCTTTGGACATCCATCATTGTATTAAATACATTATCAAAAAAAATCTTCTCAATGTGCATAACATCAAGATTATATCGCAAAAAATTATTCTTCAAATATGGGAGGTCCCAAAAAATACTTCCTTTTGTCCAATTGTGTGTGTCCTCATATCCTTGAATGTTGCATGCTTTACCATAATCTATAAATTTTGGCAGGTCACAAACACTATTCCATACTTCAGTGACAGTCGAGGGGGATGAAGATTTGTTACTTTTGTTCCTTTTCTAAAAGCATTCATATATTTTTCTAAAAACATGGTTTGTAGGTAAGAACCTACAGTGACAGACAAACCACAAATGTTTACCACCATTTTCCAAAGTAAATGTTTTTGTGTGTCCCATGCAATGCGAACATCCCATTTTTCCATATGTACCTCAACCAAACAACATGCCATATGCAGGAAAGTCATTAATTGTCCATATCAAAGCATCTCGCATATTAAAGTTTTGTTTACGATACATATCATGAGTCTACTCTCCAATGCATAACCTCTTTAGATCATCAATTAAAGGACGTAAATAAACATATACTCGTGTCTTTGGACTCAACTGTCCTAGAATGAGGCATGTCAAAAACATGTAAGATTTCATCATGCACATCTCAGGAAGGAGCTTGTAAGGGGTAAAAATAACTGGCCAACAAGAATAGGCAATTACTGATAATTGGATATACAGAGTAAAACCATTTGAGCATAATCCAAGTCCGATATTTCTCGATTCTGTTGAAAATTTTGGATGTATTATGTCAAAGTGTTTCCATGCCTCACCATTAGATGGATGCCGCATTATGCCTGAACTAATTATTTGTATGATGCCATGTTATTTGGCTGGCACTATGCATTAATTCAAGCATTTATTGTAATCTAGGTATTATTAACCGATAGAACGTGGACTTCACTGCAACTCGCTTTTTCTTTCGAACAACGCCTTTAATGCAAACTAAATACCTCAAACTCTTACAAAAATTACACTCCTCCAATGACCCACCATTTGTAACAAACTCATTGTCATAAAACAACATGCAACCCCCAATACAACAATCAATCTTTTTTACTTCTAGTCTCAGCTTCGACACCATCTTCTTTGCATCATAATAAGTTGTAGGCATGTTTTCTTTCGTAGGAGTCGCGTCCAACATCGTCTTCGCAAAGGATTCCAAACACTGATTAGTGATGAGTTTTATCCCCGACACTTATCCCCTAGCAAACCAAGGTTTTTCTTGTAGTGGGATGTTAGGAAAAACAAAGTATAGAGAAAAAAGAGGAACACAATAACAACACAATAGATTATCGCGAAAACTCCAAAATCGGAAAGAAAAAAAACCACGACCATTGTCAAATGACAACCAGAGAATAACATTATGTAAAAATTGTTACAACATATAGACTACCCTCGACCATCCCAAGGCCTTAATACACCCGCACTCTCCAAAGTAAATAGTTAACTATCCTTCACAACACTCTAAAACAAGAGTAGAGAAAATATACTGGTACATCTTGGAATGAAGAACTTGAATCATATATATAACATTTAACTCCCTCTTCCTTCATAAAAGTAAGTGGTGTGGGACTTCAAAGAACTTGTATCTTATATATAGTCTTGGACTCTTTCTTCACTCACAAAACTAAGCAATGTGGGACTTCTTCAACATGTATATTTTCTACCAACCCCAACAATATCCACCTTGATTGAAAATAATACAAAAGCTTTCATTGTCTACACCGAGAATCATACTCTATCATAAAGAGTATAGTCACTTGAAGTTACACCACTCCAAAAAATTTCACATTGTCTTCACCGACAATCATAGTTTTAAAAAACTATCATAATCCACCTAAATAAAAGTATACTTCACTTGAAGCTAAACCACTTTAAGAAATTTCACATGTCAAAAACCAGGTTGAAACTTTATGGTGCAACTTCCATGTTGGTCGGAAGCTCTTCAACCATCGACATAATCTCACAACACACTCTACATCAATACCCATGTGTTAATCCACTAGCAATAACTCGTCCTTTTCGATGACAGCGGAAATGTCATGAGGACACACTTCTCAATTTTTAGAGAAGATCATCCTCTCTCATAGCGAGAGAGACATTGCTAGCATTTGACTCGGAGACCTTCTCTGACTTTGCCCCATCAGGACACTTATACTTTATATGTCCAAGCTTTCCACATTTCCAACATCTTACACCCGTTTTTCTTCACATACGACCTTCCTCTAGCAACCAACATTGAGTTTGATGAAGTATTCTTCTCACCCTTCAATCTTCTTTCTTTAGAAATAATCTTAGTAGCAACTTCTTCAAAGCTCAAAGTTCCTTTCCCATATATTAAAACATGTTTAATATTCTCATAGGAAGATGGAATAGACCATATAAATCTCAAAGCTTTATCTTCATCATGAATCTTGACTCCAATAGTTTCTAATTCAAAAACAATATTATTTAGAACACTTAGATGATCAAATGCTTTCATTTGTTCATCCATACGCAAGCTATGAAACTGCTCATTCAACAATGAATGATTTGATATACCATTCCCTTGATATAGCCCTTCAAGTTTCTCTAAAGCTCTTTGACTGAAGACGTACCAAGAACATTTGAAAGAATATTCTTAGCCAAAGACATGTGGATTGTACTTGAAGATCTTAAATCTAGTTCCTCCCACTTCTCATTGTCCATGATGGAAATGTTTCCTTTCAACGTCTTGTGTAATCCTAATTTTATCAAAACATCTCTGACTTAAATTTTCCATTAGTCAAAATTAATTCTTCCATCAAATTTATTTAAGTTAATCTTCACTGCACTTGAAAAACTTGACATTGTAACCAAAACCTTTCCTGCAGCAAAACAAAATTTTCTCAACCAACACAAAGTATAAAATTTCTTTTCTGATGTGGAAGATCAGTCAAAACTGCAATCACAGAGCATACTAAAAACTATTTATACCCACCAAATCAAAACTCTTGATACCACTTGTTAGGAAAAACAAAGCATAGAGGAAAAAGATGAATACAATAACAATACAATGGATTAGCGTGGAAACTTCAAAACCGGGGAAAAAACCACGACGGTTATCAAATGACAAGCAGAGAACAACACAACACGTAGACTACCTTCAACCAGCTCAAGGCCTCAATACATCCACACTCTCCAAAGCAAATATTTAATTATCCTTCACAACACTCTAAAACAAGAGTATAAGAGAAAATATAAAAAATTGAATACAAGTTTAAAGTGTTTTTTACTCGTTGATCTTAGAATGAAGAACTTGAATTCTATATATATTTTTGGACTCTCTTTTTCTTCAAAAAAATTAAGCGATGTGGGACTTCAAAAAACTTGTATCATATATATAGTCTTGAACTCTCTCGTCATTTACAAAACTCTCTCTCTCTCTCTCTCTCTCTCTCTCTCTCTCTCTCTCTCTCTCTCTCTCTCTCTCTCTCTCTCTCTCTCTCTCTCTCTCTCTCTCTCTCTCTCTCTCTCTCTCTCTCTCTCTCTCTCTCTCTCTCTCTCTCTCTCTCTCTCTCTCTCTCTCTCTCTCTCTCTCTCTCTCTCTCTCTCTCTCTCTCTCTCTCTCTCTCTCTCTCTCTCTCTCTCTCTCTCTCTCTCTCTCTCTCTCTCTCTCTCTCTCTCTCTCTCTCTCTCTCTCTCTCTCTCTCTCTCTCTCTCTATATATATATATATATATATATATATATATATATATATATATATATATATATATATGCCAAAATAATGCTATTAACATTTATATCATATTTTAAATTAGTCTAATATAAAAATAGCACTACGAGCAAGAAATGTTTTCTAACAAATTTGAGAAACATTCTTATATGTGAACTTTGTAAATCATACTCAATTGATAAATTGAAGATTTTTTGTACAATTAATTCACACGTGGTCATTATTTTATTATTTATTCTTTTTAGTTTAAGTATAATATTATCCTTCATAAAGAATATAGTTATTTTTCACGTGTTGCTGATAATGTGTTGAGATCAGTACTTCATGATTTGACACAACACAACCAAACACTTTTTCAAAAATACACATGTTCATCATTTTTCAACTTCCTTTTTTCTTTGGTCGGTACATAAGGTAATAGTAACAATTACTAACAACTACTAACTCTATTTGAAACTGACATGGGTACTTTTTCTAGGGTAAAAGAGGTGTGTGTTTGATTTAGGAAAATATTAGTAGCAAATAATATCATAATAGATCAATAGCATGTGTTAGACAGAAACTCTTTTTCAGTAGGCTAATAATACTTTTTATTTTATAAATTAATAGTTTAGGTGTAAAATAACTATATGTTTTATATTCCGATGCAAAACAGAAAACTGATAATGTGTAGATGAGAAATTCTTCCAGCGCAACGGTGTATGTCTTTGGTACATTGGAATATGGGATTTTCTGGAAAGTTAACACTCCAATATTTAATTCAGTGAGATTAGAGAAGTGTAACTTGCAAGAATGAATGAGAAAATATATGTTATAGTGCGTAGCAAAGTTTATATATGATGAGCGGTTAAAACCGCTCCCAGTTGGCCCAGTGCAGAATGCAGAAGACCATCAGATTGGACCTATGGGTTCATGATGAGCGAGTAGTCTAGATCTGATGTGTGGTCCTCCTGCAAAGATATACATGTCCACCGCTCTCTTGCAAGGGTATTGTGGTTTGAGCCTTTGGTGTTGGTTCAATCTTGTTGGGTCATTCGTGTTGGGCCGTTTGGACGGTCCAGAACAATCGCCCACCAAGTCCATGCTACCATTTATGAATCTAGAATTGTGATGGAAGCTTTGAAATCGACCTTTAGACCAATCTTCTTCTTCGTCTCAATATGCCATGGTCGGTCCTTATTTTGGAGATGGGGTTAGAAACTTGTGGAGTGGAAGCATGTAACCTTGAGAACATACACATTAAATGTTTTCCTTGTAACTGAAACTTTCTGTAGTTTTGTTTCTCCATTTGGCCCAAGGCTTCAGGATGAAGGTGTTGCCTTTAGAGCACTCGAGTGTTCTGACAAGATCCAGACCAAATATGTACCATTGGTTACATTTATGCATTTTCCTTGATCTCTGGTTGCAAATCATGGGGTCCTTTGTTGCCAATATATAAACGTCGAATAGGCAAACCTAGTTTTCTCTTTCTTGCCTCGTTCGTTAAACCCTCAATCTTTTCGTTTCTCCACTAATGAGATCAACCCAATGTTTTCTTCTCTCCTTCTCCCTGGTATTTTCTTCTCTATTATCAAAAAACTTTAGGAGTTTAGGTGATTGAATCTCCTCATATATCAGACAATGTAGTTCTTGATTCCACATTTTACTACTTTGTGTGTCCTTCACTTGGACTCTTGGTTTGGTTGACATGGAAAGCCCAAACGATTATGTTATTTTTTAAAGGGAAGGTACTTCTAGGGGAATTGCTCTTAACGAAGTCGTTAGGGGTTTTTCTTTCTCAGTTTTTCCTTTGACCAATCCAGAGCACGTATATGAATTCAAGCGAGCGCAAAATGCTCAGACTTATATTATGGTACACCAACATGCTTTTTGTTGTGATCCAATTGCTATTGAAGTTATGTGGTGGCTAAATTCTCAATTGCATGCTTATACTTACAATTGTTCTTATTCATTTGTTGATAGAAAAACCGAAAGGGACCAAGATAACCAATAAAACGGTAGGGAGTCAGGAGGTGAAGATTGGTCATCATGGATGGACCGAGAAACGTTGGACACATTTTCTGCCTTCGCCGATAAATGAGATTCGAACAATGTTTTCACTAAAATGGGTCCCTCCTATGATTGGGGGGTGCTCTCCCTGAAGGTTATAAAAGGTTGTGTAGTAATATGACAAGTGTGTTCTTCCTTTTCACAAATGTTTATGTTCTCATATATGGTTAATGCTTCCCGTTAAAGACTTTGAGGTGGTGGTTATTAACTATATATGAATTTCTCCTTCGTGACTATATTTCGTGAGTTGGGATTACGTCAAAGTCTTTCAATATTAGGTTGAATATAAAAGGGGAGGATCCAAATCTGACTTTTCCACATTTTGAACATCCAACAAACCCCGACAGATTCAAAACTGCGTTAAGGTTTTCTCTCCCTGAGGCAAGGCACGAAGATGTTTTAGGTATACGTTAATAACATGAAAACTTCAAGAGGTGATATTATCTACCCACACCCATCACTAATAGTTCTCATGAAAATATGTGAGACCCAGCTCAGTGTCCCCTCTAGGTGTACTCACAAACTCCCCAAGTTTTAGCCTTAAAACTATTTCTTGGTAGGGTTAGGGATGCACATCTTATCTACCCGGTGATTTGGCTAAGGAGAAGACATATTTGAAGAATAATCTTACAACTTTATGGGAAAGTCTTAGCTTTACTAACAGTGTTAGACCCACCGGTTTTGGCTATGAGAAGCGGAAGATACAATATATTGAAGCTTGTATGATGGTGTAAGCAACCACCATCAAGGAGAGACATAACCTTTTTGGTTTGAATGAGAACCTTCCTTGATTGTTTAATCATTATTTATTTGATGCCTTAATTTTTCGTTGTTTCTTCTTGCATATAAGACGAGTTATCTCAAAATGATGCTTTAGATAAGAAGAATTCGAGAAATATACCTTCATTTCCCAATGTCACGATTTCACTGTCTATGGGATATTCCCCCTCTCGAAGGCGGTCTTGTCAATCTGATCTCTTTAATTATTGCTCAACATGAGCAACCTGAGACATGATTTCCCCTATGCTCAGAGGTAGTAAGTCTTAGATCCAAAGGCCTTACTATTGGCGAGCGGACGAGACCATCCCTCAGTCATCACCTAGATAAGCTGTTTTTTTGTTGCAAAAAAGGGATACCAACAAAGACCCTTTCCTCTATGAACTACTGTTTATGAAACCTTGAGCTGAATAGTCAAACTCAGAAAGGTTTAGTTATGAGGGGAGTCCATTACCAACCCTAGTGCCTTTGCCTTTGAGGTTTCTTGCATGTCTCGATCCTAGAACAACTAGAGATTTTGGTTCAACATCTCTAAAAAAACTAGGCGTACTTCGAGAGTAAATCAGAAGCAACCCGACAAGAAGAGATGGAAAAAATTTCATACTAGATATGCAAGGTTGTTGTTGTATTAGATTTTTGGGTTGTAGGGATGGTGAGTTATTGAAGCTTAGATGTCGTCAAAAGGAAAAAGAATCGCTTAAAGACCCTCTTGTTGCACTTGTTATTGAGAGGGAAAAGCTCATTCGTGAACTTGTCAAGTTGGATAATCTCTTGAGGGAAATATGTGATGAAATGTGAGCATTCAAGTACCCTTATTTGTTGGCTAAGTAGGTAAAGACATTGACCCTAGGAATAAAGGAGAAGGATGTGACCTTGACATCATTTTGAAAGGCATGATTTGATATGTAGATTGCTTTAGCCAACATAAATACACATTAGATTCTTCTCACATGGCAATAATAAGATGGAGAAATTCTTGAATGAAGCTTAAAAAGGGTTAAAGACGGCTCAGGAAGAGTTGCATGATATGCAATCTAAAAAGGTTCATCTGACTAAAGAGTATGTGAAAGTTGTGGAGTTTATTTATCCAATCAAGAAAGAGGATTTCGAGAGTGCCTTGAAACATGTGGAGTTCTTACATCATGGAGTGATGATCCTGAGGGATAATATTCATCCTGAGAGAGACATAATGGATGGGAGAGTGGTCATTCTTGGTGAAAAATCAACTTCCTAGGTCGTGCAATTACTTTTTTTTGTGACCGATGTTCCTTTCAGATTGTCTTTGTAAGAATATTTCTTATGATTAAAACATGTTTTCTATTTTATCTTGTTTGTATGGTTGTTGTTGTTTTTTGAATTTCGTGTTTCCTTTGAAAATAGGTGTTGGTTCCCTGTTCACTTATATCACATTATTCAACTTGGAGGGTTATCACTCTAGGCCCAATTTTGGTTTTCTTAGTCTCTTATAGATGTTACGAGGTTGTACTCATAAGCTTTATTGAATGTTTCTAAGAAGCATTCCCAAGGGTATGCTCCTCTTTCATCCTACCAAGATAAGACTTGGTTCAAGGCTGACGTGATAAGGATACATCTCGTACACTCTATAGTGTCTAGCTACCAAGAAAGGGGTAATCTCAGATCAGTGATACATTGCAATCGTACGACAATGTTTAGTAGTATAAAAAGTTGTCGAACCTCAGAGACCAAATGAATGATTACCAAATTATATCCTATCTATATGTAGCTAAAACGATTTAAAAAATTGGTTTGTAAGTGAATTTAACATTTAGACATAAAATGAATTAAAACAAGCAGAGTTTAGGACTTTGAGTCATGCCTCTAATCCTCTTGCAGACCCTTATTTTTTACGAGAAATAAGCTAATTTTGTAGTAAATGGAAAATATAGACAACACCCACTTTTATCAGTGTGTTGTCTTGCTCTGATCAAATATGCTACTTACTTTCATCAACACAGTGTATTTATTCAAAGTCAACAGAGACTTTGATGTTTACAACACTTAAGATGAAAATAAACTTGCAGAAGAAAATAAACTTATAATGTAAGCTAGGGCATAAGTGTAGAGTTCTCCTAGTGATCCTATGCTTATTTATAGACTTCTAATCATTAGTCCACACTAATTTCGCATAAAGATCATTCATGAGTCATTCCTCTTCACCTTGAAATAGTTGGGAATCTAAAAGATCAAAAAAACGTTATAAAAGACCAAAAGTTCACACTAAAATTGCATATGACACAAAGTATGTTGCATGACACCGGGGGGTCCAGCTGAGCAGCACGGGTGTGCTTACTGACACAGGGCATCCAGCTGAGCAAGCTGGCTGACACGACCTACCTATGTCGGTTGATGGATTTTTGTACCAGAAGATGAATTATTCGATCCTTTTTTCCCAAAATTTCCTTATTTCTTGAAAAACAACCGAAACACAAAAACATACATAAAAGAATAATAAACATTCATTTTAACTACTAAAACTGAATGGAAAACAATTAAAATGACGTTGTAAAAACCTCTTATCAAACTCCCCCAAACTTAAAGTGTTGCTTGTTCTCAAGCAACTTAGCTTGCATAGGCAAAATTTAGGCAAACATTTCAACATGTAAAAGCTTCCTGGAAATAAAACTATTGGTACTCATACATGAACCATCTTTCAGATCGGCGAAGACCTAGTTCTCCCTGTACTAGCTTGACATCAAAGGTATTGTAAGAACACTAGTCGTAGAAAAACTAAAGACCAAAGTCTCTCTCTCCTTAGATATCGATTCAACCATGGGTTGTACCTAAGTTTCTTCTTTCAATTCATTCACAATAGTCAAATTATGGCATTAAAATAATATTAATAATCGCATACACATAAGATCGACTAAGGATTTATTTTATTTATCACTTATTTATGGTGCATAAGCGAAATAGAGTTTGGGAAGGGAAACTTTTTTAGGGAAAGCCTGACTTACTCCAACTAACTACTTAAATTAGATATAATTTCTCGGTAAAATCTAATCATAGAATCTTTTTGAAAAACTCTCACGGTTTAAATATGGGAGATTTCAACAACAATGCACACAACAGACAAAATACAACATAATAAAGCAAAACAAAATAAAAATTAAATATGAAAGCAAATAAAAGGCAAATACCCCTCAAACTTAAATTAGACATTATCCCTGATGTTAATAGTATAAGAAAAGGGAGAGAGAAAACTCACATTGTTTTATGGCGGAGGCAGCGAAAAATGACTTAACTCTTGTTGCTCTGCTTCTATGATCTATCATCTCCTAATTATCCTTTGTTGACGCAATTTGTCTAGTAAGAGGCGGTGGTGATCTTTATAGCCTTCTTTTTATTCTCACAAAAATAGACACCAAAGCGACAATAAAACACAAATTATGTGGATTTCCTCCCACACAACACTTCTTTAAAGACATTAACTTAATTGTTTTACCCTCATGATCAAGAGGATACTTCCTTCAGATTTAAGTCTTTAATAATGTACTCATGATCTATAGGGTTCCATTTGAATATATCCATCCTCTTTATAGTCTCTCTACCATTTTCTATATTTATTTTATAAGGGGGTTTGTATCTAAGGTTGGGCGGTAGAGGTTTCTTTTTAAACTTTGGATTTGCTCCATGTGCTAGCTCTAAGCCTTCTGTTTTATGGCTTCCGTCTTGAGTTGTGGGAATTTTATCCATTACCTTATCATAAGCCTCAACACTCACTAGGTACACATCCATTATATTAAGGGATATTGGTTCATAGGGAGACTCATCGACATGTTTTTCGACTATGTCGAACCTGCAACAAGAGTCCTTGAAAGTAGGGCTTTTTATAAGCATGGACAATAAGAACTCAATATTTTCATCCCCTACTTCAAATGTGAGTTCCATTCGTTTAACATCTATGAATGCTCCAGTTGTGGAAAGTAAATGTCTTCCTAATAGGTTTGGGATCTCAGAATCCTCTTGTATGTCCATTATGGCAAAATTTGTAGGAAGGATAAGTTTCCATATCCTTATTTGCACATCTTCCACAATATGTACTGGGTACTTGACTG
Source organism: Lathyrus oleraceus (assembly GCF_024323335.1). Classification (NCBI taxonomy): domain Eukaryota; kingdom Viridiplantae; phylum Streptophyta; class Magnoliopsida; order Fabales; family Fabaceae; genus Lathyrus; species Lathyrus oleraceus. The sequence goes on from NC_066583.1 coordinate 632,952,327, forward strand.
GCCTGTCTCCTAGCTATAGAGATATTCAGGTGAACTTTATTCCACCAATGCATTAATTTTCATAGATTGACAAAGACGTCAATCTCGCACTCGTCCCTAAATCACATTAAGCTTTCTTTAATCTTAGTGTACCTATAACACAAGGAATTTAAAACCTCCCTAGATATTTGAGCTTAGGTGGCAACTTATTTTGAACTATCATGCTACTTTCAGGAGTTAGCATTATGGTTTCATGAACCTCTAATTTCCTCTTGTTCAAAAGGATTTATTTAAAGAACTTAGCATAAATGGGCATTCGGGATAGAGCCTCAGTGAATAGGATATTAATGTAGATATTTTTTAGTAGCTCCATAAATTTCTTAAATTGGGCCTCTATATTTGTCTTTGTAAACCTTTGCGGAAACGAGATTGGTAGCTTATAGAGAGGATGAGCAATATATGGTTCCTTCTTCTCTTCCTTTTCAACTACCTTCTTTTCATGTGGTGTTGGTTTAACATCTTATTTCCTTCTCACTCTTCTTACTAGGACCCTCCACTTGGTTACGAATTCTCGTTGTTATAACATTCATCTACCCTTTTGGGTTTGGTTAAGGTTGCCTTGGAAAACATACCGAAGGGATAGATGACGATGCTTGTTTCTGACCAATCTGAGAGATCTGAGTCTCAGGCATTTTGGTGTGGGTAGCAATGTTTTTTACCTTGGTGGTTAACTACCTTAGAACCTCCTAGGTATGGATATTTTGGCTTCTAAATTCATCGTTCTGACGAGTCTGAGTCATCACAAAATTTTCCATTATCAGCTCTAGGTTGGATTTCTGATAACGCGAAAATATATCGTATATTTGCCTTGATTTACATTCAAAAATCGTACCGTTTTCATTTATATTCTGATTATTTCGCAAGTGTTCGAGTTATTTTTGCAGGTATTTCAATTCTCATGCTTAAATGAGCAAAGTATGGAAAAGGAAGGAAAAGAAGAAGAAACAGAAGAGAAACAGCAGAAAAAACCAGAAAGTATAAATTATGTGCATGTGACGCTCGTCACAATCCCCGTCACGATCGTCACGCCCTGGTTGTGACGAACGCCACAGGTCCACCACGACCGTCACAAAGGAAAAGGCAGCGTAAGAAATTTTCAAACAGAAGTGATCCACACGCCCCATTTTTCGCTCCTCAACCCACTTTCCCGTGAATCTCTCACTCAACCAAGTCACCCTTATTTCTCTCAACTACGAAGACCAAATGGATACTATAAAAGGATGGAAGTTGGAAACCTACGGGGACACTTGTTTTTCCTCTCTAAAGCCAACTCTCAAGCTATTCCTCTGCATTTATTTCTCCACTGCAATTTTGTTTTCAGTTATTTTTCTTCAGTAACCATTGTTTTCTTTTACAACAATTTGTTTACCATTCCGTTCAGAGCTTTGATTTTTCCCTTTCCTTTCCGTTTTTCATTTATCCAAAAGTAGTAGTTTCCTACATTGGGGAACTACTGCAAATTATTTGATTTAGTTTAAGCAAATGTTTCGAAGAAGCAGAATCCTACCGACATGTGGAGGACTGCTCAAGTACTTCAAGATTCGGCATATTCGATTAATTAAAGTTCCAGGTTTTTATTCAATTATTATTATTATTGATTTATTATTAAATAATCATGTTTGGTTTATTATCAATTTGTTTCTGTTCGTCTGTGTTTGCATTATTTAACATGTTCGGCTAAACTACCGGTATTGGTATGTAAACAATTTAATTAGACGGGATTTAATAATAATCGGTGTAAACTTCTTTTCTCAAATAATCCTTCTGGTTGTGGTTTTTAATTTGAATTTAATTAACTTTGTCACGAGAGTGAGAGGCTATTTAATACGGTTTTGCCACGAGAGCGGAAAATTAACTAAGGTTAGAACCGACAATCGCGAGAGCGTGAGGGTCGAACTAGATAGTAAAAACTAGGCATTGATTTTAAAAACAGTGAGAGCACTTTAAAAGCAATTAGAACTTATCTATTTTCAAAAAGTATTTTTAACTTCAAATGGGACAACGAGAGCATACATTCTGACTTAAAAGTATAGTCCGAGTCAACAATCACGAGAGTGTGAAATGAATATTTTCTACTGAAAGGTATTTTGTAAAAACCTAATTTTATTAAAAACCTAATTTTCTTTAGATTTAATTTTTGTTCAACCAAACCTCTAAAAATCATCGCCTTAGCTAAACATAGTAACATCGATAACATTAGTTTGACCATCGGTCCCTGTGGGTTCGATATCTTTTAAAACTAAAACGACTAGACTGTGCACTTGCAGTCAAATATCTGATAGACTATATTTTATATACAGTCACGAGACGTATCAAGTTTTTGGCGCCGTTGTCGGGGCCCTGATTTAGTCAAATAGTGCGATTCTTTCGTTGCGCAGTATAGACTAAGATAAAAAACTAATTTCCTTCCCTTTATTTCTCGGTTGTATGCCAAGTACTCGCTCACATGGCAAAAACTTAGTACCATCAATCACAGAATTAGAGCATTTCTTATATTTAAGACGCCAAATACTAGAGTACCAACGAAGGTATAATATTCCCGATATCTTCTTTCCTAATACTGAACCGGTTGAAAAACCAACCATGGATGCAGTAGGACCACAGAATCGTCCTCTTAAGTTCTACCCTACCCCGTCCCAACAAGAACCTCACAATGCCATTGTTGCCCCTACTATCGATCAAAATGATTTCGAGTTAAAACCCTCATTGTTATCAGCTGTCCAACAACATCAATTTGTTGGAAATCCTACGGACGATCCTAATGAACAATTGGCCAAGTTTGTGCAGTACGCAAACAATGTGAAGGCGAATGGCGTATCTCAAGATGCGATAAGACTACTCCTTTTTCCTTTCTCTCTAAGAGACAGAGCTTGGGCTTGGTTGTAATCCTTTCCATCCAACTCAGTTACTACATGGGAAGAACTGAAGAACATTTTCTTAGCCTGCTATTTTCCGCCAAGCAAAACTGATATGCTGAGAGCTCAAATCAACGGACTTTGATAAAAAGATGCAGAATCTCTACGATGCGTGGGAGAGATACAAAGATATGATGAGGATGTGTCCACATCACGGTATCGAAGACTGGATGATCATTCACACATTTTACAATGGGCTTCTGTATAACACAAAACTGACAGTAGAGCTGCCGCGGGCCGTGCACTTATGGACAAGCCATACAACGAAGCCTATCAACTCATTAAAAACATGGCCCAAAACCATTGCCAATGGGGAGGTGAAAGAACTCCAGTAGAAAAGTCCCAAATAAAAGGTGGAATGTACGAAATCAGTAGCCTTGACCATGTCCATGCAAAGGTAGATGCCCTTGTTCAAAAGTTAGACAATTTGACCATACCACCCGTAGCCACCGTGGCTGTCGTAACTCTAAACTGCGAGTTATATGGAATTCTTGGACACACTGCACTAGAATGTCAAATATTAGCAGGAGTCCCCACTGATCAAGTAAATTATGCACAAGGAAACCCTTATTTGAATACCTACAACCCAGATTGGAAAAACCATCCTAACTTTTCGTACAAGAACAACAATTCCCTGTATGCACCTGGCCAAGCACCCACTGTTCCACCTGGATATCAAAAGCCAGCTAATAATGCTCCTGACATGCCTAGGAAGTCCAACCTTGAATTAATGAAGGAAATCTTCATAGCTACCCAAGCTCAAACAAACAAAGACTTCTTGAACCAAAACATACACACTAGTGAGCAACTTAAAAAATTAGCGAGCAAAGTAGACGCCTTAGCCACCCATAACAAAATGCTTGAAACACAGATTTCACAAATGGCTAAACAACAAGCATCTACTGCTGCTCCCGCTGGCACATTTCCTGGACAACCACAAACTAATCCAAAAGGACATGCAAATGCCATTATATTGAGAAGTGGAAAAGAACTAGACAGACCCGTAGATCCAAGACTCCAAAATCCTGCCATGTACCAAAAACCTGACAAAACAACAACTGAGAAGGTAAGTGAACTGAAGGAGAAGGAAGATAATACCCAAGAGGCCGAAGAGAAAGAAAAACCTTATGTGCCTCCACCACCTTATAAACCACCCATTCCGTATCCTCAAAGACTCGCAAATTCTAAAACTGCAGGGCAATTTAAGAAATTTGTTGAACTTCTGAAGCAACTGAATATTACGATTCCCATTACAGAAGTTATCACACAAATGCCATCATATGCCAAGTTTCTTAAAGAGATCCTATCCAACATGTAGAGGGGTATTCGTTACCTTTAGATTTATTGACTAAATCAAAAGTAAATCATACAATTTGAGTCGCCACCACACTTCTATTTATCCAAAGGAAAGGTTAGAAAGCGAACAAAAACCGAGAAGTTTTATCAAATCAAAAACTAATAAAAATGTCATAGATATAGGTAAGGGGGTTGGTTATTCAATGGGAAGGTTTTAAGCACCCAAAACATCCTTAGTACTCTAAGGGAGCCCTTTTTACAAATGTTGTATGGTAGGTTGGTATTTGTGAAAATATTTGTGCAAACATGATTGGGGAGATGAGAGGAGAATATACAAATTATTTACAATTTTGTGTTCGAATGGATAAACCCATTGCCTACATACCATCTTAAAAAAGGTAGGATCAAAACCTCGTAGTTCGGGGTAAAAATCTCAAAACAAGTTGGTGAATTGATTGGCCAAAAGCCTTAAGGTCTTTTGTTATCAAAGGGAGAAAACTCAACCTAAAACCACAAATCCACCATGTGAGGGGAGCTTCAACATGCTAGTGAGGGGTTAACCCTATAATAAGCGTGGAAGACTTATAGTCCATCACTAAGGATATAGGTGAGTATTATATCAACCTCTAAGATAACTCAAACCTAATAGCTAATGTTTATGAAAAGCTTTAACACAAATGGTCATTGGAACCACAAAAACAATTGAGTGAGTTGTATTTACAAATGAAAAGTATTCACAAAATATGGTCAAAGTTGACTTAAGATTCAATTCAAAATAAGTGTTATGAAAAGAGTTTGAAAAAGATCAAAGAAATAGTGTCTGGGTTTCTAATTTTGAAAACAAGGTTAATGTTTGCACAAAAGTTTGGCTTGGGTTAGAGTGGGGAGAAGAAGAGAAGGGCTAGATCCTAAACATGCCAAGATGAGGGAAGAGAAATAAAACCACATTGGAGTTCCCTTCTTGAGATCATAAAGATGATCCAAGTTTCTCATATCCTTTGGAATTAGCAAACAATAAGAAAATAACTCAAGCAATCAAGTAAACAATCAATCAAGCTCCTAGGAATCTTCCAATTGGCTTTTGTATCTCTCACTTTGGATGCTCATGACAATGGTTCTTCTACGTTGCTCAAGTTTAGGATCCCTAGCACACAAGAACACACAAATCAAAAAGTTCCACAATGCAAATAAAATAATGGACAAGAGTGAGTTTAGAATTAGGATCCTTTCAATCTTAACTTCAAGATTAAGCATTCTAAAGGCATGAGGCCTAGTTGCTCTTTGACAATTTTAGCATTCTAAAGGCATGAAGCCTAGTTGCTCTTCAAACTCCATTAGCATATGTAAGGTCCTAAATCTAAGTCCTTTCTCCATTTGCATTGGGTTCACACAAACAAAACAAAACAAACACAATAGTATATACACAATAATGTGCTCAAGTGAGCAAAAGGCAAAATTGCATTAACATAAACATGAGCTCAAGTGAGCAAAGGGCAAAGGCAAATGAATTAATGTGCAAGAAATTAAATTGCATTAAAGTAAATTGCAAGAATTAAATGCTCGAATTAAAAATTAGTGATTAGTAGTTAGTGTTAGTGTGCCATAAGGCAATTTAGCGCTATGTTAAGTAATTGTAAGTGGACTAATGTAGTAGTCACACCTATCTGAGGCCGGTCAATAAAACTATAGGCAACAAACACAAGTTAGAGACCATGACTAGCAAGCCAAGCTCCTACAACTTGCCATGCCAAAAGAAAAGAAGAATGATCTTGTATGGATTTAGGTTTTTTGCTTGACCAAGAAGCAACATATCTCTAATGCAAAGCAATTCACTTGATCTTTGATCAAGATGAATTTGATTTGAATCAAAGAAGGTTAAGCCCCTCATATGTCAAGGCTAACCACCAATCATTAACTCATTGATCAAAAAGAAAAAAGAAGAAGAAGAAGAAGAAGAAATGGAAATGTACATGATTAAAATTCAAATGACATAAGCAAAATACATTGACCAAATATGAAATGAATCAACATCAATCAATGGTAAACAGAAGTGAGATAAAGCTTAGAAGTCAAGAAACAATAGAAATATTTTTGGTATTTTTTTTTGGAATTAAAATAATACTTGAATTAAAATAAACAAATAAAGGTCAAACTTCAAATCCAATTCAAATCAACTTGGAAAAGTCCAATTGGATCATCATAAATTCAACATGGTCAAACAAGGTTTGACAAAAAATTTCATCATTTTTTTAAAACACAAACTAATTTTAAACAATTAAAAATGAAGAAAATATAACATAATTGAACTAAAATCTCAAATAAATCTCAAATCAATTAAGAAATTGATGAGAATATTTTTCATAGATTCATCATCATTCAAAGATGTTAAGAAAATATTTTTGGCATTTTTGAATATTGGAAACTATTTTAAATGAATTAAAAATAACCAGAAAAGAGAGAATTCACAAAAAATATTAAATAGACTCATAAAAAATATTAAGAATCATTTTCAGAAACTAGAATTAAAAAGGGAAATAATGCAATTGGTCCCATATTTTTTGGATTTAAAATGAAGAAGTTATGAATTTTTGAAATAAAATGAAATAAAAGAAAATAGAATGGAAAATCAGAAAATAGAAAAATCATGGAGCGTCTGATCTTGCCTCATTAAATGACGTGGCTAATCAGAAGGCTCAGAGATGCGCGCGCATGGTAAACCAAAGTCAAAAGAGAAACACATGGCATTAATGAAAGTCATAACATTCAAGCGTCCATATTAGATCAGAGCAACAAGATCCAATGGCTATGGACTCGTCCACGTGGGGACGGTGGTGGAAACCACCGTCTTCTCTGGTGAGACTCACCGTCCGACCAGAATTTGCAGGTTTTCAAACCTTCATCATTTTGCACGATCCTTACATCTTTATAAAGTTGGGGTGATGTACATCACCCCTGTGCCATTGGTTTCCACTCAAGATCTCTATATAGAGAGAAATCTGAGATAGAAATTTATGGTGTTCATACTGAACTTGTTCAATTCATGAAATTAAATGCACAGATCAATTGCCTCTCACATGAGGACTTCAGAGGTACCAACAAACACAAGAAATTAGCAATATCCAAGGAGTTTCGAATCAAAAAAGTTTGAACAACAACCTTTGAAGTGCAGCTTTCAATGGCAAGGTCTCTTCCAATTCTTTGATGCAGCTTGGTCTTGAGATGGCAAGGAAGCAAGGTCTAGGAATTGAAGCTCAATGATCAACCAATGAAGTTGAAAATTGAACTTGAAAACTGAAAGAGAAAAGCAAAATTCCTTTTAATGGAGGTTGGGATTTTACTTCTGCAGCAATTCAGGCGCCTTGAGGTTGCCTTTTGAAGAGGAATGGAGCTTCTGTTTATAGCCAAGCATGCTGCAAGCAATGAAATACTCATGTGCATGTGAAGTTGGGTCCTTCATGCATGGGCCTGTACAGGTGCATGGGAGGCCCAAACTTGATTGGTTTTGCATGCTGATGATGAAACAAATGATTTTGGACGTGTACATGGCAAGGCAATGTGGTGTGCAAGCAATTTAATCATGTTATGCATAATTGAACATAAATCTTCTCCTCTTTGAAAATGCCACTTGCCAAATTGAAACATAGGCACGTGGATAATGGTTGAAAAGGTCTTGACATGAGGAACAAATGTTATGTTGAACAAAAATCCATTTGGAGTTGGGAAAATATTGAAAACAGACCATGAAGTTCAAGGTACAAAACATGTGTATGAGAATTTTGCCAAAATGGACCAACTTCAAGCCCTTCTGTTTCAATGATGCAAGCCTCAAATCACAAAACCTTAAACATAAAAGTTGTATATATTTTCAATACAATCAATTTAGACTTAAATTTTGCATCATTTGGAGTTTTGATGAGAAAGTTATGGGCACTTGAAGTTGGACTTTTTCACATTTCAATGACTTTGGTCCAAAATGACCTATAATATTTTGTATTATCACATGTATTTCTTTTAGGATTATGAAATTTTGTTCAACATAAAAAATTAATTAGACATCTTAAAATTTCCAATGAATTTGATCCCACCTTAAAATCATGAAAAATGAGTGATTTAGGTCCTTGGGAAGTTGACCTAAAATTAGGGTTTCGGTCAAAATGACCTATAATATTTTGAAATGAATGATGACCTTCCATGTTTAAAATGGATTTTTGATGAACATGAAAGTTGTTCATATGGTTCTTAAGAACATTTTTTATCTTGGGGTCATCTTCATTTGACAAAAACATCAAAAGTTAGGTCTTAGTGGATTTCAAAATAGTTAGATGAATTGACTGATCAACTTCTCAAGTCCAAACTTCAAATCTTAATGAATTGAATGATTGAGGACACTCACATAAGATCAAATATGCATAAAATGATGAATGGAAGAACTTCTGTTGATTGTATTTGATCATAGGTTGAGGTTGCTTCATGAGCAAGGCACAGTCAATGCACAGCTGAATTAGGGTTTCCTTGGGAAACAATCCTCAAGCCCTTTGGTTTATCTTGATCAAATTGAAAAATTGAGATAATTGGGAGGCATATATGATGATTGAGATATTTGGGAACCATTGTCATGCTTGCTTTCAACTTCATCTGGCCACATCAATGAGTATAGGGGGCTCCTAGGAGCTTTGGATCACATGATTGCTCAAGCTTCAAAACAAAACAAGTTAGTGACATATTTTTGTGCTTTTGGTTAGTGAACAAAATAAGAAAAGCAATAATATACAATTCAAGCATGCTTGGTGGTCTCAAACCAACTCACACAAGTCCCAACCCTAGGGTTAAGGATCCAAGATGCTATGATCCTTGAGGCAAATGCAATGAGCAATGATATGATGCCATGAGGGATATTAGGGTCAAAATTAGGGTCTTACAGATGCCCCTATTTAAGGTCATTCTAGCTGGAGATATGAAGGTTAAAATCTTCGTCTCGACGAGGTAGAATGGGCTTAAATAATAACAAAGAGACGAATTTTGGTCCCTAAGAGACCTCTGTAAGAACAAAAATAGTTCTACAATAGATTCCAAGATTTTGATGATAACAAAGGATGAAACCAAAAATGGCACTCTAACGAAAAGTTCTAAAGTGTGCAGGACTCTAAACAAGAAGAAAGGAATCTGATCACGTCATCAGATACAAAATCAAATCAGATACAAATTATCAGAATATCAAAAGCATCTAAAGTAGAAACGCGCTCTAGAAGTTCTGACTCTGAGCAAAACATCATATCAGAATATCAGAAGCATCTTAAGAAGAAGCGCGCTCTAGACGTTCTGACCCTGAGAAACGGTATATCAGAATTCCAGAAGCTCTCAACGTCATCTGAAGACAACATCAAAACTCTAAGGAATCAGAACTATCAGAAGCTCTGAAGCCACATCTCAAGATCTCAGATTAATAGAGTAACGCAGACTCTGATAATGGATTTCCTTATCCAGAAAGAGTAACGGCAACTTTAACTTCAAATGGAAAGAAACTATATTTGGAAATAAGTTATTCAGGGAGATAAACTTGTTATGGCAAGAAACAACGAAGTTATGACATTAAACTCTCATCAAGACTAAATATCTGCCATCACTACAACGGTCGTTTTTCACCTCTATATAAAGAACGGCGAACCTCATTGAGAGATACACCTGAACGTACAGAATTACTCTACTCTCTCTCTCTAATATTTCACGAGCTTTTGCTCATAAAGTGAAACCTCTTATCTGCTCTAATTGTTGTAATACTTGCTTTATCCTAGAAGCACTCTAGATTACAAATTCTGTTTTTATCTCAATTGTTTTAATTCCTCAAGTGACTCTGCGCAGTCTGTATACTTGAGAGGACTAAGAGATCCTTCTCTTAGACGTTGGTTGTAATAATCTTTCAAGATTAGTGGATTAAGTCCTTGTTGAAGGCGAAATCACCTTGGCCGGGTGGACTGGAGTAGCTTTGTGTTATAAGCGAACCAGTATAAAATCCTGTGTGATTTTATTTTGCAAAAGCGTTTATTTTCCAAAACAATTCAAACCCCCCTTTCTTGTTTTTCTCACCTTCAATTGGTATCAGAGCTTCGACTCTGTTATTGATTTTCCAATCAAACACTTAACCGTGTAGAGAGATCCAGAACGAGAAAAACTATGGCCCAGACAAATGAAAGAGACAGTTACAATGCTAAGCCTCCTATTTTTGATGGAGAGAAATTCGATTACTGGAAAGATAGAATTGAAAGTTTCTTTCTAGGCTATGACGCTGATCTCTGGGACATTGTCACTGATGGATACACACCTCCTGTAACAAATGCTGGAGTTGAAGTTCCCAGAAGTAAGATGTAAGATGATCAGAAGCGCGTATTCAAGAATCATCACAAAGCCAAAACGATACTTCTCAATGCCATATCCTATAATGAGTACGAAAAAATCACCAACAGGGAAACAGCTAAAGATATACTTGATTCTCTAAAGATGACTCATGAAGGAAACTCTCAGGTCAAAGAAACAAAGGCTCTGGCTCTAATCCAGAAGTATGAAGCCTTCAAAATGGAGGATGACGAAGCCAGAGAGGTAATGTTCTCTAGATTCCAAACTCTTATTGTAGGTCTCAAAGTTCTAGACAAAGGATACACAACTGCAGACCACGTCAAAAAGATAGTCAGAAGCTTGCCAAAGAAGTGGAGACCCATGGTCACTGCTCTGAAGCTGTCAAAGGATCTGAACAACATCAGTCTTGAAGAGCTTGTCAGTTCCCTCAGAAGCCATGAGATAGAACTAGAGGAAGATGAGCCTCAGAAGAAGAACAAGTCTGTAGCATTAAAGTCCAGATCTGAAAGACACAAATCTGACAGAAACAAAGCATTCCAGGCCGAAACAGAAGATGCGGATGACTCTGAACAGGAAGATTCTGATGATGAAGAAGAATTGTCCCTTCTGACCAGAAGAGTTAAACAACTCTGGAAAAAGAGGAACAACAACTTCAGAAGACCAAGACCCAGAGGGGATCGATCAGAATCAACCTCAAAAGGTAAAACTAACAAAGATGTTACTTGTTATGAATGTAAAGAAACAGGTCACTACAGGAATGAATGCCCCAAGCTAAAGAAAGACAACTCAAGAAAAGAAAGCTTCAAGAAAAATCCCCTCAGAACCAAGAAGGGATTAATGGCTACCTGGGATGAAAGTGAATCTGACTCATCAGAATCTGACGCTGATGAACAGGCCAATGTGGCGTTCATGGCTACCACATCCAGGAACAGTTCAGATGAAGAATCTGAATCAGAAGAGGTATTCACTGAACTCTCTCGATCTGACTTAGAATCATGCTTGTCTGAAACTCTTAGCTCATATCAGAAACTAAAACAAAAATTTAAAGCAATAAAAGGTTGTCTTGAAGAAAAATTTGAAGAATGTGGCAAACTTGAGATGACAATTCTAGAACTCAAAGATGAAAACAAAGTTTTAACATCACTAAAAGATGCAGCAAAGAAAAATTATTTAAAACTAGAAGAAGCGTTATCTCAAGCTCCACAGACTTCAAATACGATAATTTATAAATACGAAAAAGCCTTTCAAAAGTTTCTGAAAAATGGGATAGGAAGGAGTGTAATGGCATCCATGATTTATGGAGTCAGTCAGAATAATAGAAAAGGAATTGGGTATGATCCTAAGGAAGATAAAACTTCTACTAGTGACCAACTTAAATCTCCATTTTCATATCACTATACACACACACAAGAGCAAAAATTTGAAAATGCTAGAAAACCCAAAGTGGTAAGAAACTCTAGGAAAACTAATCAGAAAGGACCCAAGAGACTCTGGGTACCAAAAGATAAGATTGTTTATGTTGCAGATATCTTATGCAGCAAAGTTCAGACACCAGTCATGGTACCTGGACTCTGGATGCTCGCGACATATGACGGGAAGAAAGTCTATGTTCCAAAGCCTGGAACTTAAAGACGCTGGATTCATAGGCTTCGGAGGAGATCAAAAAGGAAGGATCAGAGGCTCTGGAACTATTGGTAATGGTACTCTTCCCTCTATATCTGATGTCCTTTACGTAGAAGGATTAATGCATAATTTGTTATCCATAAGTCAATTAAGTGATAACGGTTATGATGTGATCTTTAATCAAAAAACATGTAAAGCCATAAATCAAAACAATGGTTCTGTCCTATTCACAGGCAAGAGGAAAAACAATATTTATAAAATCAATCTTTCTGATTTAAAAGAACAAAATGTGAAATGTTTGATGTCTGTTCACGAAGAGCAATGGGTATGGCATAAATGCTTGGGCCACATTAGCATGAGGAAATTATCTCAGCTAAATAAACTCGAGTTAGTCAGAGGCCTACCTAAACTGAAGTTCTCTTCAAATGCTCTATGTGAAGCATGTCAGAAAGGAAAATTTTCAAAAATATCTTTCAAAAAGAAAACTATTGTTACTACCTCTAAGCCTCTGGAACTTCTTCACATTGATCTATTTGGTCCTGTGAAAACAGCATCAGTCAATGGAAAGAAGTACGGACTAGTCATTGTTGATGACTTCAGTCGCTGGACATGGGTGAAATTCCTAAAACACAAGAGTGAGTCTCACTCTGTATTCACTAGTTTCTGCTCCAAAGTGCAAAAAGAATTTGACTCTAAAATTGTTAGAGTCAGAAGTGATCATGGTGGGGAATTCGAAAATAAATCCTTTGAGGAATTATTTGACTCTAATGGAATATCCCATGATTTCTCCTTCCCTAGAACTCCACAACAAAATGGAGTTGTAGAGAGGAAGAATAGGACACTCCAAGAGATGGCCAGAACTATGATCAACGAAACTAATGTGGCTAAGCACTTTTGGGCCGAAGCTGTAAATACAGCGTGTTACATTCAGAATAGAATCTCCATAAGACCTATTCTGGAAAAAACTCCCTATGAACTGTGTAAAGGAAGGAAACCAAACATTTCATATTTTCATCCATTTGGATGTTCTTGCTTTATTTTAAACACTAAAGAACATCTGAACAAGTTTGATTCCAAAGCACAGAAAGGTATTATGTTAGGATACTCAGAACGCTCTAAAGGCTACAGAGTATACAATACAGAAACCAAAATTGTGGAAGAATCAATTCATGTCAGATTTGACGATAAGCTTGACCCTGAAAAGTCAAAGCTAGTTGAAAATTTTACAGATTTAGAAATCACTCTTGCAGGATCTGACAAAGCTCCAAAAGCAACTGCCATTCAGAATTCTGAGGAAATTAATCTTCCATTAATTCCCAAGAAAGCTAAAAGTCGCCTCAACGTATCTGAAGAATTGATTCTGGGCAACAAGGACGAACCTGTCAGAACCAGATCTACCTTCAGGACTTCTGAAGAGACTCCTCTGGGACTAGTGTCTCTGATCGAGCCTACGTCCTGTGATGAAGCACTTCAAGATAACGACTGGGTTCAAGCCATGCAAGAAGAATTAGATCAATTCACAAAGAATGATGTCTGGGATCTTGTTCCCAAGCCCAGAGGCACTCACGTTATCGGAACCAGATGGGTATTCAGAAACAAGCTGAACGAGAAAGGAGAAGTCGTCAGAAACAAAGCTTGACTGGTAGCTCAAGGTTACAGTCAACAAGAAGGTATTGACTACAATGAAACCTTTGCTCCAGTCGCAAGGTTAGAATATGTTCGTCTTCTTGTATCTTTCGCTATAAACCATTCTATTAAATTATATCAAATGGATGTCAAGAGTGCATTCCTTAATGGTTACATATCAGAAGAAGTGTATGTCAACCAACCTCCAGGTTTTGAAAATCCAAATTTTCTAGAACATGTTTCTAAACTTAAAAAATCTTTATATGGACTTAAACAAGCTCCTAGAGCTTGGTATGAACGTTTAAGTAACTTTCTTCTGGAACACAATTTTATCAGAGGGAAAGTTGACTCCACACTCTTTTGTAAGAACCTTAACAATGATCTCATGATATGCCAGATATACGCTGATGATATTATTTTTGGTTCAGCTAACGCCTTTGTTTGTCAAGAATTCTCTGACTTAATGCAGGCAGAATTTGAAATGAGCTTAATGCAAGAACTAAAGTTCTTTCTGGGAATTCAAATTAACCAAACTTCAGAAGTCACGTACGTTCATCAAAGTAAATACATAAAAGATGTTCTGAAGAAATTTGACATGCTGAATGCAACACTGCAAAGACTCCCATGCATCCAACATGCATTCTTGAAAAGGAAGAAGTCAGTAAAAAGGTTTGTCAAAAGCTCTATCGTGGTATGATAGGCTACCTTCTCTATCTGACTGCTACTCGACCTGATATTCTCTTTAGTGTCTGTCTATGTGCCAGATTCCAATCAGATCCTAGAGAAACTCACTTAACAGCAGTTAAGAGAATTTTCAAATATCTGAAAGGAACTCCTAACCTGGGCCTGATGTATGAGAAAACATCAGAGTATAGACTTTCTGGTTACTGTGATGCAGATTACGCAGGAGATAGATTGGAACGAAAAAGCACATCTGGAAATTGTCAGCTCCTAGGAAACAATCTGATATCCTGGGCAAGCAAAAGGCAATCAACTATCGCCCTATCCACGACAAAAGCAGAATACATCTCAGCATCACTGTGCACCACTCAGATGCTCTGGATGAAGAATCAGTTAGAAGATCTGCAAATCTTCGAGAGTAACATTCCTATCTTTTGTGACAATACTGCTGCTATTTGTTTAAGTAAGAATCCCATTCTACACTCCAGAGCTAAGCACATTGAAATAAAACATCATTTTATCAGAGACTATGTTCAGAAAGGGATAGTAACATTGAAGTTCATTGATACAGATCATCAATGGGAAGATATATTTACTAAGCCTTTAGCTGAAGATAGATTTCTCTTTATCTTAGAAAATCTGAACATTCAAAATTGCCCTGAATAAAATGTGCCTCTGAAGTTGTAAAATGAGACTCTGACATAAACAAATAAGATTCTGCCTCTGACTCTGATACTTCTACCTAGTTAAGAAGTTATCTGAGTTAGAAATCTCCAAGAACCATTCGTTTGGTATTCCTGAAGATCAGATAAAGCAAACACGTGGAGTGACTTCCGTCTAACCTTGGAACTTCTAGACAGCTGTCTAGCAGTAATCAAGGAACAAACTCTTGAGATCTCCTCGAGCAGTGTGCATACTGTTGGGATTAGACATTCATTAATGAGCCATAATCATTTCTCCCTCTAAACGTGCTAACTTGGTTTTTGTGCTATACTCTGATTTGAGTGTCGTTTTACATGTGTTTCTTTTGGGTATTTAAACACTCCTCTCACACTTCACACACACTTCACTCTCACTCACTTGTTCAACCCAAGTTCTCTCAGGCATTTCTGCAAACAGTTCATCTTCATCTCGTTCTTCGTCAACAATGGATTCTCAACAACAATCTGTGTTCAACTATTCTCAGCAAATGAACTCCAGCAACACAGCTCAAAGCACAAGCATCTCTACTCCAACCGTTACAGGTGTAACTACAACACCAGTATACAAGGAGCCTCAAATTCTTTACCGTGAGCCTCATATAAATCTTGCAACTCCTTTCGAGAAACTGGACGTGCTGTGTGAATCCCTGGTGGATTTTAACAACATGAAGAGAAATGGAGTAGACCTCACTGAAGAACTTCATCAACAAGGTTGGGGAAACTATTTTCAACGCCTCTACGGTCCAGTTTACCCAAATCTTATTAAGGAATTCTGGAGGTTTGCTGATGCTGACGATCATTTCATCGTCTCCTACGTCTTGGGTGTAAAAATAGTGATAACTGAAAAGTCAATCGCTGCCTTGCTGAACATGGAAAAAGCTGGAGGTAGAAGAATTTACAACATAAATCCCAGGGCGAAATACATTGCTCATGAAATCAATCCCACAATATTCAAACTCAACACAGAAGGAAATCCCTCAAAGAACAAGGAACTAGATCAGAATCTCCGGGTGTGGCTCAAAATCATTTTGGGAACTATTCATCATCGCCCAGCATCAAACTCATCAGATTACATCAATACAGATCAGAAATGTATTCTGTATTGTATTCAGAAAGGTCTGAAGCTTTGCCTCCCAGCACTCCTCTTCAAATACCTCAGAGATTCTGTACGGGAAACCAGGAATAACATGAAACCCAGAACTTACATTCCTCTGGGAAGACTCCTCTCAGATGTGCTGATAGAAAATGGTCTCGTGGACCATCTGATTAAACACAAACTCATGGAAGACTTGGCAATAGAAACTGGAAGGCCTCTGAACTCCAGGAATCTGAAGAGCATGGGGATTCTGGAGAAGATTCACGTTAAACCTACTCTGGACACTTCTTGGGAAGCCTTAAAAGATCAGAGGGATATGCCAAATGGTCTATGTAAGTTCTACAGGGATGAACCCAAAGAGGCAATTCTCCACTATCTCCAACATCTGAAGGATGAAGGAGTGGACATCTCAGATTTCAGATTGAGCGAACTGCCAGATTCAGCTCCAGACTTCGTGAGGTTTAAAAGAGGTCCATCAGAGAAGGCATCGAAGGCGAAGAAAGCAAAGCTAGGGGAATCCTCTGAATCAAGACCTCCAGCACCTCTGCAATAGTCTTCTGGTAAGTCTGCCTCTACTGCTCCCTCTGTACAACCACTTGCTTCTTCTATTCCTCTACCAACACCCATCTACACCACATCTGAAACCCCTCCTTCAACAACCAGAACCTCTCAACCACTACCAAAATTCAACCTTGCCAATACCTCATTACCACTATCCGAAGCTGAAGAAATGAATCAAACCACTTCCTCATCCTCAGCCCCAGAATCACCTCCCTATTTTGTCATTTCTTCTGACACAGAACCCTCTGACCCCGCTTCTCCCACTCTAGCCCAACTCCAAACTCTGAACCGTAATTCACAACAACCACAACAATCTCCACCTGAACCCGAAGTAACTTCACCACCCACAGAACAACCAACCGTCACTCCATCTGAAGTTCAACCCTCTGACCTCAATACCTCTGACATTACCCCTCCAAACACTTCCGCTGAACCTCCAACTCTCAACCTAAGCCCTCCAAACTCTCCACCTCAACCATCTGAACCAGAATATTCCCTGTCAACCCTAGAGGAAGCAATTATGTTGTTTGCAGGAGCATCAGTTGAAAAGGTCAAGTCTCTGACCATCAACTCTGGTATCAGTGATGATCCTGACTCTGTTAGGACACACTGGAACAGAGTCATTGGCTGGATGACATCTGAGGCCTTTAAACTGAAGCACATCTCTGAGCAAGTCAGAAACGACTTCATCAGAGACGCTGAGGCAAGACTACAAGAGCGCTTGGCCAGAGAAGCTGAAGAAGAAGCCAGAAGGAAAGAAGAAGAAGAAAGAGCAAGACAAGCATAATTTCAAAGGGTGCGGGAAGCTGAAGCCAAAGCTCTAGTTGATGCTGTTGCTGCTGCTGCTGAAGCTGAAGCAAAGGCTGCTGCTGAAGCTGAAGCTAAAGCCGCTGAAGAACAACATGCTCTGACTCAGGGGGAGTCCTCTACTTTTGCCCCTCTGGTTCTCAAGACCCTTGAGGAGCTTCAGAAAGAGCAAAAGGAAGTCCGAGCCAGATTAGATCAACAGGACACAGTCAACGCCAACATCCAGAATCTGCTGACTCAACTGCTTCAGAGAATGCCTCCACCTCCCAACCCTTAGGCACTTAGGATTTTTTTTGCTTGTTGCTTTTCTTACTTTTTGTCTCTGATGCTTTTGCTCGTATCTGAATATATCTACATATTTTTCTTCCTGCTTATTATTTTGTTTAAGTCTTTTTGATTCTGACAAAAAGGGAGAGAAATCAAATAGCTCTGATGAAATTGACTAATGCCCTAAGCACTCTGCAAACATATTATTCTCTAAAATAAATCTATCTAATACTTGACTTAAGAAATTGCAGAAAGGTATCGAGAAACTTCATTGCTTGGAAGCTCTGGTAAGAACTTCTGAACTCCCTAGCCTATCTCAGGGGGAGCTCACTTCTATCTGATCTGATAAACTCTCAATTTTTGAATGTTTCATCTGTCATTTGAATTTGTTTTGTCATCATCAAAAAGGGGGAGATTGTAAGAACAAAAATAGTTCTACAACAGATTCCAAGATTTTGATGATAACAAAGGATGAAACCAAAAATGACACTCTAACGAAAAGTTCTAAAGTGTGCAGGACTCTAAACAAGAAGAAAGGAATCTGATCACGTCATCAGATACAAAATCAAATCAGATACAAATTATCAGAATATCAAAAGCATCTGAAGTAGAAACGCGCTCTAGAAGTTCTGACTCTGAGCAAAACAGCATATCAGAATATCAGAAGCATCTTAAGAAGAAGCGCGCTCTAGACGTTCTGACCCCGAGAAACGGTATATCAGAATTCCAGAAGCTCTCAACGTCATCTGAAGACAACATCAGAACTCTAAGGAATCAGAACTATCAGAAGCTCTGAAGCCACATCTCAAGATCTCAGATTAACAGAGTAACGCAAACTCTGATAATGGATTTCCTTATCCAGAAAGAGTAACGGCAACTTTAACTTCAAATGGAAAGAAACTATATTTGGAAAGTAGTTATTCAGGGAGATAAACTTGTTATGGCAAGAAACAACGAAGTTATGACATTAAACTCTCATCAAGACTAAATATCTGCCATCACTACAACGGTCGTTTTTCACCTCTATATAAAGAACGGCGAACCTCATTGAGAGATACACCTGAACGTACAGAATTACTCTACTCTCTCTCTCTAATATTTCACGAGCTTTTGCTCATAAAGTGAAACCTCTTATCTGCTCTAATTGTTGTAATACTTGCTTTATCCAAGAAGCACTCTAGATTACAAATTCTGTTTTTATCTCAATTGTTTTAATTCCTCAAGTGACTCTGCGCAGTCTGTATACTTGAGAGGACTAAGAGATCCTTCTCTTAGACGTTGGTTGTAATAATCTTTCAAGATTAGTGGATTAAGTCCTTGTTGAAGGCGAAATCACCTTGGCCGGGTGGACTGGAGTAGCTTTGTGTTATAAGCGAACCAGTATAAAATCCTGTGTGATTTTATTTTGCAAAAGCGTTTATTTTCCAAAACAATTCAAACCCCCCTTTCTTGTTTTTCTCACCTTCAACCTCATGATGCAAATGTATGTATGCAAAAGTTAATGCTCTGTGGGGATATGTGTCCACAAAGGAAAAAGGAATCAGGAGAAGCTGAGAATCCATAGGAGTAATACAGTTATAAATGGGACAGAGACCCTAGGGACTTTACTGGGGAGTAAAGGGGAAAAATGCGTGAGCAGGTCACAACTTGAAACTTGCTGAGAGACACAAAGGGATTCCATGAAAATAAATCAATGGAAAGACTCGAGCTGACGCAAAGATGCATGTATTGAGGAATATGCCAATACAGCAAACTATCCACGAAGGATACTTCGGATAAAAATCCGGACTCAGATGGGGAAAACCCACTAAGGGACTCAGGCTGGGAAAATCCACAAAGGACTCAGCTGAGGGAGAAGCAAATGAGGTATTACCGGTTACTGGGTAATAAGCTCAAAGAGACATGTGATCAAAACACCGGTATAAGGGTGAGAGAAAAACACGCTCAAGGATAATGAATATCTAAGACCGGTATAAGGGTGAGAGATACCAATCATCCAAAACATCAGAGGAAAACCTAACAGGTATATTTCAACTCAGGAGAGATCTGACTCCACATGGGACAAAAGTTATAATAGGGAACAGAAGGAAGGAACACCGGGGATACCAGTTACTGGGAATATAATAGGTGACCAACCAGGCGTGAATCGGGGAATATTTCCAAGACACTCATCATCCGAAAGGAGAGCTGAAACAGCAAACTCGATTACAGGATGAACATTCGATTCCATAAGGAAATACGAATCTTACTCAACTGGGGAAGAAAAAGACTTCGACAGAAGGGCGCATGAGATATATTATCTATTACCGTCAGAACGTAGATAACATACTCGCATGGAAGATTGTCCACAACCGGTTAATGGGTTAATAAAGGATAAATCGACCGAAAAGAAAGGACATCGGGATACCGACGACTGGTTATAAAATGATGACCAATCAAGGGGAGAAACAATCATTACCAAACAAGGGTAAATGAAAGATGACTCGCTGGAGATAAATTGCTTGATCAGAGCAATTATCCAAGAGATATATCACCGGTTACTGGGAGATATACTCAACAGGTGAAGGAATATCAATACCGAATATTGGATAAAGATAACCAACAAGGAGGGGATTACATCTACCGGTTACTGGGTAGAAAACCATAGAAGAGAGTAACTGTCATTGGTTAGGATGAACAACAATCAAAGGGTTAACTCTGCACGGGGATAAAGTGGGGTTTACAACTACCGGTTACTGGGTAGAAAACCACAAAAATAGGACTTACAACTACCGGTTACTGGGTAGAAGGCCACAACATCCGCTGGGAGAGAATGAACAACTACTGTTTACTGAGCAATTGATCACTTGAACCACAGGGGAGTGCAGGGGAAATAACAAGAGTAGTTAATCTAGGAACAAACTAGAGAGACACAATGAATCAAGACTCAACCCAATGAGGATATAACTCAGGGGAGTAATTCCATCCCAATACATGTTTTGGGAGGAAACTGAAATAATAATCATCCACGAGGACATAACTTAGTGGGGAATATGGAAGAAAGGATGGACACTTTCTGCCTATGGGGCTGACTCTATATGGAGAGATCAGACATAATCATCTGCTTGGGGAAATATGTATCACCAAATAGCAGAAGACAACAAACAAAGATATATGGCAAAGAATGAAACATGAATATCTTAATGTTATAATTATGCATGTATATGCGTGGTTTATGTATGATTAATGCTGACAAACAGACATATCTAACACAAATAGGTCCAAGAATCAATGGACAGACATCTGGTACTACATCTCAAAAGAGAAAGCCAGGCCCACAGGAAAAATCCAATCTGGCGGGAACAACAAATACCAGGAAACACCGATCTCTGTAGGGGATAAAGGCAAATGCTAGGGGAGCAAGCAGGATCATCGAGGATCAGGGACTGCTGTTGGGAATAAACAAGGGATCACGACCACCAAAGTTGGGGATCTTCCAACAGTATGCAGAGACAAGGATAAGATCAGTCAGAGAAGAAATCTACTGGGGATCTCATCAGGGGGATGATGTGGAATTCTGTGGGGAACAACCACCAAACAGAAGCACATCAAACAACATTCACTTCAAATCACGGAAGGAAATATCTCTTCTATGGAGAAGGAGAACCAGTCACTCTGCTGGGGAAGAAAACAACGCATCCTCCTCAGAAGTTCCAACGCCAAACTAAGATCAGGTAAAGCCTTAGCTGGGGAAGCTAAACACGAATAAGATCCACCGTAGAAGTAACTCTACTAGGGAAGGGTCAAGGAAAGATAAGAAACTCTTCGGGGAATAACCACCGAACAAGAGTTCTAATAACCAACACAATTCCTCATACTGCGGGAGAATAAACTCTGCCGAGGAGAAGAGAAACACCGCTCCGCCGGGGATAGGAAAATAAACATTTTCATCACCCACTCTACTAGGAGGAAAATTATCCGAGAAGGAGGAAGTAACAACAATCAGACTCCGATCAGGCAACTCTACTAGGGAAACAACTGCTGATGACTGAATCGGGAATAACCTGTAGGCGATCAACTGGAAATGACCTGCTGAAGACCAAATTGGGGAAGTCTAAGATGAACAAACCTGCTGAGGATGATCAGGAGGCAAACATGCGGGAGATCAATGTATGTGAATCCCCTGGGAGATAAGCTACAAGCCAACTTGTTTGAAAAAAATTCCACTCATGCTGGGATTTCCTGCTCACTCTGCGGGGGATTTTCAATCTGAATGAGGGAAAATCAACTTCCTCGAAGAAGATAGCATAATCAATTTATCAATCTATAAGGGATTTTAGGTCAATCCACACAAGGAATGGCAACCATATAATTGATAACACAAATGCTAGATCCAGCCTCACTGGGGAGCTAGAAGATCAAGACCAAACTCCAGGCTCTCTGGGGATTTGGTGGTGTATCACCTTCTCTATGCTCACTGAGGAGACAACCTGAAAAATGATGAAGAGGATAACAGATATGCTAGGAATATGAACAAATGTCTTACCCTTTTGGAGATCATACTATCCTTGGGAGAGCACTGAAGATGTCCCAATTATCCTTTTCAGTCTTTTGTGAATGTTCACTTTGTTTAAAAATAGTTTATAAAATCTTTATTTGTTTAAAACAATGATATTTATCAATTAAAACATGCAAACATTTGTTGAACAGAAACAAATAAGAGTGCAAAGAATTGGATAAAGGCTCAAATTTATTTGATGGAATGGTAGTCTTCAGATGGCAAGACTCCATGGATCTTTACAAATTTTGAAATTGGTGATATATATTGGAAAAAGGCTACATTGAACATAATGACCATTTCTCCACCAACTCTGAATCCAATGTATTTGAAGCTTCAGTTGACGATGACTGAGCAAAATTCTTTGACAGAAGACGGCTTGTAGAACAAAGTCTTGTCAGGATGCAGTTACTTGTCAAATCCCTAATATTTGCCTAGATTGCCCCAGGGTGGGGTACTCAATCTAGCGGGATATATATATTCATTTTTTTCATGTCTCTAACTTTTTCCTGGATCGCCCTTTTGGATTTTCAATCCACTGAGACGCTCATTTTTGCCTAAGCCTCCCTTTCGGGTTTTCAACTTAGCGAGCTATTCTGTTTTTATTTTTAGGCGAATTATTTCTTGACTGCATCTGAATTCACAGGACGAGTGAAATCCTCCCCATCCATAGTTGTAAGTATCAAAGCACCGCATGAAAAGGCTCTCTTAACAACATATGGACCTTCATAGTTTGGAGTCCACATGCCCCTGGAATCGGGCGCGAAAGACAACACTTTCTGGAGCACGAGGTCACCTTCTCGGAACACACGAGGCTTGACCGTCTTATCAAAGGCTTTCTTCATCCTTTGCTGATATAACTGACCATGGCACATGGCAGTCAATCTCTTCTCTTCAATTAAGTTCAACTGGTCATAACGACTTTGAACCCATTCAGCCTCAGTCAACTTGGCTTCCATCAAGACTCTCATTGATGGGATCTCAACCTCTACGGGGAGCACATCCTCCATGCCATATATAAGGGAGAAAGGGGTTGCCCCTGTTGAAGTGCAGACGGATGTACGATAGCCATGCAAGGCAAATGGCAGCATCTCATGCTAATCTTTGTACGTAACAACCATCTTCTGGATAATCTTCTTGATGTTCTTATTAGCAGCTGTAAGACCCTAATTTTGTCCCTAAGATCCCTCATGGCATCATAACATTGCACTTACATTGCCTCAAGGATCATTAGCATCTTGGTTCCCTTTGCCTTTGGGTGGGACCTCTTGTGAGTGGTTTGAGATCACCAAGCATGCTTGAATTGTATATAATTGCTTTTCTTATTTTTGTTTACTAACCAAAAGCACAAAAATATGTCACTAACATCTTTTGTTTGTAGCTTGAGCAATCACCAGGTTAAAGGCTTCAAGGAGATCATTTGTGCAATGATAAGGTCAAGAGGAGATGATAGCAAGCATGATAATGGTTCCCAAAGCTCTCATTCATCAAATATGCCTCCCTAGCATCTTAATTCATCATTTTGATCAAAGCAAGTCAAAGGGTTTGAGGGTGGTTCCTCAGGGAAACCCTATTTCATCTGCGCACCACAATGCCTTGCTCATGAAGCAACCTCAACCCATGATCAAATACAATCAAGGGAAGTTCTTTAATTCATCATTTCGTGCATATTTGAACTTGTTTGAGTATCCTCAATCATCAAGATATGAGTCATGGACTTGAGAAGTTGATCAGTCAATTCATCTGACTATTTTGAAATGCACTGAGACCTAACCTTTTATGTGTTGGTCACATGGAGATGGTTCCAAAAGCAAAAATGTTCTTAAGGACAATATTAACAACTTTCATGTTCATCAAAAATTGATTTGAAGCTTGGAAGGTCATCTCCCATTCCAAGACATTATAGGTCATTTTGACTGAAACCCTAATTTTGGGTCAACTTCCCAAGGACATAACTCATCCATTTTTTATGATTTTGAGGTAGGATCAAATGCATTGGAAAGCTTAAGATGTCTACTTCAAATGTTATGTTGAACATATTTTCAAAATCTCAAAGGAAATACATGTGATAATGCAAGACATTATAGGTCCGTTTGGACCAAATGCATTGAAAGGCAAAAAAGTCCAACTTCAAGTGCCCATAACTCTTTTATCAAAAATAAAAATGATGCAAAATTTAAGTCCATTTTGATTTTCTTGAAAAGATCTACAACTTTGTTGTTGGAGGTGTTTTCATTTGAGGCTTGCATCATTGAAACAGAGGGGCTTGAACATTGACCAAATTAGAAACTTTGCCTTGACATGTTTTGCACATCACACTTTAAACTCAAATTTCACCAATTTCCACACTTCAAATGGATTTTTCCCAACATAACAATTGTTCCTTACATCAAATCCTTTCCAACCATTACTCACATGCCTATGTTTGGATTTTCCAAATGGGACTTTCGAAGAAGGGAACATTTAGGTCCAAATTTGGAATTCACATGAAATCTTGATACACAAGCAAATGCCCTTCAAATTACACGTCCAATTCAACTTGGTTTGTGTTCAGCATTCATTTGCATCAGCTTTTGGGCCTCACATGCGCCTGTACAGGCCCATGCATGGAGGACCCAATTCCCATGCACACGAGTATTGCCTTGCATTGCTTCAAGCTCAGATATAAATACATGCTCCTCTTCATTCAATTCTCAACCTAATGGCGCCTGAAATGCTGCACAACTAAATCCATAACCATTACCAAAGAAGCTATCTCACTTTCTTTCAAATTTTTCAGATCCAAAATTCAACTACATCTGGTTGAATCCTTGGATCTAAAGCTTCTAAACCTTCATCATTCAGCTCATTGATCTTCTATTTTGGCAAAGAAAGCAAAGAATCAAGCTCAAATCTCCAGAATTCAAGTGTGCTCTTCAACTAGTATTCTCTTCGAAACTCATCATATATTGATCTATTTGCCTGGCCAAAGTGTTTTCTGAAGTCCTCACTCGAGAGGCAAGCTAGTGGTAGCTTCAATTTTGTTTTTCTTTGATCTACATTTTTCATACCTGAATCTTCCACCTCAGATTTCTTAACCTATAGGAATCTTGAGTGTGATTCAAGGTTACAGGGGTGATGTACATCACCCCAGCTTCATTTTGGTATAAGGATCGTGCAAATTGATGAAGGTATGAAAACCTGCAACTCCGGCCGGAATTATGAGGCTCACCGGAGAAGAAGGTGGCTCCGGTGGCCGTCCCAGTGCCAGATTACACCACAACCCTTGGATCTCATGTGCACGATCTAATCTCAGTCTTTATTTTATTTGACTTTTTTAAATACATGGTGTGCACGCATTGACTGAAGAGTATGGTGGGAGCGCACATCTGGAGCGCATGATCTGCCAGCTCAATTAATGAGCTCAGATCTGACGCTCCTGGTTTTTTTTTAATTTCCAATTTTCTGATTTAATTTCTTTTATTTCATTTTATTTCAAAAATTCATAACTCTCTCATTTTTAATCCAAAAATTATAGGACCAATTGCATTAGTCTCCAAATAAATTCTAGTTTCTATTTCTGATTTTTAATATTTTTTATTTTGTCATTTGATATTTTTTGTGAATTTTCTCTTTTCTGGTTATTTTTAATTCATTTTAAATAATTTTTGATATTAAAAAAATACAAAAATATTTTCCTAACCTATTTGAATGATGATGGATCTATGAAAAATATTCTCATCAATTTTTTAATTGATTTGAGATTTATTTGAGATTTTAGTTCAATTAGGTTATTTTTATTCATTTTTAATTGATTAAAAATAGTTTCTGACTTTTAAAAATGCTGAAATTTTTTGTCAAACTTTGTTTGACCTTGTTGAACTTGGGATAAATTACTTGGACCTTTTTGGTTGATTTGAAGTAATTTTAAAGTTTGACCTTTCTTTTATTTTTAATTCAAGTTTATTTCAATATTAAAAATGCAAAAAATATTATGCTCATTGTTTGATCTCCAATCTCCATCTCATTTCTGATTTCTTATTGTTTGACTTTGACTTTCAATGTCAATTGGTCAATACATATGGATTGGTACATCTTATGCATTTTGATCTTTCCATTTCTTTATCCTTCCTTCATCTTCTTCTTCTTCTTCTTTCTTTTTGATCAATGAGTTGAAGGTTGATAAGTTAGCATTGATTAGGGAGACTTAATCTTCATTGATTCAAATCTAATTCATCTTGATCAATTGATCAAGTGGATGGCTTTGCATTAAGGATAGGTTGTTTCCTAAATTATGCAAAGGACTTAAACCAATACAAGATCAATTCTCTTTTCCTTTTTTGGCATGACAAGTTGTTGGAACTTGGTTCACTAATCAAGACTTCTAACTTGTGTTGTTGCCTACATTATTATTGACCGGTCTCAGATAGTTGTGACTTCTACATAAGTCCAATTACGATTGCTTAACATAGCGCTAAATTTGCCTTATGGCACACTAACTACTAACAACTAACACCAACCATTAACAACTAACATTTACTTTTTGCTCTTTACTTTTATGCAATTTACTATTCTTGTACATTTTATCCATTTGCTTTTCTCTTTGCTCACTTGAGCACATGTTTATGTTAATGCCATTTGCCTTTTGCTCACTTGACCACATAATTGTGTATATATTTTTGTGCTTGTGTTTTGTTTTGATTGTTGAGAACCAAATGCAAAGAAGTGGACTTAGATTCTAGGACATACCCTATGCAAAGAATGGAGAAATGGACTTAGATTCTAGGACATTCCCTATGCAAAATTGGAGTAAAAGGACTTTAATGATGGATATGGACCAAATCTCTAAACTCACTCATGTCCATCCTTGGTTTACTTCATGAAACTTTTGATGTGTGTGCTTTTGCGCTAGGGAATTCCATGAGAGCTCAAATTGGAGGGCCATTGCCATGTTCATCCAAAGTGGAAGACACAAGATACATTGAGGATCTCTTAAGAGGCTTGTTTGATGATTGCTTATGCTTTATTGTGATTGCTTATTCCAAAGGATAGGAGCTACTTGGATCATCTATATGATCTCAAGAGAGGAACTCCATTGTGGTTTTGTTTCTTTATCCCTCCTCTTTTGGCTTTGCTTAGGACCTTAGCCATTCTTCTTCTTCTCTCCACTCTAACCCAAGTCAAAACTTTTTGTGCAAACATTTAACCATTGTTTTCAAACATTAGAAACCTAAGCCTTAGGCTTTTGATTTTCAAACTTTCTTTTCATAACACTTATCTTGAATTGAATCTTTAAGTCAACTTTGACCATTTTTGCATATACTTCTAATTGGTAAATATAACCCATACAAATGTCTTTTTGTGGTTCCAATGGCCACTTTCTAATCAAAACTTTTTTCATAACCTTTAGCTATTAGGTTTGAGTTATCTTTGTGGTAGATGTAATACTCACCTATATCCTTAGTGGTGGACAATGAGTCTTCCATGCTTATTATAGGGTTAACCCCTCACTAGCATGTTGAAGCTATCCTCACATGGTGGATTTGTAGTTTTAGGTTGAGTTTTCTCCCTTTGATAACAAAAGACCTTAAGGATTTTGGATCAATCAATTCACCAACTCATTTTGAGATTTTTACCCTGAACTACGAGGTTTTGATCCTAATCTTTTTTAAGATGGTACGTAGGCAATGGGTTTATCCATCCAAACACAAAAATGTAAATAACTTGTATATTCTCTTCTCATCTCTTCAATCATGTTTGCACAAATAAACTTTCACAAAACAACAACCTTGAAACAAGTATGAAAAGGGCTCCCTAGGAGTACCTAGGATGTTTTGGGTGCCTAACACCTTCCCATTACATAACCAACCCCCTTACCCAGATCTCTGTTTCTCTTTTACTAGTTTTTGTTAAAACTTTTAGGTTTTTGTTCGCTTTCTAACCATTCCTTTGGATAAATAGAAGTGCGGTGGCGACTCGACTTGTATGATTTACCTTGGATTTAGTCAATATCTCTAATGGTAACGAATACCCCACTACAGCAGCTTCAACAACCCCATTCATCTTGGGTCTATAAGGAGAAGAATTATGATGTGCAATCTTGAACTCGCTACACAACTCTTTCATCATCTTGTTGTTCAAGTTAGATCCATTATCAGTAATGATCTTGTCTGGCACACCATAACGGCATATGAGTTGATTCTTGATAAACTTCACAACCACCTGCCTGGTCACATTCGCATATGACGCTGCTTCAACCCATTTGGTGAAGTAATCAATTGCTACGAGAATAAACCTATGACCGTTGGACGCTTTCGGCTCTATCATGCCAATCATGTCAATTCCCCACATAGAGAAAGGCCATGGTGATGAAATCACATTCAGAAGTGTCGGGGGAATATGAATCTTATTTGCATAAATCTGACACTTATGGAATTTCTTCACATACTTGCAGCAGTCAGACTCCATTGTCAGCCAATAGTAGCCTGCTCTCAACATCTTCTTTGCCATGACATGTCCATTGGAATGAGTACCAAATGAACCCTCATGGGCTTCAGTCATTAACAGGTCTGCTTCGTGTCTATCCACGCATCTAAGCAGAACCATGTCAAAATTCCTCTTATAAAGCACATCGCCATTGAGGTAGAAACTGTCAGATAATCTCCTCAAAGTCTTCCTATCTTTAACAGATGCCTCAGGCGGGTAAATCTGACTCTGAAGGAAACATTTGATATCAAAATACCATGGCTTATCATCTTTTACATCTTCAACTACAAATACATGAGTTGGTCTATCCAAGCGCATCACAATGATGTTGGGGACTTCATTCCAGAATTTCACCACAATCATCGAAGCAAGCGTAGCAAGATCATTTGCCATCCAATTCTCATCTCGAGGAATATGATGGAAGTCGAACTCAGTAAAGAAAGTTGAAATCCTCCTCGCATAATCTCTGTATGGGATGAGGCCAGGCTGATTCGTCTCCCATTCACCCTTAATCTGATTAATAACAAGGGTCGAATCACAATAAACATCAAGATGCTTGATCCTAAGATCAATACACTCTTCCGAACCCATAATACAAGCCTCATACTCTTCCATATTATTCGTGCATTTGAAAGTTAGCCTTGCTGTAAAAGGAAAATGTGTGCCCTGAGGAGTAATAATCACTGCCCCAATACCATTCCCATATTGATTTATAGCACCATCAAACACCATGCTCCATCGGGAACCAGGCTCTGGCCCTTCATCGAGCGTAGGCTCATCACAGTCTTTCATTTTCAAATACAGAATCTCCTCATCTGGGAAGTCGTACCGAACTGACTGATAATCCTCAATTGGTTGATGTGCCAAGTGGTCAGCCAAGATACTACCTTTAATAGCTTTCTGAGCTCGATACTCAATATCATACTCAGACAACAGCATCTGCCAACGGACAATCCTCCAAGTTAAAGCAGGCTTCTTAAAGGTATACTTGATTGGATCCATTTTGGATATCAACCAAGTCGTATGATTCAACATATACTGGTGTAAGCGCTTAGCAGCCCAAGCCAATGCACGACATGTTTTCTCAAGCATCGAGTATCGAGACTCATAATCAGTGAACTTCTTACTCAGGTAGTATATAGCATACTCTTTCTTCCCTGATTCATCTTGCTGACCCAATACACAACCCATAGAGTCTTCAAGAACTGTCAAATACATAATCAAGGGTCTCCCTTCAATAGGCGGAGACAGAATCGGAGGCTCGGACAGATACTCTTTAATACTGTCAAAGGCCTTCTGGAAATCCTCGGTCCAATCATGACGCTGATCTTTCCGGAGGAGCTTGAATATTGGCGCACATATGGCAGTCATGTGGGATATAAATCTGGAAATATAATTCAAGCGACCAAGAAAACCTCGGACTTGCTTCTCAGTTTTGGGCGCAGGCATCTCTTGTATTGCTTTGACCTTAGCAGGATCAACTTCAATACCTCTTTCACTGACAATAAAGCCCAATAACTTGCCGGAACGGACTCCAAATGTACACTTGTTCGGATTCAGACAGAGTTTGTACTTCCTCAGACGCTGAAAAAGCTTCAACAAGTGTTCTACATGTTCAACTTCCGTTCTCGACTTTGCACTCATATCATCAACATATACCTCGATCTCCTTGTGCATCATATCATGAAACAAGGTAGTCATATCTCGTTGATACGTGGCTCCGGTGTTCTTCAAACCGAAGGGCATCACTCGATAACAGAATGTTCCCCAAGGTGTGATGAATGTTGTCTTCTCCATATCCTCGGGTGCCATTTTGATCTGATTATATCCGGAAAATCCTTCCATAAATGAGAAGACATTGAATTTAGTTGTATTATCTACCAACATATCAATATGTGGTATAGGAAAATCATCTTTCGGACTAGCTTTATTCAAGTCTCTATAGTCCACACATATTCAGACTTTTTCATCTTTCTTAGGCACGGGCACAATATTGGCCACCCGTTGAGGATATGTAGAAGTCACAAGAAACCTCGCATCAATTTGCTTCTGAACTTCTTCTTTAATCTTCACTGCCATATCAGGATGAGTTCTTCTGAGCTTCTGCTTCACAGGCACGCACTCAGGCTTCAAAGGCAGGAAATGTTGCACGATATCAGTATCCAGACCAGGCATGTCTTCATATGACCAGGCAAAGACGTCGATGTATTCTCGCAGCAACTCAATCAACCCCTTCTTCACAGATTCTTCCAGGAGTGCCCCAATCTTCACTTCACGAACACAATCCTCAGACCCCAAGTTGACTATTTCCAGATTCTCAAGATGTGGCTGAATGATCTTCTCTTCGTGCTTAAGCAGACGGGTAATCTCATCAGGAATCTCTTCAACATCATCTTCCTTGGCCTCAAATACAGGGAACTCAAAGTTGGGAGATGGTGTTGGATCATTATGTTCAATGGGTTTGATCAACCTACATAATGATTTAGGATATAAAAGAGATTTTATAATTCAAACAAGGCAAATCATTATGCAGACGAAAAGATTGATTTTATTTTATTTTTAGGGTTTTATGTGATCACGAATTTCATCCAAAAAGCAAAAAGAAAAAATAATTTGGAAAAACAAACATTTAACATGAATTTATTGAATGAATATCATTGTATTTATGGGCCAACTGTAGCGGGGTATTCGTTACCATTAGAGATATTGACTAAATCCAAGGTAAACCATACAAGTCGAGTCGCCACCGCACTTCTTTTTATCCAAAGGAATGGTTAGAAAGCGAACAAAAACCTAATAGTTTTAACAAAAACTAGTAAAAGAAACAGAGATCTGGGTAAGGGGGTTGGTTATACAATGGGAAGGTGTTAGGCACCCAAAACATCCTAGGTACTCCTAGGGAGCCCTTTTCACACTTGTTGTAAGGTTGTTGTTTTGTGAAAGTTTTGTTTGTGCAAACATGATTGAAGAGATGAGAAGAGAATATACAAGTTATTTACATTTTTGTGTTTGGATGGATAAACCCATTGCCTACGTACCATCTTATAAAAAGATTAGGATCAAAACCTCGTAGTTCGGGGTAAAAATCTCAAAACAAGTTGGTGAATTGATTGGTCCAAAAGCCTTAAGGTCTTTTGTTATCAAAGGGAGAAAACTCAACCTAAAAACCACAAATCCACCATGTGAGGATAGATTCAACATGCTAGTGAGGGGTTAACCCTATAATAAGCATGGAAGATTCATTGTCCATCACTAAGGATATAGGTGAGTATTATATCTACCACAAGGATAACTCAAACCTAATAGCTAAAGGTTATGAAAGATTTTGGATTAGAAGGTGGCCATTGAAAGCACAAAAATACATTTGAATGGGTTATATTTACCAATTAGAAGTGTATACAAAATGGTCAAAGTTGACTTAAAAATTCAATTCAAAATAAGTGTTATAAAAAGAGAGTTTGAAAAAGCATAAGGCTTAGGTTTCTAATGTTTGAAAACAAATGTTAAGTGTTTGCACAAAAGTTTTGGCTTGGGTTAGAGTGGAGGGAAGAAGAAGAAGGGCTAAGTCCTAAGTAAAGCAAAAAGGTAAGGGATAAAGAAATCAAAACCACAATGGAGTTCCTCTCTTGAGATCATATTGATGATCCAAGTAGCTCCCATCCTTTGGAATAAGCAACCACAAAGTATAAGCAATCAAACAAGTCTCGCAAGAGATCCTCAATGTATCTTGTTTCTTCCACTTAGATGAGCATGACAATGGTCCTCCAATTAAGCTCAAATGGAAACTCCTAGCACAAAAGCACACACATCAAAAGTTCCAATGAAGTAAAACAAGAATGGACAAGAGTGAGTTTAAAGATTTGGTTCTTCTAATTCATCTTCACCATTAAGGTCCTTTTGCTCCAATTTTGTATAAGGAAGGTCCTAGAAACTAAGTCTAGTTCTCCATTTCTTTGCATAGGGAAAGTCCTAGAAACTAAGTCCATTTCTTTGCATTTGGTCCACAACAATCAAAACAAAAACACAAGCACAATAATATATACACAATTATGTGCTCAAGTGAGCAAAATGCAAATGGCATTAACATAAACATGTGCTCAAGTGAGCAAAGAGAAAAGCAAATGGATAATATGTGCAAGAAAAGTAAATTGCATAAAAGTAAATTGCACAAAGTAAAAGTTAGTTGTTAGTGGTTAATGGTTAGTATGCCATAAGGCAAAATTTAGCGCTATATTAAGCAATCATAATTGGACTTATGTAGAAGTCACAACTATCTGAGGCCGGTCAATAATAATGTAGGCAACAAACATAAGTTAGGAGTCTTGATTAGTGAACCAAGTCCCAACAACTTGCCATGCCAAAAAGAAGAAGAGAAATGATATTGTATTGGTTTAAGCCTTTTGCATGATTTAGAAGACAACTTATCCTTAATGCAAAGCCATTCACTTGATCAATTGATCAAGGTGAATTAGATTTGAATCAAGGAAGGTTAAATCTCTCTAATCAATGCTAACTTATCAACCTTTAACTCATTGATCAAAAAGAAAAGAAGAAGAAGAAGAAGGAGATGAATAAGAGAAATGGAAATGACAAAATGGTAAAAGAAATATGAATGCATTAAATGGAATATCATGTACCAATCCCCATATGTTGACCAATAACATTGAAAGTCAAGGTCAAACAATCAAAAACAGAAGTGAGATGAAGATTGGAAGTCAAGAAATGAATAAACTATTTTTGGCATTTTTTAATACTTAAAATAAACTTGAATTAAAATAAATGGAAAGGTCAAACTTCAAAATCACTTCAAATCAACCTTGAAAGGTCCAAGTGATTTATCCTAAGTTCAACAAGGTCAAACAAAGTTTGACAAAAAATTTCAGCATTTTTAAAAGTCAGAAACTATTTTTAATCAATTAAAAATGAATAAAAACAACCTAATTGAACTAAAATCTCAAATAAATCTCAAATCAATTCAAAAATTGATGAGAATATTTTTCATAGATCCATCATCATTCAAATAGGTTAGGAAAATATTTTTGCATTTTTTGAATATCAAAAGCTATTTAAAATGAATTAAAAATAACCAGAAAAGAGAAAATTCACAAAAAATATCAAATGACAAAATAAAAAATATTAAAAATCAGGAATAGAAACTAGAATTTATTTGGGAAATAATGCAATTGGTCCCATAATTTTTGGATTTAAAATGAAAGAGATATGAATTTTTGAAAATAATTGGAATTAAAGAAAATAAAACAGAAAATAGAAATTGTAAAAAGCGTGGACCGTCTGATCTAAGCTCATTAATTGAGCTGGCAAATCAAGAGGCCACGAAGCGCGCGCCTACCATGGATCCAAGTCAATGCATGCACATGAGAAAGAATTAAAAGTCATAACAATGGACGCCTGGGATCGAATCTGGAAACATCATCACACGGTCCAGATTTAAACTGGAGATGATGAAGCCACCGTCTTCTCCGGTGAGCTTCCAGATTCCGGCCAAAATGCAGAAACTCAAAAGGCAACCAAAACGTGCGATCTATATATCAATAGAAAGCTGGGATGATGTACATCATCCCTATACCATCCATTTTCATTCTAGATCTCTATGATTTGAGAAATCAGAAGTTGAAAAATCTAGTGTTCATCATGAACTCAATGAATTGCAAAAATTAAAAGCATAAACATGATGCCTCTATTGAGAGGACTTCAGCCAACACAAAATCATAGCCAATAGGTCAAAGGATTAGGAGAATCGAAGAAAATACCAGTTGGAGTGTAAGCTTGAGTTCTGGTGATTTGAGCTTGAAACCTTGCTTGTTTTATCAAAACAGAAGTTCAATGAAGTGTATGGTGAAGGTCTAGAAGCACTAGATCTAAGAATACAACCAGATGAACCTGAATTCTAGATCTGAAAATTTTAAGAGAAATGAAACTTGCTTCTTTAGTGATGGTTAGGGAATGAATTCTGCAGCATTTCAGGTTGAAATTAGGCGTGTAATGGAATCTCTCATGCCATGTATTTATAGCCAATGCCATGCTGAAAGTGTGATTTCAAACTTGCATGAATGAAGGGGGCCTTGTTAGATGCCCAAAAGTGCTTATTTGAGCTATCACATGTGGGCATCTTTCACTCTATTTCCCTGCTAAAATTGTCAAAATCACCTTGGTTTTTGATGAAATGCATTACATTGATAAACAAGCTTGGTGCCTTTGATTTGTGTGTTATTGTGCAGAAAGAAGGCATGAAATAATTGAAATTGAAGACACAAGGAAGTTGGCAAAGGAACCAAAGCAAACAAGCATTCATCAGCCTGCTCGCTAGGCGAGGGCTGTGGCGAAGCATTGGTTCGCTAGGCGAGCGCCAAGCGAAAAGCTCCAGTAAATTGTCAATAAATTCGCCAGGCGAGCTGACAGCGAAGGTGGTAGCGAGTTCGTTCTGTTTTGGTGAAAAGCGCAGCCAGCACTCACTCGCTAGGCGAAGCTCTAGCGAGTCCCCAGCGAGCATTCCAGTAGCAAAACCTCTCAACCTCGCTGGGGCGAAGGTTGAAGCGTGTCCTTCGCTAGGCGAAGGTATGTTCGCTAGGCGAACATGACAGTTCAGCAGACCCTGTTTCTCTGGGCGCAGGTGCCTTATGTGCCCATACTAGACCCTCGCTAGGCGAGCCATTCTGCTCGCCTAGCGAGCATAACAGCCCAGCAGAGGTCTATAAGTAGCAGGTGCCACTTTTGAGCACCATACCTAGTTTTTACCTCATTTTTCCACTTTTGTACTTTTGTTAGATATTTTTGACAGCATTGTTCTTGGGAGCTTTTATGCCCTAATTTTCATTTCTCTTCATCTTAGAACCATCTTCTACAAAAAGAAGGTGGATTCCCATCCAACTTCGATTATCCGACTTGGATGTTGATCAACCTTCTTTCCTTACTTGCCGACCAAGCTACCATGAAAATGAGTAGCTAAGTCATCCATTTGTCAAGGTTAGATGTAGGTGATTACTAGCTTTGTGTGTAAATGTAAGGATCCTCATATGTAAACTCTTTAATGGTAAATATATGATGAAAACTTTGTTTCTATTTAAAACTCTTTGTGTTGGTTTATGATCGAGAGATGTTTACCGACTCTTGACCTAGGTTTTCATCCAAACTTGTTTGTTAGCTAGAGATAGTAATGAATGATTTTGTTCACCATAAGGTTGAACCAAAAAGTTGTCATTTTGATAGATTGTGTTCGAGAGAAACAATGGATCAAAATGGCAAAACTCACAATGTGTGTTCGAGAGAAACATATTGAGAGGACTTTGTGAAATGATTTATCATCTAAAGGAGTTTATAAGATTGTTGACCGAGCAAATACATGCAAAGTGATCATTGAAACCTAACTTTGGCAATATTTCTCATTTATTCAAACCATAACTTTTACCGCAATTTATTACTTTTTATGCAAGATAACTTGATTAAAACCAAAACCCTATTGTTACATTGAGCTAAGATTAATACAACCATCGAACGGCGGTGATATCTTACAATCCCTGTGGATACGATAACAAAAACCCGACACGAAATATATTTTCAACAGGCCTCCATGCATGGGCCTGTACAGGCGCATGGAGGGCCCAATTCCACATGGATTGGCAAGCTGAGATCAAGAATGAATGAAATGGATGTGCAATTTTGAAGTAATCAGCTCATGCATGGTAGTTGAATCAAGTTTCCCAAAAATGCACTTAAGGTTCTCCTCTTCGAAAATGATATTTGCCAAATCCAAATGTAGCCATGTGAGTATTGGTTGGAAAGGTCTTGATGTAAGGAACAATTGTTATGTTGGTCAAAAATCCATTTGGAATGTGGAAATTTAGGAAATTTGAGTTTAAAGTGTGATGTGCAAAATATGTCAAGGCAAGGTTTCTAAAATTGCAAACTTTCAAGCCCCTCTGTTTGGATGATGCAAGCTTCAAATGGAAAAACCTCTAACATCAAAATTGTAGATCTTTTTAAGACAATAAAGATGGAGATAAATTTTGCATCATTTGAATTTTTTATGAAGAAGTTATGGGCACTTGAAGTTGGACTTTTTTTACTTTTAATGCATTTGGCCCAAAAGGACCTATAATATCTTGCATTATCACATGTATTTCCTTTGAGATTTTGAAATTTTTCTCAACATAATATTTGAATTAGACATCTTAAGTTTTCCAATGCATTTGATCCCACCTCAAAAATCATAAAAAATGAGTGAGTTATGTTCTTGGGAAGTTGACCCAAAATTAGGGTTTCATTCAAAATGACCTATAATGTATTGGAATGGCAGATGGTCTTCCAAGCTTCAAATAAAATTTTGATGAACATGAAAGTTGTTCATATTGTCCTTAAGAACATTTTTGCTTTTTGAACCATCTACATTTGACCAACACATCAAAAGTTAGGTCTCAGTGCATTTCAAAATAGTCAGATGAATTGACTGATCAACTTCTCAAGTCCACAACTCATACCTTGATGAATTGATGATTGAGGATACTCAAAGAAGTTCAAATATGCATGAAATGAAGATTTAAAGAACTTCCCTTGATTGTATTTGACCATGGGCTGAGGTTGCTTCATGAGCAAGGCATTGTGGTGCACAGATGGATTAGGGTTTCCTTGAAGAACAAAGCCTCAAACCCTTTGACTTGCTTTGATCAAAATGATGAATTGAGATGCTAGGGAGGAATATTTGATGGATGAGAGCTTTGGGAACCATTACCATGCTTGCTTTCATCTCTTCTTGACCATGTCTTTGTACCAAGGATCTCCTAGAGGCTTTTGACCTTGTGATTGCTCAAGCTACAAATAAAAGATGTTAGTGACATATTTTTGTGCTTTTGGTTAGTAAACAAAACGAGAAAAGCAATGATATACAATTCAAGCATGTTTGGTGATCTCAAACCACTCACAAGGAGTCCCACCCAAAGGTAAAGGGAACCAAGATGCTTATGATCCTTGAGGCAATGCTAATGCAATGTTATGATGCCATGAGGAATGTTAGGGACAAAATTGGGGTCTTACACCAACAATGTCATCACTTCTCCTTTTGGCATGGGAGAAGGGTTTTCAAACAAAAATGAACATTACGTGGACTTATGGACAACTGTTGGAACATCAACAGCAACCCAATTATTGCAGACTCCTCCAGGGATGACAAAGTTGCCAGAATCTTCCTCTGCATCATCTTCCACTACAGCAGCAGCTTCTTGGTCTTCGACCGTGTGGATGAAACCACCACTCTGAAACAGACCATGCTTGTTGAAAGTGCCTGAAGAGTACCCTATGCCAGCCTGATTGTCTTCCAGCTTGATCATTTGTCCTGAACCAGTAGTTGCGCCATTCTCAATGGCCAACTTCGCATCATTGTAGGACGCAAATGAAGAAGTTCCTTTCTTAGAAGGCTCAGCAATATACAAGGCTTGGAACAACGTCCCAACCTCATCCTCAACATCAATATAAGAAAAGGAACACAAATGGCTAACCAAGAGAGCCTTCTCTCCCCCTACCACCACCAACTTTTTGTTCTTCACGTACTTTAACTTTTTGTGTAAGGGGGATGTCACGGCGCCTGCCTCGTGAATCCATGGTCTGCCCAACAAACAGTTATATGATGGGTGGATATCCATGACCTGAAAAGTGATCTGGAAATCACTAGGTCCTATCTTGATTGGGAGCTCAACCTCACCAATCACAGTTTTCCTGGATCCATCAAAAGCTTTGACGACCACTCCACTCTACCTCATGGGAGGCCCCTGGTATGACAATTTTTCCAGAGTGGATTTTGGCAACATATTCAACGATGATCCTGTGTCTACCAGCATATTAGACAAGGCATCATCCTTGCAGTTTATTTAGATGTGAAGTGCCAAATTGTGGTCCCTTCCCTCCTCGGGGAGATCAGCATCACAGAAGCTCAGGTTGTTACAAGCAGTAATGTTTGCAAACTGTTCTATTGTGACTTCGTGATCCACGTACGCCACGTCCAACACCTTCTGCAAAGCTTCTCGGTGTGGCTCAGAGTTCATCAATAAAGACAACACTGATATCTTTGAAGGCGTTTGTAGCAGCTGATCTACAACATTATACTCGCTCCTCTTGATGAGCCTCAACATCTCATCACAGTCCTCTCTAATCATGCCATTCTAGCCAGCAGGGATAGGAGCTCTAGTAACAGCGGAAGGTCTGTCAACAGCAAGTGCCGGATTCAGACAAGAAGAAGAATTCCCAACAGGACGGGTAGCACATTCAGCAGCATCGGCTCTTCTGGTATCAGCCTGGGGTTTCGGCGGCGTCGAGAAAACACGACCACTGCGGGTCAAACCACTGACATCAGCAATATTCACAACAGAAGTGGAGGGTAGAGGCACCTTCTTCCCATCTTCTAATGCAACTGCATTATATCGATAGGGAACAGCCTTGTTGGAAGAGTATGGAACAGGGCCAACTGGCTTAATGATGAGAATAGGAGAAGCCTTCTGCTTGCTGCCATCATATCTGACAACAACAGGCTCGGGTATCCTGAAGACAGGGGATATCACATTAACTTCATCCTCATCACGATTCTGAAGTATCTCTATCACACCCTGATCCAGCATTTCTTGGATGTCATTCCTGACTTGACGACATCCCCTCTCATTGACAGTGCATACGCGGCAACTGTCGTGGTCATGTTCATAGTGACTGTATCCACATAACAGTCTATGCATCTCGACCAGTGATTGTTTGATATGGCTGACATATCTGACCTTGTACTTACCAGGGCAACCCTGAACCATATTAACAACAGATTTCCCATGCTCGGGCAATGAGTTCTTCTTCACATTAGGACCTACGTCCTTGAAAAACAGAATACCGCTTCTAACAAGGTCTTGAACCTTGGTCTTG
Organism: Lathyrus oleraceus; assembly: GCF_024323335.1. NCBI lineage: Eukaryota > Viridiplantae > Streptophyta > Magnoliopsida > Fabales > Fabaceae > Lathyrus > Lathyrus oleraceus. Next base: position 632,992,203 of record NC_066583.1, read on the forward strand.
AGAGGGTAACGGTTCTCCACATCATGTCCAGAAGCACCGAAATGATAAACACATTAAAGCTCGGGCTTATACCACCACTGAGGGTTGGTAGGTATAGCAGGTGGGTCACATGGAGTAATCAATTTCCTTTCAATCAATGAAGGATATAATTCAGCGTAGGTCATTGGAATAGGATCAAAAGTGACCCTTTTCCTATCATAGCTAGTGCTGGTTTGATTGTTGTTTCGAGGCTGGTAGGCCTGCTGTTGTGGACGATGTTGTTGTTGCTGATACTATTGATGTTGCTGTTGTTGGTTCTGATGCTGATAATGTTGATTCTCTCTGAATGCAGGTGCTATATGAGCCACCTGGTGCTATTTACTGGTGGGACGCACAGTCTTCCTCTTCACAGAGGATCTTCTTGATTTAACATGGGAGGTCACAGGATGTGCCTCGCCATCTTTCTTCTTAGCAAACGCCCAATAACATTTGGCAGAAGAGCCTTCTTCTCTAGTCAGGCGCCCTTCCCTGACTCCTTCTTCTAGACGCATCCCCATATTCACCATCTCGGTGAAGTCAGAAGGAGCGCTAGCAATCATCCGCTCATAGTAGAAAGAGCTTAAAGTCTTGAGAAAGATCTTCTTCATTTCTTTCTCTTCGAGCGGGGGCACAATTTGTGCATCCAATTCACGCCACCTCTGGGCGTACTCCTTGAATGTTTCTTTCTCCTTCTGGGACATAACCCTCAGTTGGTCCCTATCAGGAGCCATATCAACGTTGTACTTGTACTGCTTGACAAAAGCTTTGCCAATGTCGTTGAAGGAGCGGATGTTCACACTATCTAAACCCATGTACCATCTCAATGCGGCACCGGGCAGGCTGTCCTGGAAGTAGTGGATCAGGAGTTGATCGTTGTCGGTCTGAGTCGACATCTTGCGTGCATACATCACAAGATGGCTGAGCGGGCAAGTGTTTCCTTTGTACTTTTCAAATTCAGGCACTTTGAGTTTGACAGGAATCTTGACATTAGGCACGAGACAAAGCTCAGCAGCAGATTTTCCAAAGAGGTCCTTCCCTATGAGAGTTTTAAGTTCCTTGCGAAGCTCAAGGAATTGATCGTTGATAGCGTCCATTTTCTCGTACACATCTGGGCCCTCAAATGGCTCAGAGTGGTAAATGGTGCCATCTACTCTCGACAAAGTATGCACGACTGGAGGTGGCACAGTAAGGACCGGGCTAGATGTCGGCAGAGAAGCAAAAGTTGGGGTGAGACCCTCTAGAACAAAGTTCGCGAGCATCCCCTAGGGAAACCCGGCTGGCATAGCAGTAGAAGCAAAGTGAGCACTGGAAGCAGGCACGGTAGAGGAAGCAACCTCTGAAATGACCATCCTCTAGGGAGGAGTTGAAGGTGTTGGAGAAGACTGGCTTTGGGCGGCCAAGAATGACTCCATCAGGGCAGTCAATCTTGCCACTTCTTCCTTGAGTTCTCTGTTCTCTTGCTCGAGGTGATCCATTAGCTTTGATGAGTTGGCTCTGGTGTAGTACCGGTGCGTCAGCTTGTCTTCAAAATAAATGAAGAACACAGAGTTAGACCACTAAACAAGAAGCCTTGGAACAAAACCTGCTTATGCACATGATGCATGCAATGCTTGTGCATATGATTTATTTTTAATCAGAGGAACTTTAGAGATCTATTCGCAAACATTTGGAAATATTAATCATTTAGACATATATGGAATAATCATATCAATAATATCTGGAAAAAAATTTACACCAAAGGAGTACAGTCTTGGTAACCAAAATACAATACAAGAGAGAAGGAAAGTGAACATCCTATGGAACCCTAGAAACAATCATCCAAAGCTCTCGAGACCGGAAGATAAGCTGCACGAAGCATCTTCACCTCTCTCTCATAGGCTGCCTCCATATCTGCCTTCTCCTTGGCGAGTCGATCGTACTTCCTCTTCCAAAACCTGGAAGACTGAGGAATAAGAGAAGTCACCACATCATCAGGCTCGTCGATAACCTGATGCTCCATAAACTCTATCAAAGCATCCTTATCTCTAAGCTGCTGAAGTAGCTCCTCTCGCTCACGGACCCAAGCACGCGAACGATCTTCATCTCTCAACTCCTCTACTCCTTGGTTAGGGAGGGTTGAAGGCCCAACCACAACCATATGTGTAGGTCTCGGGTAGTCATAGGGCATACGGTACTCAGAAGCTCTCCTCCTCACCCACGAGGTATAGGGTTCCAAAGAAATACAATTATTCGGACCAAGCTCTTTCCTTCCATTCCTATGAATCTTATGCCAAGCGCGGACCATCATGCCCTTCAAGTTTTGGGGATCTTTACCCTCTTGAAAGAACACACCCTCTAACAAAATGTTATTAGGTTTATCCTTTAAGGGGAACCCAAGCTGACAACGTGCCAAAATAGGGTTGTAGTTAATCCCACCACATGTATCAAGGAGAGGCACATTGGAGAATTCACCACAAGAGTTAATAATCTTCACACCATCATACACATGGTTGTACAAAAAGATATCATCATTAGTGAGAGACATAAGCCTCGTAGACCACCGTAGACATCCTTTGTTCTCCTTGAAGGCCGGCGTCTGTGGCAAGTGTGAAATAAACCACTTGTACAACAGAGGAAAATAGCACACAGTGGTACCACCACCCTTTGCATTCCTCATATGCAAAGAGAAATAAGTGTCACCCAACAGAGTAGGAACGGGATTAAGAGTAGAGAAAATCCTAATACCGTTCACATCCACAAAATTGTCGATGTTTGGAAATAACACTAGCCCATAGATGAGAAGTACAAATATGGCCTCAAAGGCGTCCTCACTCATGGCCTTCCCATACATAGTAGCTTGAGCAATGAGGAAATCAGATGGGAGACCTTGAATTCCATCTTTGATAGTCATATGAGCACCCATAATAGACTCATCTATATGCAACAAATCAGCAATCTCTTGGGAAGAAGGGACTCTCTCCAAGACACTGAACGACAACTGATCTAGAATAGGTATACCCACAAGATAGGCATACTCCTCAAGCGTAGGCAAAAGCTGGAAATCCGGGAAAGTGAAGCAACGATACAAGGGATCATAGAACTGCACCAACACACTCATCAGACCTTCATCCACCTGAGTAGCAAGAATAGACAGAAGCTTCCCATGACGCGCCTTGAACTCCAAGGGATCTAATACATAGGATGTCAAACTCCTTAACTCTTTCAAGTCGGGTTGTCTGAAACTGTACTTCTTTGTATTCCTTCTTTGTCTATCCATATCTGAAAATTTACAAATAGACCTCTTAAGTTCCTTGAAAATTTTCTCATTGTTGATGATATGGATGTATATGAATGCATGAATGCATGGATGCAACAATCACACTCAAGGATCAAGCAAATCACACCATACAAAGGTCATGGGATGGATCGAGTCATCCTTAATATCAATCATCCATTTTAGTGGATTATGGTTTACACCTTATCAACACCCAAGTTCCATTGATATTAAGGATACACAAGAATAATATGTCACATTACAAACAATACAGTAATCCCAAATTTGCACAAAAATATGTCACAAATAATATAAACATACAATACAACAAATGTAAAAAGTAGGCAAAACCCACTAGGCACATTTATCCCCAGCAGAGTCGCCACTTTTCTGTAGCGGGGTATTCGTTACCTTTAGATTTATTGACTAAATAAAAAGTAAATCATATAATTTGAGTCACCACCGCACTTCTATTTATCCAAAGGAAAGGTTAGAAAGCGAACAAAAACCGAGAAGTTTTATCAAATCAAAAACTAATAAAAATGTCAGAGATTTGGGTAAGGGGGTTGGTTATGCAATGGGAAGGTTTTAAGCACCCAAAACATCCTTAGTACTCTAATGGAGCCCTTTTTACAAATGTTGTATGGTAGGTTGGTATTTGTGAAAAAAATTGTGCAAACATGATTGGGGAGATGAGAGGAGAATATACAAATTATTTACAATTTTGTGTTCGAATGGATAAACCCATTGCCTACGTACCATCTTAAAAAAGGTAGGATCAAAACCTCGTAGTTCGGGGTAAAAATCTCAAAACAAGTTGGTGAATTGATTGGCCAAAATCCTTAAGGTCTTTTGTTATCAAAGGGAGAAAACTCAACCTAAAACCACAAATACACCATGCGAGGAGAGCTTCAACATGCTAGTGAGGGGTTAACCCTATAATAAGCATGGAAGACTTATAGTCCATCACTAAGGATATAGGTGAGTATTATATCTACCTCTATGATAACTCAAACCTAATAGCTAATGTTTATGAAAAGCTTTAACACAAATGGTCATTGGAACCACAAAAACAATTGAGTGAGTTGTATTTACAAATGAAAAGTATTCACAAAATATGGTCAAAGTTGACTTAAGATTCAATTCAAAATAAGTGTTATGAAAAGAGTTTGAAAAAAGATCAAAGGCATAGTGCCTAGGTTTCTAATTTTGAAAACAATGTTAATGTTTGCACAAAAGTTTGGCTTGGGTTAGAGTGGGGGAGAAGAAGAGAAGGGCTAGATCCTAAACATGCAAAGATGAGGGAAGAGAAATAAAATCACATTGGAGCTCCCTTCTTGAGATCATAAAGATGATCCAAGTTGCTCCTATCCTTTGGAATTAGAAAGAAATAAGCAAATAACTCAATCAATCAAGCAAACAATCAATCAAGCTCCTAGGAATCTTCCAATTGGCTTTTGTATCTCTCACTTTGGATGCTCATGACAATGGTTCTTCTACTTGGCTCAAGTTTAGGATCCCTAGCACACAAGAACATACAAATCAAAAAGTTCCACAATGCAAATAAAATAATGGACAAGAGTGAGTTTAGAATTAGGATCCTTTCAATGTTATCTTCAAGATTAAGCATTCTAAAGGCATGAGGCCTAGTTGCTCTTTGACAATTTTGGCATTCTAAAGGATGAGGCCTAGTTGCTCTTCAAACTCCATTATCATATGTAAGGTCCTAAATCTAATTCCTTTCTCCATTTGCATTGGGTTCACACAAACAAAACAAAACAAACACAATAGTATATACACAATAATGTGCTCAAGTGAGGAAAAGGCAAAATTGCATTAACATAGACATGAGCTCAAGTGAGCAAAGGGCAAAGGCAAATGAATTAATGTGCAAGAAATTAAATTGCATTAAAGTAAATTACAAGAATTAAATGCTTGAATTAAAAGTTAGTGATTAGTAGTTAGTATTAGTGTGCCATAAGGCAATTTAGCGTTATGTTAAGCAATCATAAGTGGACTAATATAGTAGTCACACCTATCTGAGGCTGGTCAATAAAATTATAGGCAACAAACACAAGTTAGAGACCATGACTAGTAAGCCAAGCTCCTACAACTTGCCATGCCAAAAGAAAAGAAGAATGATCTTGTATGGATTTAGGTTTTTTGCTTGACCAAGAAGCAACCTATCTCTAATGCAAAGCAATTCACTTGATCTTTGATCAAGATGAATTTGATTTGAATCAAAGAAGGTTAAGCCCCTCATATGTCAAGGCTAACCACCAATCATTAACTCATTGATCAAAAAGAAAAAAGAAGAAGAAGAAGAAATGGAAATGTACATGATTGAAATTCAAATGACATAAGCAAAATACATTGACCAAATATGAAATGAATCAACATCAATCAATGGTAAATAGAAGTGCGATAAAGCTTAGAAGTCAAGAAACAATAAAAATATTTTTGGTATTTTTTTTTTGGAATTAAAATAATACTTGAATTAAAATAAACAAATAAAGGTCAAACTTCAAATCCAATTCAAATCCACTAGGAAAAATCCAATTGGATCATCATAAGTTCAACATGGTCAAACAAGGTTTGACAAAAAATTTCATCATTTTTTGAAAACAGAAACTAATTTTAAACAATTAAAAATGACGAAAATATAACATAATTGAACTAAAATCTCAAATAAATCTCAAATCAAAGAAATTGATGAGAATATTTTTCATAGACTCATCATCATTCAAGGATGTTAAGAAAATATTTTTGGCATTTTTGAATATTGGAAACTATTTTAAATGAATTAAAAATAACCAAAAAAGAGAAAATTCACAAAAAATATTAAATGGACTCATAAAAAATATTAAAAATCATTTTCAGAAATTAGAATTAAAAAGGGAAATAATGCAATTGGTCCCATATTTTTTGGATTTAAAAGGAAGAAGTTATGAATTTTTGAAATAAAATGAAATAAAAGAAAATAGAATGGAAAATCAGAAAATAGAAAAATCATGGAGCGTCTGATCTTGCCTCATTAAATGACGTGGCTAATCAGAAGACTCAGAGATGCGCGCGCATGATAAACCAAAGTCAAAAGAGAAACATATGGCATTAATGAAAGTCATAACATTCAAGCGTCCAGATTAGATCAGAGCAACAAGATCCAATGGCTATGGACTCGTCCACATGGGGACGGTGGTGGAAACCACCGCCTTCTCCGGTGAGACTCACCGTCCGGCCAGAATTTGCAGGTTTTCAAACCTTCATCATTTTGCACGATCCTTACATCTTTAGAAAGCTGGGGTGATGTACATCACCCCTGTGCCATTGGTTTCCACTCAAGATCTCTATATAGAGAGAAATCTGAGATAGAAATTTATGGTGTTCATACTGAACTTGTTCAATTCATGAAATTAAATGCACAGATCAATTGCCTCTCACATGAGGACTTCAGAGGTACCAACAAACACAAGAAATGAGCAATATTCAAGGAGTTTCGAATAAAAAAAGTTTGGACAACAACCTTTGAAGTGCAGCTTTCAATGGCAAGATCTCCTCCAATTCTTTGATGCAGCTTGGTCTTGAGATGGCAAGGAAGCAAGGTCTAGGAATTGAAGCTCAATGATCAACCAATGAAATTGAAAATTGAACTTGAAAATTGAAAGAGAAAAGCAAAATTCCTTTTAATGGAGGTTGGGATTTTACTTCTGCAGCAATCCAGACGCCTTGAGGTTGCCTTTTGAAGAGGAATAGAGCTTCTATTTATAGCCAAGCATGCTGCAAGCAATGAAATACTCATGTGCATGTGAAGTTGGGTCCTCCATGCATGGGCCTGTACAGGCGCATGGGAGGCCCAAACTTGATTAGTTTTGCATGCTGATGATGAAACAAATGATTTTGGACGTGTACATGGCAAGGCAATGTGGTGTGCAAGGAATTTAATCATGTTATGCATAATTGAACACAAATCTTCTCCTCTTTGATAATGCCACTTGCCAAATTGAAACATAGGCATGTGGGTAATGGTTGGAAAGGTCTTGACATGAGGAACAAATGTTATGTTGAACAAAAATCCATTTGGAGTTGGGAAAATATTGAAAACAGGCCATGAAGTTCAAGGTACAAAACATGTGTATGAGAATTTTGCCAAAATGGACCAACTTCAAGCCCTTCTGTTTCAATGATGAAAGCCTCAAATCACAAAACCTTAAACATCAAAGTTGTATATATTTTCAATACAATCAATTTGGAATTAAATATTGCATAGTTTTGATGAGAAAGTTATGGGCACTTGAAGTTGGACTTTTTCACATTTCAATGACTTTGGTCCAAAATGACCTATAATGTTTTGTATTATCACATGTGTTTATTTTAGGATTATGAAATTTTGTTCAACATAACAAATTAATTAGACATCTTAAAATTTCCAATTCATTTGATCCCACCTTAAAATCATGAAAAATGAGTGAGTTAGGTCCTTGGGAAGTTGACCCAAAATTAGGGTTTCAGTCAAAATGACCTATAATGTTTTGAAATGAATGATGACCTTCCAAGTTTCAAATGGATTTTTGATGAACATTAAAGTTGTTCATATGTTTCTTAAGAACATTGTTTCTCTTGGGGTAATCTTCATTTGACAAACACATCAAACGTTAGGTCTTAGTGGATTTCAAAATAGTTAGATGAATTGACTGATCAACTTCTCAAGTCCAAACTTCAAATCTTAATGAATTGAATGATTGAGGACACTCACATAAGATAAAATATGCATAAAATTATGAATGAAATAACTTCCCCTGATTGTATTTGATCATAGGTTGAGGTTGCTTCATGATCAAGGCACGGTAAATGCACAGTTGAATTAGGGTTTCCTTGGGAAACAATCCTCAAGCCATTTGGTTTATCTTGATCAAATTGACAAATTGAGATACTTGGGAGGCATATATGATGATTGAGAGCTTTGGGAACCATTGTCATGCTTGCTTTCAACTTCATCTGGCCACATCAATTAGTATAGGGGCCTCCTAGGAGCCTTGGATCACATGATTGCTCAAGCTTCAAAACAAAACAAGTTAGTGACATATTTTTGTGCTTTTGGTTAGTGAACAAAATAAGAAAAGCAATAATATACAATTCAAGCATGCTTGGTGGTCTCAAACCAACTCACACAAGTCCCAACCCTAGGGTTAAGGAGCCAAGATGCTATGATCCTTGAGGCAAATGCAATGAGCAATGATATGATGCCATGAGGGATCTTAGGGTCAAAATTAGGGTCTTACACAATAAGAAAAAGATAAAGGATAACGAAACAGTTACACTTACTACTGAGTGTAGCGCAATAATCCAAAACAACATGCCCCCCAAACTAAAAGACCCAGGTAGTTTCTCCATACCCTGTGTCATTGGAAAGTTCGTCATAGACAGAGCTCTATGCGACTTAGGAGCCAGCATTAATGTAATGCCCTTATCCATCTGTAAAAGGCTCAACATGGGAGAACTAAGACCAACCAAGATGTCTGTTCAACTAGCTGACCGCTCAGTCAAATATCATGTTGGTATACTAGAGAATGTCCCAGTACGTGTAGGACAATTCTACATTCCTACAGGCTTTATAATCATGGACATCAAAGAAGATGCCACTACACCTATTATATTAGGAAGGTCATTCTTAGCTACCGCCGGAGCCATAATAGACGTGAAAAGAGGTAAGCTAACATTCAAAGTTGGAAAAGAAAAAGTTGAATTCATCTTGACACAATTCTTACAAGCGCCAGCTATAGACGATACTTGTTATCTACTTGATGTCATAGACGAGTGCGTAAGAGAGATGGAGATACAAGAAACCACATATTCTTATATAATGAAAATCCAAATCCCTCCAATCTTTGAAGATGATAATTGGCGTGAACCATACCAAAATGACAGTCTAAGTGAATGCTTAGCACTTACACCCAATCGCATGCCATGCCCAAAGAAACCAGACTTAGAATTAAAAACACTACCCAAGAACCTAAGATACGAATTCCTAGACACTATACTCAAAAGACCAGTAATAATCAACGTAGACTTAGGACAGATTGATACTAAAAAGTTACTAGATGTCTTAAGAAAATATCCAACTACGTTAGGCTACAGCATCGCCGACCTAAAAGGAATAAGTCCTTACATCTGTATGCATCGCATTATGCTAGAGGAAGATTGTAAAACCTCTAGAGAACATCATAGAAGGATCAACCCAATCTTAAGTACTGTAGTCAAGGATGAACTAAAGAAGTTATTAGATGCAGGAATCATATACCCGATCTCCGGTAATCAATGGGTTAGCCCCGTTCATCTGGTCTGCTACTACGTTCTCAATACCTTTCTTTTGGTAATAAGTACATACCCGTAGCTGTCAATTACGTTTCAAAATGGATCGAGGTTGTAGCTTCTCCGACAAATGACACACGAGTAATGATTAAGTTGTTCAAGAACGTAATCTTTCCTAGATTCGGTGTGCCAAAACTAGTAGTTAGTGACGGTGGCTCCCATTTAATATCAAATATCTTTGGAAAACTTCTTCTGAAGTATGGAGTCTAACATTGCGTAACAACACCTTATCACCCACAAACCAGTGGGCAAGTCAAAGTTTCGAATAGAGAGATCAAACAAATTCTAGAAAAGACTGGTCATCTAAACTAAATGAAGCTTTGTGGGCATATAGGATAGCCTGCAAGACCCCAATAGGGACCACACTCTTTAAATTAGTCTACGGTAAATCATGTCATCTCCCTGTGGAGTTAGAACACAAAGCTTATTGGGAAATTAAGACCCTAAATCTAAATTATACTTCCGCAGGCGAGAAGCGAATTTTAGACATTCACGAATTGGAAGAACTTAGACTTGACGCCTATGAGAATGCTTAGATATACAAAGAACGAACTAAAAAATGGCACGATAAACGTATATCTAGGAAAGAGTTTAATGTCGGAGACGTAGTGTTACTATTTAATTCAAGACTTAAGCTTTTTCTGGGAAAACTTAAATTTAGGTGGTCAGGTCCTTTCGAAATTACAAAAGTTTTCAAAAGCGGTTTGATAGAAATCAAGGGTAGAAATAGTGAATCGTTCATTGTAAACGGGCAGCGATTAAAACATTATCATAATATTGACAATAGAAACTATTCAAATAGTCTAAGACTTATAGAGCTGCCCGCTCAACCCCAAAACTGATATATCGCAACGTTACTGTCGAACTTACGACATTAAACAAAGTGCTTAGTGGGAGACAACCCGCCTCTTTTTAATTTGTTATTGATTTTGTTAATTTTATGTTTTGCATTTTTAAGTTTTTTCCTTCTTTGATTATTACTTTTATTTTGCTCCCTTTCCTTAATTCTATGCAGTAATGTACTTGTTGTCTCTTATTACTAACTTAGTAATATTGGATACTGATTAACAGGCAAACTTAAAACTAGTTAGTAACTAACTTTCATCATGCAACGAGTAGATATAGTTTTCAGAGGCAGAGTTCAGAGAAGGCGTTATGATTATTTAGCTCATAAGGATATGGCTTTATCCATATATTATGATGGACCTACCATGGATAGGCTAGGTATCCGCGATAGTATCTTGTTTATGTTTAACCAGCTAGGTTGGGAGAAGGCTGCTATTAAGAAAAGGTTTTTCACATACCGTGATCTTACCATAGAATTCCTTAGATCCCTAGTTTACAACCCCGAGCATGGTTACAGACTCAACAAAGGGTTGATTTCCTTTAGGCTATTTGGTATGGATTTCACCTATAACCGTAGAGATCTTGCTGACCTTCTAGGATTCCCTAGTGGCCCATTTGTATTCACTACCCGCCAGGAGGAATTAATTGATGACATTGACTTAGATTACTTTTGGGGTAGTTTAACTGGAGATCACCACCCTGACCCACACCAGATGCACTCTCAAGCGATACACAACCTTGCTATCCGCTACTTCCACAAAATACTAGCCCACACCCTATTTGGAAAAGAAGAGAACAACACCTTAGTGTCAAGGGATGAACTTTTCATCTTACTCTGTGTCGACCAAGGTCGACATGTCAGCTGTAACAATCATGATGGAAAGATTTGTCTACCTTGCATAGAACAATTGTGCCCCAATCATAATAGGCGGCCTAGTAACCATGATAACTGATGCCATTGGACTTAGACGCCCACTTAACGAGCGTACACCTTTTGGACACATCCGACCCATGGATATTGACTTTTGTTTTGACCGAAGAATTATAGGAAACATTGGGCCGGACACTTTTGACTACCTAATTAATAATGAAGTTGTCCAGCTATTTACCTTACCAAACCATGAGAGAACAAGTGTTCATAACCGAAATAATTGGCTATATGATTTAGATGAACATCACATTGCTCCACCATCATCTCCTGAGACACCACCTATTTATGAGTATTTAGATGACCCTATCTATGTTGATGAATCTGACCCTGAAACCCCTCCAAACTACTATAATCTGAGTGAACCAGAAATTCCATCTTATGCCAAAAATCTGACCATAATTCTTACTCGTTTGGATGGTTTCCGTACTGAAATTACTAATGTGAAAGATGAGATAAAAAGCATACGCCTTGATGTCTTAGGCTTAATGGATGTCACCGTCGAACAGTTTGATCACCTGAACCAGGCTATAGCTTCTTTGGGATAGCACCGTGGCTAATTACATTGATCGCTGAATTTTCCTACTCACATTAAAGCAATGAGGACACTGCTATATTTTAGTGTGGGGAGGGAGCACTTTATTGCTATTATTCTTTTAATGCTTACTGTTACATTTAACTTTAGTCTTTACATTTAATCTAAATGACATTGTTATTTCTTTTGCTTCTATGATCAATTTAATTTACCTCCGTAAGTTTAATTTTGTTATTTTTACTGTTCTTATTTTTACTCCTGCTATTTTATTTGTAATGTTGCTGCAATTGTTTTATTATTGTGTTTCTATACTGTTATTGTCTTTACCTTCTTCTAGTTATTATAATCTCTATTTTTGTTATGGTACTGACAGTATAATTCACTCATAACATGCAAACAGTATAATTTTTCATTTTTTGGCGTTTCTGCAAAAATGTGACCGTTGCATGTGACGATCGTCACATGAAGCGTCATGATCGTTACGCGTGACAACCGTAACAGGTACGTGACGTTCGTCACGACTCCAGAACGCGCGTTCTGTTTTCCTTATTAAAACAGGCGCACTGCTCTTCTTCTTCCTCATCTACTCCTTCTGTTTTCCTTAACTGTCCCACTCAAACCCACTTATTTCTCCATTAACCCTTCCATCACTTCCTATTTTAAGCAAGAAACAAGTGAGTTTCCTATAACTCACTAAATCCATCTCTTCCACCAAAACCTCATTTTGCATACTCCATAGCCCGTCAAGAGAGACCTGCTCCCGACCTTTCAAATATCATATTCAGAGAGGGAGAAGCCGGCGAACGACAAAGAGACAACTACCTTGGGTTCTATCAATGTTCAGTTCAACCTACGAGGTACGTTGATAATGACTGTTTGACGGAGTTGTGGATTTCAAATGGCATGGAATGGATGCTGAACACCTCTGGTTTGACGCAGCTCTGCACCAACCCACAACCGACATATGAAGCTCTGACCCTGGAATTCTTGAGTTTGTTCTCCTACATAACACCTTCCGGTGCAACTCAGTTTCTCACCGAACTCGCCATGTTCAGAATGTTCGGCACCGAGTATTCCTTGAACCAAACACAAATAGCGCAAATACTTGGTTTCCGACATGGAGATGGAGTTCACTTCTGTATCCCTAACGGATGGTCTAAAATAGAATTTGGAGTATGACATAGTATTACCAACGTAAACGTCACAAGCTGGGATGCGCTCAATGCAACGTACATTCACAACCCGACTATCAGATATTTCCACCGAGTCTTAGGACACACGGTCTTCGGAAGAGTCAACAACCATAAGGTAAACTCTAAGGAGCTTTTCTTCCTTCACTGTGTGTTCACTCCGGTGGCGTTCAATGCCACCCAGTTCTTGTTGGCTAACATCTAGGCTGCCTGCATGAGAGGCAACACGACATTCTATTTTGGAGGAATCATCACTTCCATAGCATTGGTCCGAAATCTGGGGGATAGGCTTGCTAACTTACCTGCCTTGCTGGCTGAGTTCCTCAATATCGACAATTGTCGCTCCTTGCACCTTATCAAAGTCAGAGACGATGGGAGATACCACCCTGTGGTTCGGAACAAAATAGTTTGATGCATCATTATGCCTAACAAGAATCGTATAGATCCGCAGAATATGGCAAATTGGATTTTCGATCTGAATGCTCCTGAGCCCAATGAAGAAGATCCTAACAATAATGGAGCTGATGAAATTGAAGAAGAGTTGGACCGGCAGGTGCCACAGCCACCTCCTGAGCATGCTGCAGAGACATCTTCCTGAAACCAACGAAGAAATAAGCTCTGACCCATCACCATGGAAGACATCTATGCTGAGATGTTGCGACATAACCAAAGGATGGAAGAGCGCCAAACGGAAATGATGCAAGCGATCCAATAAATACAAAGAGACCAGCATGACTATTCAAATTGGCATGACCAAGGGATGGCAGAACTATCTGAAGAGATGAGTGCCTTCACACATCGTGTTGATGCCATCCAGGAATACACTAAGCATGTGGGGTTGGACCCTACCCAGCGTGATAGAAGTGAACGTGCACGAGCAAGAGTTAGAGCACGCAGAGCCCAACATCATGGCGAAGAGTAGCGATCCTCCTGCTTCTCTCCTTTTCCCACTTTAGTTTATCGTATTGAGGACAATGCTTTGTTTAAGTGTGGGAGGGAATCCTTGTCTTTCGTTTATTTGTTTCTATTTTTAGCCATAACAAAAAATTTGTCCTTCGTTTATCTAATCGTTCATTTATTTCTATCTAATTTGCCATAACATTTTTTTTTGTTTTTATGTTAAATGCATACCCTATGAGTATATAGGTTATCTTACATAGGTTCTGTTAGGAAGCTGAGAAAAATCTAACAAGATTGATACCGTCCTGACACCTTAGATCTCTCACTTTTGCGAGATCAGTTTGAATACCCATTATACTGATACCTTAAGTTTCCATTCTAGATTAACCCCTAGTAGTTTATACTAGCAGTCAGCACCGTCTTAAACACAAACCATGTGAAGAGCCGATGAATATAAGTGATTGATGCCTACGAATTGAGAAGATCCTTTTGTTGTTGAGAAATTTAAAATGCATCATACAAACGGTTGCAAGATATACAAAAGGAAAGAAAAAAAATTGTTGTCGGTTGGTTCAGAGGTACCTGGTACTGGACTCGGTAGGGCGAACTACGGTTCGATCCCCCACAACCTTCAAATGGGATATATAAAGGGTTACCACACTAGTATACTAGACCCCGTGTTAAAAAAGGATCAAAGCCAATAACCGGCTACTTCACTAAGTGCGTGTAAAGGCAAAGGGGTTAATATGATTGTGCTAGAATGAAACCGGGTGAAATAGGAACAAGAAGCATTAGGTTGAGCTATAATAGCATGATTCGAACTCGTTTGTATAAAGGAGAGGCTTATGTTAATACTTGTTGCTTGTGTCGTCATTGTATCTTTAGTGTTTTACTTGAGTATCTGTCATTCTAACAAAATACCTAACAACCACGTACGAATTGGAAATGTGTCATGTATTCGCGTTTAACTAGTGTTAAGAATTTTATACTGGTTATTTGCTTGAGGACAAGCAAAGATTCAAGTATAGGGGAGTTTGATAAGGCGAAAATATATCGTATATTTGCCTTAATTTACATTCAAAAATTGTACCATTTTCATTTATATTCCGATTATTCCGCAAGTGTTCGAGTTATTTTTGCAGGTATTTCAATTCCCATGCTTAAATGATCAAAGTATAGAAAAGGAAGGAAAAGAAGAAGAAACAGCAGAAAAAACCAGAAAGTATAAATTATGTGCATGTGACGCTCGTCACAAGCCCCGTCACGATCGTCACGCCCTGGTTGTGACGAACGCCACAGGCCCACCACGACCGTCACAAAGGCAAAGGCAGCATAAGAAATTTTCAAACAGAAGTGATCCACACGCCCCATTTTTCGCTCCTCAACCCACTTTCCGGTGAATCTCTCACTCAACCAAGTCACCCTTATTTCTCTCAACTACGAAGATCAAATGGATACTATAAAAGGATGGAAGTTGGAAACCTACGGGGACACTTGATTTTCCTCTCTGAAGCCAACTCTCAAGCTATTCCTCTGCATTTATTTTTCCACTGCAATTTTGTTTTCAGTTATTTTTCTTCAGCAACCATTGTTTTCTTTTACAGCAATTTGTTTACCGTTCCGTTCAGAGCTTTGATTCTTCCATTTCCTTTCTATTTTTCATTTAGCCAAAAGTAGCAGTTTCCTACATTGGGGAACTACTGCAAATTATTTGATTTAGTTTAAGCAATTGTTTCGAAGAAGTAGAATCCTACTGACCTGTAGAGGACTGCTCAAGTACTTCAAGATTCGGCATATTCGATTAATCAAAGTTCCAGGTTTTTATTCAATTATTATTATTATTGCTTTATTATTAAATAATCATGTTTGGTTTATTGTCAATTTTTTTTGTTCGTCTGTGTTTGCATTATTTAACATGTCCGACTAAACTACCGGTATTGGTATGTAAACAATTTAATTAGACGGAATTTAATAATAATCAGTGTAAACTTCTTTTATCAAATAATCTTTCTGGCTGTGGTTTTTAATTTGAATTTAATTAACTTTGTCACGAGAGTGAGAGGCTATTTAATAAGATTTTGCCACGAGAGTGGAAAATTAACTAAGGTTAGAACCGACAATCGCGAGAGAGTGAGGGTCGAACTGGATAGTAAAAACTAGGCATTGATTTTAAAAACAGCGAGAGCACTTTAAAAGAAATTAGAACTTATCTATTTTCAAAAAGTATTTTTAACTTCAAATGGGACAGCGAGAGCGTACATTCTGACTTAAAAGTATAGTCCGAGTCAACAATCACGAGAGTGTGAGATAAAGCCTTTTAAATGAATATTTTCTACTGAAAGGTATTTGGTAATTAAAACATACATCGGCGATTTATCGAATCCCTGACGATTAATGTGTTGCATACTGATATCCCTTCATTAATATTTTCTTAAAAACTTAATTTTCTTTAGATTTAATTTTTGTTCAACCAAACCTCTAAAAATCATCGCCTTAGCTAAACCTAGTAACATCGATAGCATTAGCTTGACCATCGGTCCCTGTGGGTTCGATATCTTTTGAAACTAAAACGACTAGACTGTGCACTTGCAGTCAAGTATCCGATAGACTATATTTTATATACAGTCACGAGACGTATCAATTTCTTAGGGGAAGCAACTACTCCTTGTATGAAACTCTAACATTGTCTTTGATGGTTCCTCTAGTGAGGATCATTTGGAAGTCACTAGCGGTATGTTTGTTTATTCCACATATTTCACATTAGAGAACTGCAGGAGCAGTTGGAATAGTAGGAGTGGCAGGGGTTATGCTTAGATTTTCTATCTTTTGGTACAAAACATCTACCTTAGCATTCATTTGGTCAAAGGGACTAACTTCATAAAGTCCACCTTTTTTAGGTGCTGCTTTTGCAATGAGTTCACGGGTGCTTCCTTACGAGTGGTGGTTTTTCTCCATGTGCATAATAAGAAAATAAGACCTTAAACACTCCCAAGCGTCAAGTAGAGATTCCCCTTCTTCCTGCCTAAAGTTTGATATTTCACTTCTAATTTGTGCAATTTTACTTAGCGAAAAGTACCACATAATAAACACAACTTTTAGCTCTCCCGATGTTGCTATGGAGTTTGCAGGAAGGGATTGTAGCTATGCACAGGCTTTATCACGTAAGGAGAAGGGAAATAATCTGAGTCAAATACCGGTGGGATCGACATTGTTAGCTTTCAATGTGATGCAAAATTTGACAAAAATAGATAAGTGTAAATTGGGATTTTTAGTGTGTAGTCTTGAAATCTGGTTCTATTGAACCATACCCATAAGAGAGGGATTAGTCTCAAAATTATTTGGCCCAATAGGTGGATGGACTATACTGCAATACGGTTCCTCATAAGTGGGAATCACGTAGTCCTTTAGGGGCTTATTATCTACTTCTTCTGCCATTTGTTGATGTTGTCTTAAAAGTTGGTGTCTCGTGAAAGAAACGCTCAATTTCGTTAATTGACTCAACAAGGTTTCCCTCACTACGAGATATTTTCATAAACTCGCAGTGAGAAAGGTAGCAGTAAAAATGTAAAGTGCTTTAATCTATACGATGATAACACATAACTTCACTATCAAATCAATTTGGTCCCCGACAATGGCGCCAAAAACTTGATATGTTGCAAGTGTCGAATAAATGAACATATCGCTAGTGACTTCCAAATGAACTAAAAGTTGTCAAACCTCAGTTACCAAATGAATGATTATTGAAATCTACCCTATCTATGTGTAGCTAAAACGATCAAAATTGGTTTATGGGTGAATTTTACGTGTAGAGATAAAATGAATTAAAACAAGTAGAGTTTATGACTCTGAGTCATGCCTCTAATCCTCTTACAAACCTCTATTTTTTACGAGAAATAAGCTAATTCTATAGAAAATGGAAAATATAGACAACAATCACTTGCATCGACGTGTTGTCTTGCTCTGATCAAATATGCTACCTACTTTTGTCTACACAATGTATTTGTTCATAATCAATTTTTCAGAATGACCACTAACAAAAATTTCTTTATCTATCGAATAATTTAGACACTTTCTTCGACTCGATTCAATAATTTGCTACTTATATTTCTTATCTCACACTACACCCTTTTAATATATAGGCGATATTTGAATTATTTGAATATCAATGTTTTAAACCATAAGTATCAAAACAAAGTTTTCATAAGTTCTCATAACAAATAATATGGGAATCTACATGAGGATTGTTATGAGACAATCCTTATTACCCTAAACCCTTATTAAACTACTCTGACATATTCAACAATAAATCTAATAGAACTACATAGTTATTTCATACATGATTGAAAGAAAATAATAGCAATATCAATAAGTAAATAAAACCTAATTGAAGACAAAATAAAATAGAACTACATAGCTATTTCATACATGAATGAATACAAATTTGGTGGAAAGGTGAAATGTTTACTTTCTCAATCAAAGTTGCTGAAATACTATTGGGGAGAAGCATTGAGCACAGTTGTAGATCTTTTAAACCTTACTCCATGTATTCCGTTGAAGTTTGATATTCCAAATCATGTTTGAAGTGGTAAGGATGTTTCCTACGACCATCTTAGGGTGTTTGGTTGCATGGGTTATGTGTGTATTCCGAAGGATGAGAGATCAAAATCGGATGAGAAGTCGGAGAAATGTGTGTTTGTTGGGTATGGTCTTGATGAATTTGGTTACCGATTCTTTAATCTAGTTCAACAAAAAGCTTATTCGTAGTCGTGATGTCGTATTCATAGAGGATCATACCATTGAGGACATCGACAAAGTTAAGAATAAAGATCTAATTTTTGAATATGAAGAAATGGTTGATATGGACTCAACTACTATTACTCCTACCCTTATCACTTTCGAAGATGTTCCAATTGAAAGTCAAGGTATGGATTTGAATGTTGATAATATTTTAAATCTTAATGATATTGTTGATGTAGGTGCTAGGGAAGATGTTATAGAAAATGAGGTTGATCAAGAGGTTGGAAGTGTTGAGCAACCGGTTTCTTCTAATGAGTTGAGGCAGTCTAATCATGATAAAAGGCATTTTGTTTGATACCCCTCAAACGAATATGTTTTTCTTACCGATGGTGGAGAACCCGAAATCTTTGAAGAAGTTTTGGAGGATGAGAACAAAAAGGAGTGGATGGATGCCATGGAGGATGAAATGCAATAGCTTTGTAAGAATAATAACTTTGAGTAAGTTGCCAAAGGGTAAGAGAGCATTGAAAAATAGATGGATTTATCGAATTAAGAAAGATGAGTATAATTCTCAAAGAAGGTACAAGGCTCGCTTGGTGGTAAAAGGTTTTAAACAACAGAAAGGTGTTGAATTTGGCGAGATTTTTTCTCCGGTTGTGAAGATGCAATCTATTTGAGTGGTTCTTGGGCTAGCCTCTAGTCTTGATTTGGAAGTATAGCAAATGGACGTGAATACGGTTTTCCTTCACGGTGATCTACATGAAGAAATTTACATGGAGCAACCAGATGGATTTTAAAAGAAGTGGAAGAAGACTATGTTTGCAAATTGGTAAAGAGTCTTTATAGTTTGAAATAAGCACCTCGCCAATGGTATCAAAAGTTCAACTTGGTAATGATTGAACATGGGCACAAGATGACCAAGGTCGACCATTGTGTGTTTTTCCGGAATTTCTCTGAAGGTGATTTTGTTACTCTCTTGCTTTATATGGATGATATCCTAATTGTTGGAAAGGATATTTCAAGAATTAAAGAGTTGAAGAAAACTTTGAGTGAATCTTTTTCTATGAAGGATTTAGGAAAGGCTAGAAAAATTCTTGGTATTGAAATTGTTCGAGATCAAAATGATAAGGAGTTGTACTTATCACGAGAAATGTATATGGAGAAAGTCCATAGGAGTTTTAGTGTGGATAAGGCTAAAGCGGTGAACATTCCACTTGTTTCTCATTTCAAGCTTAGTCATAAACTATGTCCATCTACGAATGAAGAAAAGTTGAGTATGAAAAACATTTTGTACTCGTCAGACATTGGTAGTTTGATGTATGTTATGGTTTGTACAAGACCCGATATTTCTCATGTCACGGGGATGGTGAGTCATTATCTCTCAAATCCAGGAAAAGATCATTAGGAGGCTGTGAAGCGGGTGATGAGGTATTTGTGTGGCTCGTCAAATTTGAAGATAACATTGGGATGCAAAAAGCCTATGTTGGTTGGGTATATGGATTCGGATCTAGCCAGAGGCTTAGTGTAAGACCCCAATTTTGACCCTAAGATCCCTCATGGCATCATAACATTGCATTTGCATTGCCTCAAGGATCTTTAGCATCTTGGTTCCCTTTGCCTTTGGGTGGGACTCCTTGTGATTGGTTTGAGATCACCAAGCATGCTTGAATTATACATCATTGTTTCTCTTACTTTTGTTTACTAACCAAAAGCACAAAAATGTGTCACTAACATCTTTTGTTTGAAGCTTGAGTATCATTCAAAACACTTTGTGGGTTCTATTTAGATGATCAGTCAACACAAGGGAATGGCTTGAGATACTTCCAACAGGTTCAAATGGGGTCTATTCGTCAGTCAAAATGTTAATCTTGAAGGAGCAAAAGTTTATTCATGAGCTGTCATGCTTGCTAGGCGAGCAGAATGAGTCGCCTAGCGAGTCCCAAGAAAAGCCACCAAAATCACCTACGCTCAGAGGAATTTCTTGAACTGTCATGCTCGATAGGCGAAGCTCACATGTTAAAAAAAACGAAAAACGAAAATAAATAAATAAAGTATAACATAAGAATTTTGGACTTGGGCCTCTCTCATTTGAGCCCACAGGTCCACAAAAATCAGGTTATAAAGTCAAAGTTTCAGTGAAACAAAAGGATATTCTATTCTTATTACCCTGGCAGGAAAAAGATAGTGAGAGAAGAGCTAACAGAGTTCAGAGCAACCTCTAGAGACTGAAGGGAACTCATCTACAAAGAACCAATTCCCTCTCATATAAACCCTAAGAGTGCTTTGCAAACCCAATCGGGCAATTCAATTTCATTCGATCTCTCCAGTCAGGTTTGCCTTATTCCCATTACTTTATGCTTTTAATTTGAATGCTCTGAATGTATGAGGTATTATGAGTGAATTTGATACCCTTTTGATGCATGTGTTTGACAAGAGGTTTAGGCCTCCTACCCTTGGTTGCTTTTTGTGAATTTTAATGGCATGATTCATGTGGTTACATTTTGATTTGGGGGCAACTCTTGATTACCCTATCTTGTTTCTCTAACCTGTTTGTTGAGTTTTATTTTGTGAGGGCTCACATACTCTTTGCTAGGATAGCTTGCTTAGTGTTCCACTTTATTTGTGGGATACCACCCTGGAGGTCTATTCCGATTACCTGTACTGACTCGCTTTCTTTGATGGTGTTTAGCTTGGAAGAGTCTTTGGGTTTCTTATTTGTCTAATTGTTGTTACTTCGGATCTTTATCTGTACGGTAGATCTCTCGATCCCTTTACTTTTCCTGCATGTTACCGATTTCTTAGGTTTCGTATAGCCTCTCGTGGCATGTCATTTAAGGTAGCGCGGTTCCTTCATCTAGGACTGCCCTTTTGCATGAGCATCCCTAAACACCCCAAACTCATTGATTTTTCTTCTCCTAAGAACACGTTATCTCCTTCTACTACAGGCGAGTAAGTCTCCAAAGGTCGAGCATCCGGTAGATTGCGTAGTAACGTCGTTCACCCCAAAACACAACCCTTACCCCGTAGTTGGTCGAACCGTTTTGCTCTGATTTTCATCCCAGATGAGATACGTAGGCATAAGACGCGATGTCTTAGCGAGCACACTCCTCTTTAACCCATAGGTAGCCGAGCTACGAAGACTCTGATTCTCAGATTCAGATGAGATACGTATGCAGTGGATGTGATGTCCGTGCGAGTCATTTTCTTTTGACCCTTCTTTTAGTAAGTAGTACATTAGATAAACATACACGCTTTTCTCACCCCTTCAATCATGTTTGCACAAATAAATTTTCAGAAAAAACAACAACCTTTACAACAAATGTGAAAAGGGCTCCCTAGGAGTACCTAGGATGCTTTGGGTGCCTAACACCTTCCCATTGCATAACCAACCCCCTTACCCAGATCTCTGACATTTTTACTAGTTTTTGATTCGATAAAACTTTTAGGTTTTTGTTCGCTTTCTAACCATTCCTTTGGATAAATAGAAGTGCGGTGGCGACTCGACTTGTATGATTTACCTTGGATTTAGTCAATATCTCTAATGGTAACGAATACCCCGCTACAGAAAAGTGGCGACTCCACTGGGGACATTTGCCTAGTGGGTTTTGCCTACTTTTCATATTTGGTGTGTTGTATTGTTATGTGACATATTTTTATGCAATTTGGGATTACTGTATTATATGTAATGATTGAATTGCTTGATATTAATTCCTTGTATGCTTGGTGATCTTTGTGAGATGAGTTCTATACCCGAACTCGAGTGCACTTAGGATAGGAGAATGGCATAGTCTTGTCGACTTGTGTGGAGTTATTCCTTAGCAAGTTGACTTGCTAGTCCATTCACTTGGTGGAGGTTATGTTGGGATCAATAATGTCACACAAGTAAGTTGTGGTTAGACATTACTCTTTCCAATATAGACCTTAGAAGCCAAGGACCTTAGTTTACCAAGCCCATCTTGGCCTATTCTTAGGATGTAGTGCGAAAGTCGTTCAAGTGTAAGATTTGATACGATTGTTACGCGATACTACACTCATAAGAGTCTCTCTTTAGAATATTTTTGGAATACGAGTAGTCGTTTCTCCAATAATATCCGAAAGATATGATGATGACTATGGGAACCTCTTGTAGAACATGTTTGGCAGGTTTAAACCCTAGTACACTCCCTTTTGGGTGGTTCTTAACCTAACTCCATGCTCGTGACTTGCAACAAACCCTTGATTCATGGTTGATCCGTTCAGGTATCCTTAATATCAATGGAACTTGGGTGTTGATAAGGTGTAAACCATAATCCACCAAAATGGATGATTGATATTAAGGATAACATGATCCATCCCATGACCTTTGTTTGGTGTGCTTTGCTTGATCCTTGAGTGTGATTGTTTCATTCATGCATTCATGCACCCATTTGCATCCATATCATCAATAATAAGAAAATTTTCAAGGAACTTAAGGGGTTTATTTGCAAGATTTTCAGACATGGAAAGACAAAGAAGGAATACAAAGAAGTACAGTTTCAGACAACCAGACTTGAAAGAGTTAAGGAATTTGACATCTTATGTATTAGATCCCTTGGGTTTCAAAGCTCGTTTTGGGAAGCTTCTTCCTCTTCTGACTACTCAGGTGGATGAAGGATTGGTGAGTGTATTGGCGCAGTTTTATGATCCCTTGTACCGTTGCTTCACGTTTCCGGATTTCCAGCTTTTGCCTACCCTTGAGGAGTATGCTTATCTTGTGGGTATACCTGTTCTGGATCAAATGTCGTTCAGTGGCTTGGAAAGGGTTCCTACTTCTCAAGAGATAGCTGACATGTTACACATAGATGAATCTCTGGTTGGTGCTCATATGACTACCAAAGGTGGAATTCAAGGTCTCCCTTCTGAGTTCCTCATTGCTCAAGCTACTATATATGGGAAGGCCACGAGTGAGGACGCCTTTGAGGCCATATTTGTACTTCTCATCTATGGGCTAGTGTTATTCCCCAACATCGACAAGTTTGTGGATATGAACGCTATTAGGATTTTCTCTACTCTTAATCCCGTTTCGACTCTGTTGGGCGATACCTATTTCTCTTTGCATATGAGGAATACGAAGGGTAGTGGCGCCATTGTGTGTTGTTTGCCTCTGTTGTATAAGTGGTTTATTTCTCACTTATCTCAGACGGTCGCTTTCAAGGAGAACAAGAAATATCTACGGTGGTCCACGAGACTTATGTCTCTCACTAATGATGATATCTCTTGGTATAACCATGTGTATGATGGTGTGCAGATTATTGACTCTTGTGGTGAATTTTCCAATGTACCTCTTCTTGGTACATGTGGTGGGATTAACTACAATCCTGTTTTGGCACGTCGGTAGCTTGGGTTCCCCTTAAAGGATAAACCCAATAACATTTTGTTAGAGGGTGTATTCTTTCAGGATGGTAAAGATCCCCAAGGCTTGAAAGCTAGGATGGTCCGCGCTTGGCGCAAGATTCATAGGAAAGGAAGGAAAGAGTTGGGTCCTAAGAATTGCATCGCTTTGGAGCCTTACACTGTTTGGGTTAGGAAGAGGGCGTCTGAGTATCTCATGCCTTACGAGTATCCGAGACCTACACCTATGATTATGGTTGGGCCTTCAACCCTCCCTAATCAAGGAGTAGAGGAGTTGAGAGACGAAGACCGTTCACGTGCCTGGATCTGCGAACGTGAAGAGTTGCTTCAGCAAATTAAGGAGAAGGATGCGTTGATTGAGTATCTTGAGCATCAGGTTATTGATGACCCTGATGATGTATGGACTTCTCTACTTCCTCAGTATTCTAAGTTCTGGAAGAGGAGGTATGATCGAATCGCCAAAGAGAAGGCCGATATGGAGGCAGCCTACGAGAGGGAGGTGAAGAGGCTTCGCGCATCTTATCTTCCTGTGTCCCGAGCTTTAGATGATTGTTTCTAGGGATCCATAGGACGATTATTTTCCTTTTCTCTTGTATATGATTGACGATGCTGCACTTCTTTTCCCTGATATTATTTGATGAGATATTTCCATATGTGATAAAATGCTTAATATTTCTAGAATTTGCAAATAAAACTCTAAAGTTCCTTTGAAATAAAAAACAAATCATATGCACAAACATTGCATGCATCATATGCATAAACAGGTTTTGTTTCCGGTCCCTTGCCCTGTGGTCTAACTCTGTGTCCTTCATTTATTTTGAAGACAAGCTGACTCACCGGTACTACACTAGAGCCAACATTTCAAGACTGATGAATCACTTAGAGCAAGAGAACCGCGAGCTGAAAGAGGAAGTGGCCAGATTGACTGCCCTAATGGAGTCACTCATGGCTGCCCAGAGCCAGTCTTCTCTGACACCTTCAACTCCTCCCCAGAGGACAGTCATCTCTGAGATTGTCTCCTCTATTGTGCCCGCTGCCAGTGCACACTTTGTTCCAACAGCCATGCCAACCGGGTTCCCGTGGGGGATGCCTCCCAATTTCATGCCTGAGGGTCTTATTCCCACCTTTGCTTCTCTGCCGGCATCTAGCCCGGTCCTTGCCGTTCCTCCTCCTGTCGTGCATACTTGGCCCAGGGTAGACGACACCATCTATCATTCTGAGCCGTCTGAGGGTCCAGATGTTTATGAGAAGATGGATGCTATGAACGATCAATTTCTTGAGCTTCGCAAGGAATTGAAAACTCTCAGAGGGAAGGATCTTTTCGGCAAGTCTGTTGCCGAACTCTGCTTGGTTCCAAATGTGAAGATCCCTATGAAATTCAAGGTCCTTGATTTTAAAAAGTACAAAGGAAATACTTGTCCTCTCAGCCACCTGGTCATGTATGCCAGGAAGATGTCGACTCAAACCGATAATGACCAATTACTCATCCACTACTTTCAGGACAGTCTGTCCGGTGCCGCTTTGCGTTGGTACATGGGTTTAGACAGTGCGAACATCCGATCCTTCAATGATCTTGGCGAAGCCTTCGTCAAGCAGTACAAATACAACGTGGATATGGCTCCCGATAGAGATCAATTGAGAGCCATGTCCCAGAAGGATAAAGAAACATTTAAGAAGTACGCCCAGAGGTGGCGAGAGGTGGCAGCACAGATCGTGCCTCCGCTAGAAGAGAAAGAGATGACTAAGATCTTTTTGAAGACTTTAAGTTCTTTTTATTATGAGCGGATGATTGCTAGCGCTCCTTCTGACTTCACCGAGATGGTAAATATGGGGATGCGTCTAGAAGAAGGGGTCCGTGAAGGACGGTTAACCAGAGAAGAAGGCTCTTCTGCCAAACGTTATGGGGCGTTTGCAAAGAAGAAAGATGGAGAGGCACATGCTGTGATCTCCCATGAGAAACCAAGAAGACCCTCTGTGAGGAGGAAGACTGTGCGTCCCGCCAGTAACCAGCACCAGGTGGCTCATATAGCACCTATTTTCAGAGACAATCAACAGTATCGGCAACATAGTAACAATCAGCAACCACATCCGCAATATCAGCAACAACAGCACCGACCGCAGCAGCAGGCCTACCAGCCTCGAAATAGTAATCAAACCAGCACGAGTTACGAGAGGAAAAGGGTCACCTTCGATCCTATTCCTATGACGTACGCAGAGTTATATCCCTCTTTGATAGAAAGGAAACTGATTACTCCGAGAGACCCACCGGCTATACCTGCTAACCCCCAGTGGTGGTATAAGCCTGAGTTACATTGTGTTTACCATTCTGGTGCTCCCAGCCACGACGTGGAGAATTGTTACCCTTTGAAGACCAAGGTTCAAGACCTTGTGAGGTGTGGTATTTTATGTTTTGAGGACGTAGGCCCTAATGTGAAGAAGAACCCATTGCCCGAACATGGGAAATCTGTCAACATGTTCCAGGGTTGCCCTGGAAAATACAAGGTCAAATATGTCAGTCATATTCAACAGTCTCTGCTATGTTAACCAATTGGGTTGTTGCCAGGTGCGCAAGGATGTTCAGGAAATGCTGGACGAAGGAGTCATTGAGATCCTTCAAAACAGGAATGTTGATGAAAATGAGCCTGAGGTCAATGTGATCTCCCCAGTGTTCCGGATACCCGAGCTTGTTATCATCAAGTACAATGGTAGCAAGCAGAAGGCTTCTCCCACTCTGATCATTAAGCTTGCTGGTCCTGTGCCTTACTCCTCTGAAAAGGCAGTTCCCTATCGCTACAACACCGTAGCAGTAGAGAATGGGAAAGAGGTGTCCTTGCCCTCTTCTTCTGTTGTGAATATTGTCGATGTTAGCGGTTTGACCCGTAGTGGCCGTGTATTTTCAGCACCGCCGAAGCCTCAAATTAATGCTGATTTTGTTGAACGCCCGATCGGGAACGCTGTGAATTCTTCGAATCTGGCACTTGCTGTTAAGCCCTCCTCCGTACTGAAAACTCCTACTTCTGTTGGCCCGAGTGGCAATGTGAAAGAAGACTGTGATGAGATGCTGAGACTCATCAAGAAAAGCGAGTACAATGTTGTAGACCAACTTCTACAAACGCCATCCAAAATATATGTGTTATCCTTACTCTTAAATTCAGAACCACACCGAGAGGCTCTGCAGAAGGTGTTGGATGTGGAATATGTGGATCACGATGTCACTTTGGAGCAATTCGATAGCATTGGTGCAAACATTACTGCTTGTAACAACCTGAGCTTTTGTGACTCTGATCTCCCTGAGGAGGGAAGAGATCACAACCTGGCATTACACATATCTATGAATTGCAAAGACGATGCCATGTCCAATGTGCTGGTGGACACTGGGTCATCATTGAACGTATTGCCAAAGTCCACTCTCTCCAAGCTATCATATCAAGGGCCTCCCATGAGGCAGAGTGGAGTAGTTGTGAAGGCTTTCGATGGGTCTCGCAAAATTGTGATTGGGGAAGTTGATCTCCCAATCAAGATCGGACCAAGTGATTTCCAGATTACCTTCCAGGTTATGGACATTCACCCATCGTATAGTTGTCTCTTAGGCAGACCATGGATTCACGAGGCAGGCGCCGTGACGTCCACCCTACACCAGAAATTGAAATTCGTGAAAAACAAGAAGTTGGTGGTGGTAGGGGGAAAGGGCTCTCCTGGTTAGCCATTTGTCTTCCTTCTCTTATATAGATTCTGAGGTTGAAGTTGGAACTCCTTTCCAAGCGTTATCTATTGCTGAGCCTATTGAGAAAAGAGCTCCTTCATTTGCTTCCTACAAAGATGCAAAGTTGGCCATTGAGCGTGGTGCAACCACTGGTTTAGGAAAAATGATTGAGTTAGAAGACAACGAGTCCCGGGCTGGCATAGGTTTTTCTTCTGGTACTTTCAACAAGCAAGGGTTATTCAAGAGTGGAGGTTTCATCCACACTGGTCTAGATGAGGAGGCTGCTGCCGTTTTAGAAGAAGATACAAAGGATTCTGGCAATTTCATCATCCCTGGTGGGGTCTGCAATAATTGGGTCGCTGTGGAAATTCCAACAGTTGTTCATAAGTCAACGTAATAATCACTTTGTTTAAAAACCCTTCTCCCATGCCAAAGGGAGGAGTGATGACATTGTTGGCGCATAAATGCAATGATATTTTCATTCAATAAATTCATGTTAAATGTTTGTTTTTCCATTTATTTTCCCTTTTCGCTTTTCGCATGAAATTGGTGATCACATAAAACCCTAAAAAAATAAAATAAAATCAACCTTCTCATCTGCATAATGATTTGCCTTGTTTGATTTCTAAAAGCTTTTCATATCCAAAATCATTATGCAGGTTGATTTCTAAACCCATTGAACATAATGACCCAACATCATCTTCCAATTTTGAATTCCCTGTATTTGAGGTAGAGGAAGAAGATGTTGAAGAGATTCCTGATGAGATCACCCGGCTACTTGAGCATGAAGAGAAGATCATTCAGCCGCATCTTGAGAATCTGGAAACAGTCAACTTGGGGTCTGAAGATTGTGTGCGAGAGGTAAAGATTGGGGCACTTATGGAAGAATCTGTTAAGAAGGGGTTGATTAAGTTGCTACGAGAATATGTTGACGTCTTTGCCTGGTCATATGAAGACATGCCTGGTCTAGATACTGATATTGTGCAACATTTCCTACCTTTAAAGCCTGAGTGCATGCCTGTAAAGCAGAAGCTCAAGAGAACTCATCCTGATATGGCAGTAAAGATCAAAGAGGAAGTTCAGAAGCAAATTGATGCGGGGTTCCTGGTGACTTCTATATATCCTCAATGGGTGGCCAATATTGTGCCCGTGCCTAAGAAAGATGGAAAAGTCCGGATGTGTGTGGACTATAGAGACTTGAATAAAGCTAGTCCGGAAGATGATTTCCCTCTACCACATATTGATATGTTGGTAGATAATACAGCTAAATTCAAAGTCTTCTCGTTTATGGATGGATTTTCCGGATATAATCAGATTAAAATGGCACCCGAGGATATGGAGAAGACAACGTTCATCACACCTTGGGGAACATTCTGTTATCGAGTGATGCCCTTCAGTTTGAAGAACGCCGGAGCCACGTATCAACGAGCTATGACTACCTTGTTCCATGACATGATGCACAAGGAGATTGAGGTGTACGTTAACGATATGATCGTCAAGTCAAGAACGGAGGTTGTACTCCCTGTAGAGGTGGAGATCCCATCAATGAGAATCTTGATGGAGGCCAAGTTGACTGATGCTGAATGGGTTCAGAGTCGTTATGACCAGCTGAATTTGATTGAAGAAAAGAGATTGACGGCCATGTGCCACGGTTAGTCATATTAGCAAAGGATGAAGAAAGCTTTTGATAAGAAGGTCAAGCCTCGTGTGTTCCGAGAAGGTGACCTTGTGCTCAAGAAAGTTTTGTCTTTCGCGCCCGATTCCAGGGGCAAGTGGACTCCGAACTATGAGGGTCCGTATGTTGTTAAGAGAGCCTTTTCAGGCGGTGCTTTGATACTTACAACTATGGATGGGGAGGATTTCACTCGTCCTGTGAATTCAGATGCAGTCAAGAAATACTTCGCCTAAAAAAAACTGAATAGCTCGCTAAGTTGAAAACCCGAAAGGGCGGCTTAGGCAAAAATGAGCGTCTCGGTGGATTGAAAACCCGAAAGGGCGATCCAGGCAAAAGTTAGAGACACAAAAAATATATAAAAATGAATATAGGTATCCCGCTAGATTGAGTACCTCATCCTGGGGCAATCTAGGCAAAAATTAGGGATTTGGCAAGTAACTGCATCCTGACGAGACTTTGTTCTACAACTGTCGTCCGTCAGAGATTTTTGCTCATTATCAACCAAAGCTTCAAATACATCGGATTCAGAATTGGTGGAGAAATGGTCATTATGTTTAGTGTAGCCCTTTTCCAATATATATCACCAATTTCAAATTTGTAAAGATCTATGGAGTCTTGTCATTCGCAGACTACCATTCTATCAAATAAATTTGAGCCTTTTATCCAATTATTGGCACTCTTATCTGTTTCTATTCAACAAATGTTTTGCATGTTTTGATTAAGAAAATATCATTGTTTTAAACGATCAAATTTTTTATAATTTGTTTTTAAACAAAGTGAACATTCACAATGACGAAAGGATACTTAGGAGATCCTCAGTGCTCTCCCAAGGGTGGTACGATCCCCAATAGGGTAAGATTTTTGTCCATATTCCTGGCATGACTGTATCTCCTCCCTTCGGAACCCCTTGTGGTTTATCCTACCAAGTGGATTGCTTGTCGAGAGTCACCTCTCTTCCCTTCAGCAGAGTAGAAATCTTTCTTCCTCAGCAGCTTGGATCTCTTTGGGCAAGAGCGGTATTTGGGTGGTTGATCCCGATAAATCCTTTATCTCCTCGGATAGATTCCCCAGTAGAGTTGTTGATGTAGTGGACCTTGTCTGTGATAACTCTCGTCCCCAGCTGGAATGATTGATGATTCATCCCTTGCAGAGTTCTTTGCTTCCTGGTATCTCTGATCCCCAGCAGATTGGATACTCCCCGGTGAACTTGGCTTTCTCTCTTGAGATGTAGTACCGGGTGGTTGATTCCTGGACCTGGTTGTGTTAGATATGTCTGTCTATCAGCATACATCATACATAAACCACACATATTCATGCATAATTATAACATTCAGATATTCATGTTGCATTCTTTGCCATATATCGTTGTTTGCTCTCTCCTGCTATTTGGTGATATACTTCCCCGAGCAGATGTGTGTGTCTGATCTCTCCATATAGAGTCAGCTCCATAGGCAGAAAGCGTATATCCTTTCTTCCATATTCCCCACCGGGTTATATCCTCGTGGATGTTGATTGTTTTTGTTCCTTCCCAACACATATACTGGGATGGTTTTCCCCATTGAGTTATATCCTCACCGGGACAAGTCTTGATTTCGTGTGCCTATCTAGTTTGATCCTAGATCGGTCTCTTGAGACTCTTTTCCTGTTTCCCTGTGGTAAATGAATAATTACTTAATAATTAGTAATTATTATCCCCGGCGGAGTTTGCAGTTCTCTACCCTCATACCGGTAGTCGTAAACCCTATTTCTTCCCTTTTTGCAGAGTAACTATTTTTTCTCATCTTTAATTGGTGACAGTTATCTTCATCCAATATCCGGTGATGATACCCCCTCATCTACTTGGATAATTGCCCTGATTACGCAATTTATCCCAAGCGGGTCATCTCTCGTCTACCTTGTTGTTGTTGGTAACGATTGTTTCTCCCCTGAATTGGTCATCATTATATACCTAGTTTCGGTATCCCGATGCCTTTTCTTTTCAGTCGATTTATCCTTTATTAACCCAGTAACCAGTTGTGGATAATCGTCCATGCGAGTATATTATCTACGTTCTGACGGTAATAGATAGTATATCTCATGCACTCTCGGGTCTGAAGCCTTTTGTTCTTCCCCAGTTGAGTAAGATTCGTATCCCCTTTGTGGAGTCGAATATACATCCTGTAATCGAGTTTGCTCTTAGCCCTATTTTGGATGATGAGTGTTTTGGGAATATTCCCCAATTCACGCCTTGGTTGGTCACCTATTATATGCCCAGTAACCGGTATCCCTGGTGTTCCTTCCTCTCTGCTCCCTATTATGACTTTTTGTCCCCTGTGGAGTCAAAATCCCTGAGTTGAAGTATACCTTTTAGGTTTTCCTCAGACGTTTTGAAGTTTTGATATCTCTCACCCTTATGCCGGTCTTGGATATTCATCTCTTCCTGAGCATGTTGTATCTCTCACCCTCATACCTGGCGTTCAAATCACATGTCTCCTTGAGCTTATTACCCAGTAACCGGTAATACCTCGTCCCGCTGCTTCCCCAGGAGTGTCCTTGTAGACATCCCCAGCGAAGTCCCTTAGTGGATTGTTTTCATCCATATTTTATCCGAAGTATCCGCTGTGGATAGTTTTTTGTTGTATTGGCATATTCCCCAATACACGCATCTTCGAGTCAACTCGAGTATTTCCATTGGATCTTTTCCCTTTGGAATTCTGTTCCCCACGCTTTGAGTCGTGACCTGCTCGCGCATTTTTATCCCTTTTCTATCCCCAGGAGAGTCCCCAGGGTCTTGGTCCCATGGAGTGAATTGCTCATATGAATTATCAGTGGCTTCTGATTTCTTTGCTTTTGTGGACACATATCTCCACAGAGTGCTACCATTTTTCATACCTACATTTGCATTATGAGGTCTCTTAGGGACCAAAATTCGTCTCTTTGTTATTATTTAAGCCCATTCTACCCCGTCGAGACGAAGATTTTAACCTTCACTTCTCCGGCTAGAATGACCTTAAATAAGGGCATTTGTAAGACCCCAATTTTGACCCTAAGATCCCTCATGGCATCATAACATTGCATTTGCATTGCCTCAAGGATCTTTAGCATCTTGGTTCCCTTTGCCTTTGGGTGGGACTCCTTGTGATTGGTTTGATATCACCAAGCATGCTTGAATTATACATCATTGTTTCTCTTACTTTTGTTTACTAACCAAAAGCACAAAAATGTGTCACTAACATCTTTTGTTTGAAGCTTGAGTATCATCCAAAACACTTTGTGGGTTCTATTTAGATGATCAGTCAATACAAGGGAATGGCTTGAGATACTCCCAACAGGTTCAAATGGGGTCTATTCGTCAGTCAAAACGTTAATCTTGAAGGAGCAAAAGTTTGTTCATGAGCTGTCATGCTCGCTAGGCGAGCAGAATAGGTCGCCTAGCGAGTCCCAAGAAAAGCCACCAAAATCACCTACGCTCAGAGGAATTTCTTGAACTGTCATGCTCGCTAGGCGAAGCCCACGTGTTAAAAAAAATAATAAAAAAAAAATAAAAATAAATAAAATAAATAAAATAAATAAATAAATAAAATATAACAGAAAAAATTTGGACTTGGGCCTCTCTCATTTGAGCCCACAGGTCCACAAAAATCAGGTTATAAATTCAGAGTTTCAATGAAACAAAAGGATATTCTATTCCTATTACCCTGACAGGAAAAAGATAGTGAGAGAAGAGCTAACAGAGTTCAGAGCAACCTCCAGAGACTGAAGGGAACTCATCTGCAAAGAACCAATTCCCTCTCATATAAACCCTAAGAGTGCTTTGCAAACCCAACCGGGAAATTCAATTTCATTCGATCTCTCCAGTCAGGTTTGCCTTATTCCCGTTACTTTATGCTTTTAATTTGAATGCTCTGAATGTATGAGGTATTATGAGTGAATTTGATACCCTTTTGATGCATGTGTTTGACAAGAGGTTTAAGCCTCCTACCCTTGGTTGCTTTTTGTGAGCTTTTTGTGAATTTTAATGGCATGATTCATGTGGTTACATTTTGATTTGAAGACAACTCTTGATTACCCTATCTTGTTTCTCTAACCTGTTTGTTGAGTTTTATTTTGTGAGGGCTCACATACTCTTGCAGGGATAGCTTGCTTGGTGTTCCACTTTATTTATGGGATACCACCCTGGAGGTCTATTCCGATTACCTGTACTGACTCGCTTTCTTTGATGGTGTTTAGCTTGGAAGAGTCTTTGGGTTTCTTATTTATCTAATTGATGTTACTTCGGATCTTTATCCGTATGGTAGATCTCTCGATCCTTTTACTTTTCCCGCATGTTACCGAATTCTTAGGTTTCGTATAGCCTCTCGTGGCATGTCATTTAAGGTAGCGCGGTTCCTTCATCTAGGACTGCCCTTTTGCATGAGCATCCCTAAACACCCCAAACTCATTGATTTTTCTTCTCCTAAGAACACGTTATCTCCTTCTACTACAGGCGAGTAAGTCTCCAAAGGTCGAGCATCCGGTAGATTGCGTAGTAACGTCGTTCACCCCAAAACACAACCCTTACCCCGTAGTTGGTCGAACTACGTTTTGCTCTGATTTTCATCCCAGATGAGATACGTAGGCATAAGACGCGATGTCTTAGCGAGCACACCCCTCTTTAACCCATAGGTAGCCGAGCTACGAAGACTCTGATTCTCAGATTTAGATGAGATACGTATGCAGTGGATGCGACGTCCGTGCGAGTCATTTTCTTTTGACCCTTCTTTTAGTAAGTAGTACATTAGATAAACATACACGCTTTTCTCACCCCTTCAATCATGTTTGCACAAATAAATTTTCACAAAAAACAACCTTTGCAACAAATGTGAAAAGGGCTCCCTAGGAGTACCTAGGATGCTTTGGGTGCCTAACACCTTCCCATTGCATAACCAACCCCCTTACCCAGATCTCTGACATTTTTACTAGTTTTTTATTCGATAAAACTTTTAGGTTTTTGTTCGCTTTCTAACCATTCCTTTGGATAAATAGAAGTGCGGTGGCGACTCGACTTGTATGATTTACCTTGGATTTAGTAAATATCTCTAATGGTAACGAATACCCCGCTACACTTAGATGATCGAAAATCTACTTCGGGGTATATGATGACTTTTGTCGGGGGAGTCGTGGCTTAGCATTCAAAGTTGCAAAAGTATGTTGCATTGTCTACTATTGAAGTCGAGATTATAGTCCCCGTGGAAGCATCAAAAGAGTTATTATGGTTGATAAAATTTGTAATGGAACTTGGTGTGAAACAAGAAAAGTATGTCTTGTTTTGTGATAATCAAAGTGCCATCACTTATCGAAGAATTCCTCCTTTTACTCGAGGTCGAAGCATATTGATGTTCATTATCATTGGATTCGTGATGCATTATATTCCAAGTTGATGGAGCTTGAGAAGATTCACACCAATGACAATGGTTCGAATATGTTGATGAAGGTGTTTCCTAGGGGAAAGTTTGAGTTTTGTCGCACGATAGCCGGATTGGTGTTGCCCATCAACTAGTCAGTCGAGGGAGTTTGTTGGGCTATCCCTCCTATTTGGGGTGGCCTAAACAAATATGGGTTAGTAGCCCATATGTATGTAAGCCTTTATTATTATTTAACAAAGAGAATTAGGTCAACAATTTATAAGGTGAGAAACAACAAAATAAAAATTGAGAAAAAGTGAAATTCTCGCAGCCCCAACTCAACATAAAGCAGTCTCACGAGATCGTAGTTTTCTCACAATCCAACTGTTGGATCATCCTGATTTTTAGTGACAGAGTTCAGCACTCATAGTGGTACATTCTGAATGATGGAGATCACGTTTTGAGAATTCTAATTTTGTCTGACGAGTCCACTTCTAAGGTGAATTTTTTGTGGTTGTTTTGGTTTATTGTATCTCTTGATTCTTGTTGTATTCTAAGATTAATTGTAGATCTTGATGATGTTGATGTATGTCTATAACTAGTGTTAGAGAGAACCTTAATTGTACCCATTGTTTGATTATGGTGGAGATTTAAGTGGCCTACGGGTTTCGTGATTTCTTACTCATAATTACTTGAAGTTTTTCCATGCTAAAATTGTATTGTGTTATTTGGTGTGTTTTGTTAATTGTCGTTGCATTTGATATTTGAGAGAGATTGTGTTGTTAAATCATTATGTTGCATTGTGAATTTCCTCCCAATAATAATTATGATACAAATGTGATTGCTTAAGATTAATGAAAATTCAAAAAGACTAAGAGAAAAGGATCAAATAAAGAATGAAGTTTAATTTAAACGTCTTTCAACTTTCAAAAACCTAAACAAGTGGGGTTTGAGTCAAATATTACCTATATAATATTTTTGTTCTTATTATGAGTGTATCCATAAAAATGTGAGTTTTATAAAACTCGTATTTTTTCTTTACGGGTAATTATCATGTTATTCACATACTTAAGTAAATTTCTCTCGATACCTAGATCTCCTCAGGACTACCTTATTATATTTAAAGTTTTATCTTTTCATAGCCCATTTGAGTCATCCCATTATTTATTTTTTTGTGAGTTGATGTCATCAAGAATAAATCAAAATATGAGAAATATTGGATTTCTCGAACAAAGACAAGAAACCCTATTAGGTTTTACAAAAGAGAGAGAAGAAGGAAGAAGAAGAAAATCAGGATTGGTTATAACTATTTTACTATTCATTTTCTCTATTAGGGTTCAAAGGTTACAATGAATATCAACAACCAACTCCTATCAACAACCTGAAAGAACTAGTCTATTTATAGATTACTAAGTTAACTTAAGCTACATGTTAACCTCAATAATTGGGCTAAACAAAAGGCTCAATTCGACATGCTAACAATTCTAGCATTTCGACTACTGCATGCTTGAGCATACTTCAACTGCAACATGCAAGATCAGTATGTGAACATACTTTGACTACATGTTAAACCTTTGTCAAACCAAGAAGCTACCCTTGTCGAGACAAAACTTTGATCCAAATTCTTACAAATCTCCACCTTGGAACAAACTCTACAACATCAAGGGAACAAACTAGATTTCTTCATGCAACTTTGTCAACTGCATATAGTGGAAAAACTTGTAGCATGGAAATGTCTTGTTAATCATATCAACAACATTATTATCAGTCAAAACCTTCATTATTTAGACTTCTCCATGCTCGATGTGCTTGGTTCACTCATGATTGGCTGAATTCTCGACAGGTGTATTGAACTTTGACCATAACATTTAACAATGATAACTTGACTTTGAAGTTTCATCTCCTTAGCAAAACCTTCAAGCCCTAATGCTTCTTTCACAGCTTCGGCAAGGGCAATATATTCCACTTCAGTTGTAGATAAGTTAATAACCTTCTGAAGTGTTGTTTTCCAACTAATTGTTGTGCCAAACATAATGAACACATATCCAGAAATAAATTTTATGGAATACATACATCCTGCATAAACAGAGTAGACAAATCCTTCGATTTTGACTTTTCTATCATCATCACATGCTCCACCATAAATAAGTACTCTATTTAGAGACCCATTTATGTATCTTAGAATCCACTTTAATGTTTGTCAGTGCGCCTTCCCGGGATTTTCTATATACCTGCTTACAAAGCTCACTCTGTACGCTATGTCTGGCCTTGTACAAACTATAACATACATCAAAGAACCTATTATACTAGCATATGGAATCCTATTCATATTGGCTCTTTCGACTTCATCACTAGGACTTTGAGTTAAACTCAACTTGAACGAATGATTAGTCAGTCTTATAACAGGCTTTGAATTCGACATACCAAACATGTCGAGAATCTTCTTCAGGTATGTCTCTTGAGATAAGCATAATCTTGACTACTTTTTATCTTTTTAGATGCCAATCCCAAGAATCCTAGAGGCAGCACTCAAATCTTTGATGTCGAACTCCTTATCAAGTTCATCCTTTATCTTTGTAACATCTTCGACATTGTTGTTTGCTATGAGGATGTCATCCATATACAACAACAAAATAACAAGTGAATTTCCAAGTCAAAATCTGAAGTAAATATAATGCTCAAACTGGCTCCTAGTGAAACCTATGTGTGTCATGAATTTGTCGAATCTCCTATTCCATTATCGAGAAAATTGTTTCAGACCACATAACGACCTAATTAGCTTGCACACATAATCTCCCTTTCCCTTTTCTGCATACCCTTCGGGTTGCTTCATCGGGATTGTTTCATCTAGATCACCATACAGGAAGGTAAACTTCACATCCATTTTTTCAAGTTCTAGGTCAAACTTCGCCATCATACAAAGCAACATTCAAACGGATCTATGCTTTAAAATAGGTGAGGACACATATTTGGAGTCGACACCTTCTTTCTGAGTGAACCTCCTAGCAACCAAACTTTCCTTGAATCGCTTCGATATCACTCATTCGATTCCTTCCTTAACCTTGAAAATCCACTTAAAACTGACTAACCTAGCCTCTATAGGTTTTTCGATCAGCTCCCAAGTGTTATTATCGTGAAGAGGTTCCATCTCATCATCCAAGGCTTTTATCCATTTAGTCTTGTTTTGACTCCTCACAACTTCCTTGTAATCCCTAGGTTCTTCATCAAGGACCTCACTTGCAGAGATTAAGGCGAATGCTATAAGATCTGCATAACTAAGTCTCTGAGGTGCCTTGATGACTATTCTTGACCTATCTCTTGCCAGAAGGTATCCATTTTCAGTCTCCCCATCTTCATCAGCAACTTGTGCTTCTTCTTCGACTTCATATGGGTTATGCAATTCATCATTACTATGCTCCACCTCAACAAAAATTTCTTCCCGTTCCAGCTCCTCTTCATAGATCTTAGTACGTTAACCAATGTCATCGGTTTTATTGAAACTCATCTCAACTTCATTGAAAACTACATCGCTACTTGTGATACACCTCCTGTGACCTGGCTCTATGAACCACAACCTATAAGCTTTGACTCCTTCAGGGTATCCAAGAAACATACATCTCATAGCTCTAGGTTTGACCTTGTCTTGCCTAATGTGAGAATAGGCCAAACAACTAAATACTCTAAGTCTGTCGAGCTTAGGTGCATGTTTCAACCAGACTTCTTCAGGTGTTTTCATCCCCATGGCAGTCAAGGGGTACCTATTTATCAGGTATGTTGCAGTCACAACAATTTCTACCCAAAACACCTTTTTTAATCCCACACTAACCAACATGCACCTTGCTCTTTCAAGAATGGTTCAATTAAACCTTCAAGTCAAACCATTTTGTTGGGGAGTACATATCCTAGTTTTATGCCTTGCAATTCCTTATGCAACACAATATATGTCGAAAGCCTCATTACAAAATTCAAGAACATTGTTGGTCCTCAACCTCTTAACCTTCCTTCCAGTTTAGTTTTCAACTAGGGTCTTCCAACTTTTGAAACTTTCAAAAGTTTTATCCTTGGCTTTCTTAATGAATGCCCATAACTTTAAGGAATAATTCAACTATGGATAGGAAATACTTTGCACCTGAGTGTGAAGTATTCCTTGCAGGCCCCCAAAGATCAGCATGAATGTAATCAAGGGATTTGTGTGTTCTTTGTTTACCTTTATTAAACTTCATTCTACAGGATTTACCAAATATACAAGGTTCACAAAACTCCAGTTTTTCGACCTTATCACCACACAAGAAATTTTGTTTCGACAATTCAACCAAGCCTCTTTCATTGACATGGCCAAGTCTTTTGTGCCATAGCTCATCCTTTCAACACAGATATCGTGGATGTCACATCTGCTAAACCAGTTACAACCTCGGCCTCAAGGGTATACAAGCCTTGTTTCTTCACGCCTCTCAAGACTTCCTTTGACCCCTTCATTACCCTTAGAATACTTTACTCTCCTTTGAAAACATATCCTTTCTTGTCTAATTCATCAAGAGAAATACATTTCCTCTTAAGATCAGGTACATACCTGACATCAGTCAATAGCCTTATTGACTCATCATGGAGTTTGAGTCTTACTAATCCAATACTTGCAATCTTGTAGGCTTTGTTGCTTCCCAGCAGTACTAATCCACCATCTTGATCATATAATTCCTCAATCATATCTTTGTTTGGAGTCATGTGCGAAGTGCAACCTGAATCGATAATCCATTCCTTGTTAGAGTCGCTGCTTGAAACCACCAGGACATCAGATGATTCATAACCATCTTGCACAATGGCTGCATTACCATTATCCTTTCCACCATGATTATTCAGTCTATTAGGGCACATCTTTCTTGTATGACCATTCTTCTTACAATGTTAACACTTAATAGCAGGAGCATTACCACCATAAGAATTATGTAGAAGTTTA
Organism: Lathyrus oleraceus; assembly: GCF_024323335.1. Classification (NCBI taxonomy): domain Eukaryota; kingdom Viridiplantae; phylum Streptophyta; class Magnoliopsida; order Fabales; family Fabaceae; genus Lathyrus; species Lathyrus oleraceus. The sequence continues at coordinate 633,032,044 of NC_066583.1, forward strand.
CCCTTCTTCAAGAATTTCCCCTTAACGGACAAACCTTCACCGATTGTCGATGGCTTGTGCTCCTTTTGTTTGTGCAAATCCTTTGAGTACAAGGTTAATTGAACATCTTCAAAGGTCAACAAATCTCTTCCATACAATAGAGTTTCTTTGAAATGAGCATGATACTTAGGTAAAGCACATAACAACAACAATGCTTGATCTTCATCAACAATCTTGACCTCGATATTCTCAAGATCAAGATTCAAATTGTTGAATGTATCCAACTGCTCAACCAAGAATTTTTCTTCACTTATATTGAATGAATACAAAGCTTGCTTCAGATAGAGACGATTTACCAACTATTTTTTCATGTACAGACCTTCGAGTTTCGTCAGCACACCAACTGCAAATTTCTTCTTCGAAACCTGCCGGAGAACCTTATCACCAAGGCTCAATACAATGACGATGTGGAATTTCTCGATTATCATCGTCTTCTCCTTCTCTGTTATGCCAACATTTGTTCTCCGATCCTTTCAACGCTTATAACAAACCATGTTGAATGAGTAGGGTTTGCATCTTCAAGCGCCACAAACTGAAATCACTCACACCGATTAATTTATCAATCTCATACTTTGTTGGCGACATCTTCTCCTTCATGCTCACTGCACCACTTTGTTGTGAATTGATATCGTCAAGAACAAATCAAAATATGAGAAAGATTGAGTTTCTTGAACAAAATCAAGAAACCCTATTAGGTTTTACGAAAGAGAGAGAAGAAGGAAGAAGAAAATCAGGATTGGTTATAATTGTTTTACTATTCACTTTCTCTATTAGGGTTCAAAGATTACAAGTGAATATCAACAACCAACTCCCCTCAACAACCTGAGAGAACTAGTCTATTTATAGACTTCTAAGCTAACTTAAGCTACAAGCTAACTTAAATAATTGAGATAAACAAAATACCCAATTCGACATGCTAACAATTTCTAGCATTTCAACTATTGCATGCTTGAGCATACTTCAACTACAGTATGCAGGATCAGCAAGTCAACAGACTTCGACTACATATTAAACCTTTGTCGAACCAAGAAGTTACCCTTGTCAAGAATAGAGCTTGATCCAAATTCTCACATGTTTAGTTTCTAAATAGAATAAAATTATGTGTATTATAATATCCTTTTAATTACTTTATCTCCTCCGAGTTAGATAATCCTAGGAAAGAAAACAAAATCATATGCATATCATACTTCTAAATTTTGGGTTACTATGGAGTAACAATGTGTTAAGTCAATGGTGGTGGTCTTAAAACCAATTGTTATTAAAAGAGACTTATAAAAATATTGTGAAAAATAGGTAGCCATCGGAAAAAAATGAAAAGCGAAAATGAATGGCTACCGATAAAAGACAAAGTCTTAAATAACTTAAAACCAATGCCTTAAAGTGTTGATTGTGGTAAAAAAAAATTAAAAATCTTAAATAATGGATGAATCAAGGAATTTAGTGCCTAACTCCAATAATTAGCCTACTTGCCCAAAAAAATTCTACCTTAACCCAAGGCGTGTTATAACCTTTAAGACATCAAAAGTGTATAATAAAATTGATTTGATAGACTATTTAGAAAATTTTAAAGCTTATCATAAACTATTTGTACATGTTGATTGAGTGATATCCTTGTCATTCAAGTGAATTGTTGAGGAAGAGATAAAATGTTGAATATATATGAGCAAGACTGAAGTCTTTTAATTTATCCATCTTTAGGTATGAAAATGGAAGTAGAACTTAAGCAGATTCATGGAAGTACTCTAGTAATTAGACATAAGTTTATATTTTATCATTGTAGCAGGTAAATTCTCATGTTTTCTTAAAAAACTCAAATTTCAAGATTTTTTCTTAAGGACAAGGAAATGTTCAAGTTTGAGATTGTGATGACAGTTTGTCATAGCATGTTTTTATTATGATTTCTAGTCCTTTTAAGTTCTATTTGCTTTTGATTTATGTATGTTTTTGTAGGATTTAATAAAGATTCCAAAGAAACGTAGAAAAGATTAATCCAAGCCAAAATCATCCCAACTAGACAAATTTTATGATTTTTTTACTATAGAAATTTTGATGACAAAGCAAGGATATGATCAGCACACAAGAAACAAAAAAATAAGAAAAGAAGTTACAAAATATCCAAGAATCACGCCACATCAATGCATCAAAGAAGAGATAATGTCACACCTAAAATATAGTGGAACTATAATTGGCTAATATAATATCATAGTAGTGCACCTATGATCGTTGTCGTGCGTGATCAAAATAATTTAGAAAATATAGTACAAGGTAAGTAAGCTTAGTCGTATCAAGAACCTCTGGATTAATAATAGTCAAAATAAGAACAATAACAGTAATGTAAATTTAAGGGTTTTGTTTGTAGAAAACTGTAAGCAATTTAACGAAATTAGCAATGAAATTAAAATATTGATTCACTGATTATGACGATGTTCATGAGATATATCATCGGTTCAAAGAATTGTTCTCTTTTATGATTATATTTCTATTTGATTATAAGACTAACCAATCAATCGACGGTGAATCTTATAAGAATTCCTACTGAGACATATTACAACCGTTAAACCATCACATATTATGATTAATTGAAATTCTTGCACAACCGTTACAAAAATACAATTAATTTATAAACCGAATCAAACCCTATAACTACTATGATAGATTATGACAAACATTATCCGTACTAACACAAACAATCATTTAGATTAATTCGAATAATTTTGCTTCTAATTTGAAAATATCAACCAATTTTATCGAAATAGATTAGTGCAATAACAATTTTATGGATTACCTAACATTTAAAAATTGGAAATGCAAGACAAAGGTTTGAAAGAAAAGAGAAAGAATCATGAAAATATAATTAACATTATAAACCAAACATAAATATCCTTAATGAACAATCTGAAATCAGTGAATCGGCTTAGAGCTTTAAGCTTCAATGGAATAGGTTTGCACAATTCAAAATATATAAATAATGGTGGAATCAAAAAGGTATATTTATAGATGTTTGTAACCTTATTTGTAGGTATAAACATTAACCTAGTTTAGTAAACCAATTTTGAGCAAGAGTTAGATTTAAAACTAGTAATTCGGTCAATTACCAAAGATTAAGTGGTCTAATAACCTTTAATCAGCTATAGTGTTTTAGATATATATATTTTTGACCATGAATACTTCCAAAATGGACTTTTTCATTCAACATAAAAGTTGTATATATACCCATTAGCTTTCCAAAGCCTATTTGATTGCTTCAATTGCGCTATCGCAACCAAAGTTATGGCCTGAATAGTGAACATGTGTCAATATATAGATAATTCAAAAAATTAATCAAAGAAATATATTAAAGCTCAAGAATGACCTAATTTTAGAAACAAGATAAAAAACTAAAATTAAGACTTAAAACTTTCAAAGTGTCCAAGTACAAAGCTAAAAAGAATGTCCAAAAATGTAATAATCAAATTCCTCCATACTTAAGCTTTTGCACTCCGAGCAAAACTCGTGATTAAAGACTCAAAACAAAAATTCAAAAAGATAAAAATAAAACAAGGAATCATAAAAAGTTGTAAGCAATTCATGCATTCTAAGATTCAAGGAGCATGACAATCATGAATAACTTATTATGACATATGTAATGAACAGGGTGATCATTTGACTAAAAAGTGCATCAACAATGATAGAACCCCATAAAATATATATTTATAAAGTGAACTCAATCAATAAAGTCAAGTGTGTGAAGTATATATAAAGTGGAGTGTATTTGATTAGTGTTTGCACTTAAAGCACATAATCAAAGTTAGCACTGCCATAAATTTGACAAATTTCTAACATCCATACATTGAAGCACATACATGTAAAGATCAAAAGGTCTTTATTAAGGTTGTAACAGGGCCTTGGTACAAGTGAGATAAACCTAAGGGAGACTAGGTTGTAAAATTAAAGAGGATGAAGAAGCAGAACCATGTAAATCACTTGAATATTAAACATGAGAGGTATATTAGCTCAACAAAGTATAATGACAAAGTAGAACTCAAAAAAACATTTGAAATCAACCCAAGATATTTGAATCCAGCAAAATAACTTTTTCACATCCGTAGTATAACTTCCTTTAGACACCTTCATATCAAAATTGTCCACAATACACCATTTGATTTTTTTTTGTCAAATCAACTAAGCATCAAATAATATTTCCCTTTCCCACATCAGGTCAAAACTTCCTAGAATATAATATAGATTAATCGTCAAAATATAATTAAGATCACACTAAGCCCCCCTCACACTTATCTAGTATCAGTCAAAAAATTTAAAATCCAAGCCCATTCATCCTATAAGATTAGCAAATATAAAACAAATCGATAAAACAAAGGCATATAATGAGCTATAAAACAAAGAATGGGAATAAAAATGTTCAAAGGGGCTTAAAAAAAGGATAATTACATCAGAGTAGGCTTATTTGCCTAGTAGTAGCTTATGAAAAAAATGTCTAGATCATTTCAATACATGCATATGAATAACTACTTTAAGAGTCAAGTCAAGTTCTAGAAGTAACTAACAGTATGAGTGAAACCACACACGAAACAATGACATGTTGGAGGATTAAACACTCACCAAGTTTAATTATTTGTCAAAATTGATGCACAATCTAGTATCAAGTCAACTTATCACACTGTGAAAGCAAAGAAGTTATCCATACCATGACATACACCTCTAGGCCTAGAACAATTAAATCACTCATAACAATTACATGCAAAAAGTAATTTTTTTATTTCTTATTTTTAAATTCTAAAATAAAAAAGAACTAAGATAAAAACAAAAAACAAAAAACAAAAATGCCTCCCCCCTCCCCCCTCATACACACACACACACACACTCAAATCACACATTATCCTCAATGAAAGAAAGACAAATGGGACAAGCTCATATACTTACTACTAAATTCGAGTAATATAAAATTATAATATTACTCTTAATAATACCCTCAAGCTGGAGTATATATATTAATCATGCTCATCTTGTTACAAACTAAATCACTATGCACCCTATTCAATTCCTCTGTAAAGAAGTCTGCTAGTTGATTTCTTGTCCTAACATAGGAAGTGGATATGAGATTTTATTGAACCTTCTCTCTGATAAAATGATAGTCTACCTCAATGTGATTTGTTAATTCATGAAAGGCCATATTTAATGTAATATGTATGACAGCCTAGTTATCACGCCACAAATTCATAAGACTATTATTCTCAAATCTCATTTCATCCAAGATTTGTTTTACCCATAGTTGTTTACAAGTTATTTGAGCTTTATCCTTGTATTGTGCCTTTGCACTTGATCTTGCTACTACATTTCATTTCTTAACCTTCCAATATATCAAATCATCTTTGAAGAATGCATAATATCGCGTGGTAGACTTATGATCCACTGGACATCCTGATGGATCATCATGAGAGGGAACATTCATGTTACGTCAAACACTCACATAAAGGCCAGAGACTTACCCAAACAAGTGAGAGAGACACCACATAATCATCTAAAACCTTAAGGTGATAGGTGTATGGGTCCTCTTACTTATAAAGTGCTCAACCTCCACTTTTCAAAGCAATGTGGGACTTAAGACTCACACTTGTTTCTCAATACAACTCACATTTGTTTCCCAACAGTCCCCCTCTCAAGTGTGAGTCTATCCATTATGCCCCCCCCCCCCTCAAGCAAAGCTCTTTCATCCACATACTTGTACCACCGTTAAAAGACACCCTTACTCGTCATGGGAACTTCAATGAAACATGCCACCATATTGCCATGTCAGGAAGAATTTCGACACAAGGAGTCGATCCCTTACTTGAACCAGGCTTGAATACCACTGATAAGTCATCATGAGGGGGGAAAATTCACATTGGATCAAACACTCACCTAAAGGTCAAAGACTCACCCAAACAAGTGAGAGAGACACCACACATTCATCCAAAACCTTAAGGTGACGAGTGTATGGATCCTCTTACTTATAAAGTGCTAAACCTCCATTTTTCTAAGCAATGTGGGACTTAGAACTCACATTTTTTTCTCAACACAACTCACACTTGTTTTCCAACACATCATGCCCAATCTAAATTAGAAAAAGTTTCCGCCTGCATATGCCTATGAACTTGGTACACAATTTCCTTCCTGAAGTTTCTTCAAATATTTAACAATGCGAATTAGTGTTTCCCACTGAGTATCAGAGGGAGGAGACATAAATTGACTTACAAAACTTAATGGAAAAGCAATATCAAGTCTCATAACAATTAAGTAATTCAGTTTTTCCACCAATCTTTTATACTTCTGTGGATCTGAGAAAAGAACTTCATCCATTGTCAGCTTAACTCTCAGATAAAGGGATTTAAAAGGGTTTTTAAAAAAAATGATTCTCTTAGCAGAAAATCTCAATGAACAGATCTTGATTAAACTATTAATCATGAACCAAACACAAAATAAGGACTCTGAATTACCTCTTGAAGTGTGCTTTAGCTTTGATCACAAACGTGGAATATAACATCGTCTCTACGAAGTCCACACGAGAGCAAAGTGGAAGGCGGTGCTAGTCGTTTTCTGAGAATGTAAAAAAACTGAGACTAGGATTGAAGGGGGGGAAACTCTCTATTTATAGAGAGCTACTAAAATCCTAATGCTCTTATTTTGGATTTTTCCAAGATAACGCTAATATTTTTTATATTTAATTAAACTCTTTTAAATAAAATAAAATAAAAATAATTAAATTAAATCATATTTAGTTGATTAACTATCAATTCTCAATTATTTAATTAAATTATATTTAGTCAAATAAATTATATATGTGTTAATGTATTAAATAATTTAAATACTATTAACACATAATTAAATTAAATCTTGTTTAATTTAATAATTCATTCAAATATCATTACTCTACGCCTGTGGGTATGTAGATTCTCGTAACATTAACAATAATATTAAGTCACATATTTATTATTATAAATAGAGAAAGGTATCTAGCAACACATTGTTGCCCCCAAGTGACGAGAATATGGTTTGATCTAACATAACCTTTCTATGATAATGATCATGTACATAATTACCCTTTTATCCTTATATATATTGAACACAAGGCATATAATGTGTCTCCCTTGTATAGTCCAATATTATATTCATTGATCCCTGAGTATCGTGATAACAACAAATAAGTTTAATATCTCATATTAACTTATTTTAGCACGATCATGCATTTTTACAATCATACTCTATCAAAGGACCCATAGATATTACTCTTGTATATGTAGGAAAGGAAAATCTCATATAGATTACTGTAGCGGTAAATTCATGACCATTAAGCTATGGATAAACTTAATGTCAATAAAACCAGAGTCGTCACCGCGCTTTTATTGTTTCCAAAGGAAAACGGAAAAGTAAGAACAAAACCCAAAGTAATAATTTTTCAAATCAAAACTAATAAAATGCCAGAGATTATAGGTAAGGGGGTTGGTTACACAGAGGGAAGGTGTTAGCACCCAAAGTGTCTTAGGTACTCCTAGGGAGCCCTTTTTTATGTGTGTATGTATTTTTGGTATAAAAGATGTTTGCAATAAATAGAGTGTGGGGATGAGAAAAGAATTCATTAATTATATTTTTGTGTTTGACAAGACCTTCGGACTTGTGCCTACGTACCAACATAAAAAACGAGGGATCAAAACCTTGTAGTTTGTGGTATCAATTTCAAAGTGAGTGGATTGCTTTTAATCAAAATTTAAATTTAAAAGAGGCACAAAGGGCCTAAAAGAGTTTGAATGGGTGTTAGTTCCTTTTGTCTTTTGAAATTTTAAGTCAATATGGTTAAGTTCATTTACAAGTTTGATTAAGAAAAGAGTGTAAAAATGCAATGGCATAAGGCCAAAGTTTCTAATTTTCAATAAAGTCTAAGTTTAGAAATCACAAGCAAAGAAGATTTTGAAAAGGGGGAGAGATTTGAAATTTAAGAAATGGGAGGAGATGAAGAGACTAATCCTAAGCAAAAATTTAAAAGTTAAGAGTTGAAAAGATCGGACCAATGGGATGCAATCCAATAGACAAGAATGGCATATAGAAACCCATTTTTCTTTGGACTTTAGAATCAAGCAATATCAAAAAACAGGTAGCAAAATGAAGAGAAAAGTATCAAATAAAGATATTCACATCCAAGCAAGCAACTTCATAGTCTTCTTCATGATCTTCCCCATGTATCAGATGACATACTCCTTGAATGGCTCAGAATAAGGCATTAGACATAGGTTCAAAGTAACATTTACATCAAGACCATGTAGCAGATGAACTCAAAGGGATATCAATACTTGCATCAGATGAAAATTCAAATCACAAGAACTTGGTTTCATAAATGTTGGCATTGGCCAAGTCCTTTTGCTTAGGGAATGTTGTCTAATTCTAAGTCCAAAGCTCAAATCAAATCCAACAGTCCACACAAACATTTTTTTAGGGGTTTTTGTTGTTTATTAAGTATTTTAAGGTCATAAGACCACAAACACAAACAAAATATACAAAAAAAAACAAATATATACAATCACTATATATGGCTCAAGTGAGCAAATGGAAAATGACATTAAAGTAAACAAGTTAAATAATATGTATAATGGCAAATGATAAATGGCTTGAATTTAAATGACATAAAGTAAATGACTTGAAATTAAAAGTAATTAATAATAAGAGTTAGTCAAAGGTTAGTTGATTAGATGTTAGTGGAGTTTTGCTTTTCAATTGTTTAAGTCATTCTTTGGAGAACACTCAACCCTCTATTCACAAGCATGGATCCTTGAACCAAGACATCTTCCAAAGGAAGGAAAAAAGACCAAGTTTCCACATAATACCATGAAAGGGGGGAGACTTACAATCTCACTTACTAGAATGTTATGCCTTTGGGTCAAAATTTAGCGATATGTTAAGCAATCGTAATTGGACTTATGTAGAAGTCACAACTATCTGAGGTCGGGCAATAGAAATTTTGGTGTTAATGCATGTTAGAGATATGGTATAATGAACCATACTCCTAAAACATACCACACACAAAAAGAAAATGATCAAAGGATGAACCTAATCTCATTCATACTTGTATTGGTTCATCTAACACAAAGTTATTAATGAACCAATTAGCCTTAGGATATTGAGATGACATTGGTCAATGAGAGGGATGGGATAGAATGGGATTGAAGATGAAGAGGGAAGGGAAATGAGACAAACACAAATTGGTCATGGGAGGAATTTTATCAAATTAAAATCATTCATTCATTTTGGGAGATGAAATGTACATTTCATCAATCCCCTAAATCCAATTATTTTAATCCAATAAAAGTCAAATCAACCTTGACCAAGGCCCAAACACATAGTCAAACTTCACAAGTCAATAAAAATGGCTCAACATAATTTTTTACACAATTAAACAATTAAAAATCAAATTAAAATGCATTAAATTAAATTATGTTTGATCAAAAACCTAAAACCTCTTCAAAACACCAAATAAATGGCCAAGAGATTTATCATATGTCAAACAAGGTCAAAGGACCTTAGAGATAAAATTTCATTATTTTTGAAAAGTCAGAAGTATTTTTAAATAATTAAAAATATGCACAAAAACAATTAAATCATGAAAAATATCAATATTGATACAAAAAATAATTTTAATTTAGAAAATGAAAGAGAAAAATATTTGAAAATTTTAGGTGAAAGTCCCATATTTTTTGGATCAATAATGAATTTAATATGAATTAATAAAAATAAAGAAATTAAAAGAATTTTCAAAAAATCAAAAAAACGTGGACCATCTGATCTTCCTCATTAATTGAGGTGGCAGATCAGATGGATCAGAGTGCGCGTTCCATATATGCCTAAGTCAAAGGAGATGCACGTGTGGTAATCAGAAGCAACGCCCAAGATTAAAACAATTTAAATGGATCATATGGTTGAGATGCTTCCAACACATCGTCGGAGCCAGAGCTCTGGTCTTCTTCTCCGGTGGACCTCACCAGACTGGTCCACCTTTAACCATCACCAAAATGAAAAATCAAGACATGGATTCAAAGAAAAAATGCTCAATAGCTCGAATCTGGCCTCAATTTTGTCTAATACCAAGTATATGAAAAGATACAGGGAATTGAATTTTGAGGATCATCAAATGAGTTGATTCGATTTGACCTCAAAGCAACTCAGTCTTGTTGCCTACATTGGTAGGACTTCAGACAACCAAAAATCAACAAGAATAGTGGAGAATTGAGAGAGAATCGAAGAGAAGAAGTTTCTGAAAAATCACCTTCGAGTTTATCTAATTTCACTTGATCTTGATCTGGATTTGATTGCTTTCTCCTCCTCTTGCTTGTAGAAACTGTAACACCCTTCTAAAATACCCCAATAATTAATTAATTCAACAAAATATAAATCAGAGTAGATATGCAATTTAAGGGTGTCACAATTGACACTTCACACCATTCACCATAATAACTTGTCATGCTCATTTATTAATCAAAATAAAACATTGCACAATTCGCAGCGGATAGAGATCTAATCAATCATGCAAACCATGTAACACATTACATGTAAAGTTGTTCAACAACCAAAATGAAAACAAAGTAAAACATCCCGTCCCGATGTTACATCTACCAGAGCATGACCCACTAAGGAACTACACTAGACTCCAAGCACTAGCTTCTACTCAATCACTGCTCGTTACCTGAAACATAGTTGTAAGGGTGAGTTCCTCAATCGATATAATAAGCATTATAAAATATCATGTAATGCTAAGTAATTTAACACATTTCATCACCCAAATCAGATCACACATTCAGCAACGACAACATCAACTCAAAATCATAATCATAATCAACCCAACACAAAACACACGTATAATATTGGAATACATCCATTCATATTATACGCCATACATATATTATGCAATGAGACTCCATGCATGCGGTACCGACTATTCGTGAACACATAGTTCAACCTCACCGATCAAACCCAGATACGGCTACCAAGCTCACTAGTCCCACTCATTTGAGACCTAGTGACTCACTCACTAATTCCTCACCATGGGAATTAGCTACCACCCCAAGGGCTATGCTATGCACGCTAAATCACCTAGCATGCAAACATCAACAACAATCCACAATAACTCACTCACTAATTCCTCACCATGGGAATCAGCTACCACCATAAAGGCCATACTATGCACGCTAAATCACCTAGCATGCAACCATCAACAACAATCCACAATGGACATATGCTCACACTCTAAGCCATAAACAGTCCATTCACAATTTCATACATAACAGATACATTCACAGTATTATGCATACCATCATACATCATCAGCATATTTATCACAGAATCATATTCACATCATGCCAAATAATAAATCACAGTATTAGCACACTCTACTAATACCCCTACTGCTCAAAACAACGGGAAATGATCCCTACTATATCATACACCAATATAGGCCAATCATCAACTATGTACACAATATTTGAATATCAAATTTTCACTTTTCCAACAGTGTTAACCGGTTAACGCCCTGGGTTAACCGGTTAACGCAACACAGAACACGCTTCCTGGCACATTTTAACAGTGTTAACCGGTTAACGCCCTGGGTTAACCGGTTAACGCAAGACAGACAGCAATTTCTCATAATTCCTAACAGTGTTAACCGGTTAACACCCTGGGTTAACCGGTTAACGCAAGACAGAAAGCTGTTCCTGCGCTAACACGAACAGAATGCAGAATCCTCCGCATTTTTCGCCGTCGGAGGACTTCCGGACCTCCGATTTCAATTCCGTAAAAAGCTACACGTCCAGAAATTTACGACTCACCCACATATAGATTCAATTACAGTTTTAACATAACTTATTCATCACCATTTACAGCATTCCTCATTCCAATTAGGGTCAATTCAATGGCTTATTACTACCCATTACATGTTAACCCGTAATACCCATTAAACGACGATAAACCCCCCTTACCTGAGTTAATCCGGCAATTGATTCTTTGACCTTCAACAATCGAGAATTCTCCTCCTGAGCCCTAGCCTCTTCTTCTCCCTTTCTCAGTTTCTTCTCTTTCTCTCAATGTTACGTGTTCTCTGCTTTCACGTGAAAACCCTTTTTACCAAATGGGACCTTTTTACTGATTTTAACTTTTACTATTCCAATAATAATAATCCAATAATATTCCAATTATTTAATTAAATTAATAAATATACTATTAACTTAATTTAAATAATTATCATATTTTATCGGGGTGTTACAACTCTCCCCCACTAAAAGAGTTTTCGTCCTCGAAAACCTACCTCAAGCGAATAACTCTGGATAAGACTCCTTCATCTGACTCTCAAGTTCCCAAGTCACATTGCCACCTGCTGGTCCTCCCCAAGCTACCTTTACCAAAGCAATCTCTTTACGCCGCAACTGCTTCAACCCTCGATCCTCGATCCTCATAGGTGATGTTTCAACAGTCAGGTTATCTCTCACCTGTACATCATCTACTTGGACCACATGCGACGGATCAGGAATGTACCTCCTCAACTGAGACACATGAAAAACCTCATGCAAATTCGCAAGTGACGGCGGTAAAGCGATACGATAGGCTACCTCCCCTATCCTCTCCAAAATCTGATAAGGACCAATAAATCGAGGTGTCAGCTTCTTCGACTTCAAAGCTCGACCAACCCCAGTTATCGGAGTAACACGAAGAAACACATGATCTCCCTCTTGAAACTCAAGTGACTTCCTCCTCTTGTCGTGATAACTCTTCTGACGACTCTGAGCAATCCTCATCTTCTCCTGAATCATCTTAATCTTTTCCGTAGTTTGTTGAACAATCTCCGGTCCAACCACAACACTCTCACCGGACTCATACCAACATAAAGGTGTCTGACATCTCCTACCATACAAAGCTTCAAACGGTGCCATACCAATGCTCGAATGAAAACTATTGTTGTAGGTAAACTCAATCAAAGGTAAATAACAATCCCAAGCACCTCCCTTTTCCAAAACACAAGCCCTCAAAAGATCCTCCAGTGACTGAATCGTCCTCTCAGTCTGACCATCAGTCTGCGGATGATATGCAGAACTCAATCTCAGCTTAGTTCCCAAAGCCCTCTGCAAATCTTCCCAGAACTTCGATGTAAATCTAGGATCTCTGTCCGAAACAATACTCGACGGAATACCATGCAAACTTACAATTTTCTCAATATACAACTCAGCTAATCTCTCTAACGGATAATCCATTCTGATCGGAATGAAATGAGCCGACTTTGTCAATCTGTCAACAATCCCCCAAATAGCTTCAAAATTCTTAATTGTCCTCGGTAAACCAGAAACAAAATCCATACTGATACTATCCCACTTCCACTCTGGAATAGCCAACGGTTGCATTAGCCCAGACGGCTTCTGATGCTCAATCTTTGACTTCTGACAAGTCAAACAAGAATAAACAAAACTCGCAATTTCTCTTTTCATTCCCGGCCACCAAAATAACTTTTTCAAATCATGATACATCTTCGTATCCCCAGGATGAATACTCAGGCCACTACGATGTCCTTCCTCAAGAATACTCTTCTTAAGTTCGGTAACATCCGGAATACACACCCGATTACCAAATCTCAAAACACCATTCTCATCAACTCTGAATTCACCACCTTGACCTTGACTCACTAGAGTCAACTTATCAACCAAAAGCACATCGGATTTCTGACCCTCTCTAATCTCATCCAGAATACCACTCGTTAACTTCAACATTCCCAATTTAACACTATTGTGAGTACTCTCACACATCAAACTCAAGTCTCTAAACTGCTCAATTAAATCCAATTCCTTAACCATTAACATAGACATATGCAATGATTTCCGAATCAATGCATCAGCCACTACGTTTGCTTTACCCGGATGGTAATTCAAACCAAAGTCATAATCCTTCAGAAACTCTAACCATCTCCTCTGTCTCATATTCAGCTCTTTCTGATCAAACAAATACTTTAAACTTTTATGGTCACTGAAGACCTCAAATCTTGACCCGTACAAGTAATGCCTCCATAACTTCAGAACAAATACCACAGCTGCCAACTCTAAATCGTGTGTCGGATAGTTCCTCTCATGAACCTTCAGTTGTCTCGAAGCATAAGCTACAACCTGCTTATTCTGCATCAAAACACCACCCAAACCCAACAATGAAGCATCACAGTAAACCTCAAATGGTTCCGATGGACTTGGTAATATCAGAATAGGAGCAGTAGTCAACCTTCTCTTTAACTCTTGGAAACCTTCTTCACATTTTGAGTCCCAAACAAACGCTTGCCCCTTTCTAGTCAACATCGTCAACGGTAATGCCAACTTAGAAAATCCCTCAATGAATTTCCTATAATAACCTGCAAGTCCAAGAAAATTCCTTATCTCAGAAACTGACTTCGGAGCTTCCCACTTAGATACCGCTTCTATCTTAGAAGGATCAACAGCAACACCACCTCTTGAAACCACATGACCAAGAAAACTAACCTCTTCTAACCAAAATTCACACTTGGACAGTTTAGCAAATAACTTCTTTTCTCGTAAAACTCCTAAAACCACTCTCAAATGTTCAGCATGCTCTTCTTCAGATTTCGAATACACCAAAATATCGTCAATAAACACCACAACAAACTTGTCTAGGTACGGATGGAAAATCCTATTCATATACTCCATAAATACCCCAGGCGCATTAGTCACACCAAAAGGCATTACAGAATACTCATAATGTCCATACCTTGTTCTGAAAGCAGTCTTCTGAATATCCTCAGTTTTCACACGTATCTGATGATACCCCGATCTCAAATCTATTTTGCTGAACACACTCGCACCAACCAACTGATCCATCAAATCATCAATCCTCGGCAAAGGATACCGATTCTTGATCGTCACTTTATTCAGTTGCCTGTAGTCCACACACAACCTCATAGTACCTTCTTTCTTCTTAACCAATAACACTGGTGCGCCCCACGGTGACACACTCGGACGAATAAATTTCTTATCCAACAGATCTTCCAGCTGACTCTTCAATTCAGTTAACTCAACAGCGGACATACGGTACAGAGCCATCGATATCGGCCTAGTACTAGGTACCAAATCAATCGAGAACTCAACTTCACGCTCTGGCGGTAATTCATTCACTTCTTCAGGAAACACATCAGGAAAATCACACACCACAGCTAGATCGCAAATCACCAGTTTATCTTTAGCCTCCAAAGTCGCTAACAGCATAAACAACTCTGCCCCATCTGCTACTGCCTCATTCACCTGCCTTGCTGATAGAAACAAACTCTTCCCTTCCTCAATCTCGGGAAAGATCACAGTCTTATCAAAACAGTTGATATAAACTCGATTAAACACCAACCAGTTCATACCCAGGATAACATCAATCTGCACTAGCGGAAGACACACGAGGTCCATCCCAAAGTCTCTACCAAAAATACTCAAGGGACAATTTAAACAAACTGAAGTAGTAGTAACTGAACCCTTCGCAGGAGTATCAATCACCATACTCCCATGCATCTCAGATATCTCTAATTTAAGTTTCACAGCACAATCCAAAGATATAAAGGAATGAGTCGCACCTGTGTCAATAATAGCTACAAGAGGAAAGCCATTAATATAACACGTACCTCGGATCAAACGATCATCTGTAGAAGTCTCAGAACCCGATAAAGCAAAGACCTTGCCTCCCGACTGGTTCTCTTTCTTCGGCTTAGGACACTGTGGGCTAATATGACCCACCTCTCCACAGTTGAAACAAGTCATAGTCTTCAACCGGCACTCTGCAGCCAAGTGACCACCTTTGCCACACTTGAAACACTTCTTCTCAGCACTGGTACACTCATGGATACGATGTCCAGCCTGACCACATCTGTAACACTTAGCAGGGGCACTGGAGTCTCCCCCATTAGGTCTCTTCATCCCACTCTGTCTCTGGAAACCTTTGCCAGCTGCATACGGTTTCCCACGATCATTCTGATTCTTGCCTTTCCTATCAACCCTCTGCTGATAGCTCTCCGCTCTGGCCTTGGTATCCTGTTCAAAGATCCTGCAACAGTCAACCAGGTCAGAAAACACTCTGATCCGCTGATACCCAATAGCCTGCTTGATCTCGGGACGCAACCCGTTCTCAAACTTCACACATTTTGAAAATTCCCCAGTAGCCTCATCATAGGGAGTGTAATACTTCGACAGCTCTGTGAACTTAGCAGCATACTCAGTAACAGACCGGTTGCCCTGCTTCAATTCTAAGAACTCTATCTCTTTCTTCCCTCTGACATCCTCTGGAAAGTACTTCCTCAGGAATCTCTCTCTGAACACCGCCCAAGTGATCTCAGCACTCCCAGCAGCTTCCAACTCAGTGCGGGCAGTAACCCACCAATCATCTGCTTCCTCAGACAGCATATGCGTACCGAACCTGACCTTCTGGTTATCGGCACACTCAGTCACTCGGAAGATCCTCTCGATCTCCTTCAACCACTTCTGAGCACCATCTGGATCGTATGCTCCCTTAAACATTGGAGGATTGTTCTTCTGGAACTCACTCAGTTGACGAGCAGCTCCCAATCCCACAACATTCGGATTCCCTCCAAGTACTCCAGCTAGCATACCCAGAGCCTCAGCAATCGCAGCATCGTCTCTACCTCTTCCAGCCATCTCTATTCTGAAAACCCAACAAGCTAAAACAATAAGTACTGATAGGGTTACACAACACCTATCACGTACAGGGAAACAGAATAATTACGACTCGACTCGACCGACTATGCTCTGATACCACTAATGTAACACCCTTCTAAAATACCCCAATAATTAATTAATTCAACAAAATATAAATCAGAGTAGATATGCAATTTAAGGGTGTCACACTTGACACTTCACACCATTCACCATAATAACTTGTCATGCTCATTTATTAATCAAAATAAAACATTGCATAATTCGCAGCGGATAGAGATCTAATCAATCATGCAAACCATGTAACACATTACATGTAAAGTTGTTCAACAACCAAAATGAAAACAAAGTAAAACATCCCGTCCCGATGTTACATCTACCAGAGCATGACCCACTAAGGAACTACACTAGACTCCAAGCACTAGCTTCTACTCAATCACTGCTCGTTACCTGAAACATAGTTGTAAGGGTGAGTTCCTCAATCGATATAATAAGCATTATAAAATATCATGTAATGCTAAGTAATTTAACACATTTCATCACCCAAATCAGATCACACATTCAGCAACGACAACATCAACTCAAAATCATAATCATAATCAACCCAACACAAAACACACGTATAATATTGGAATACATCCATTCATATTATACGCCATACATACATTATGCAATGAGACTCCATGCATGCGGTACCGACTATTCGTGAACACATAGTTCAACCTCACCGATCAAACCCAGATACGGCTACCAAGCTCACTAGTCCCACTCATTTGAGACCTAGTGACTCACTCACTAATTCCTCACCATGGGAATTAGCTACCACCCCAAGGGCTATGCTATGCACGCTAAATCACCTAGCATGCAAACATCAACAACAATCCACAATAACTCACTCACTAATTCCTCACCATGGGAATCAGCTACCACCATAAAGGCCATACTATGCACGCTAAATCACCTAGCATGCAACCATCAACAACAATCCACAATGGACATATGCTCACACTCTAAGCCATAAACAGTCCATTCACAATTTCATACATAACAGATACATTCACAGTATTATGCATACCATCATACATCATCAGCATATTTATCACAGAATCATATTCACATCATGCCAAATAATAAATCACAGTATTAGCACACTCTACTAATACCCCTACTGCTCAAAACAACGGGAAATGATCCCTACTATATCATACACCAATATAGGCCAATCATCAACTATGTACACAATATTTGAATATCAAATTTTCACTTTTCCAACAGTGTTAACCAGTTAACGCCCTGGGTTAACCGGTTAACGCAACACAGAACACGCTTCCTGGCACATTTTAACAGTGTTAACCGGTTAACGCCCTGGGTTAACCGGTTAACGCAAGACAGACAGCAATTTCTCATAATTCCTAACAGTGTTAACCGGTTAACACCCTGGGTTAACCGGTTAACGCAAGACAGAAAGCTGTTCCTGCGCTAACACGAACAGAATGCAGAATCCTCCGCATTTTTCGCCGTCGGAGGACTTCCGGACCTCCGATTTCAATTCCGTAAAAAGCTACACGTCCAGAAATTTACGACTCACCCACATATAGATTCAATTACAGTTTTAACATAACTTATTCATCACCATTTACAGCATTCCTCATTCCAATTAGGGTCAATTCAATGGCTTATTACTACCCATTACATGTTAACCCGTAATACCCATTAAACGACGATAAACCCCCCTTACCTGAGTTAATCCGGCAATTGATTCTTTGACCTTCAACAATCGAGAATTCTCCTCCTGAGCCCTAGCCTCTTCTTCTCCCTTTCTCAGTTTCTTCTCTTTCTCTCAATGTTACGTGTTCTCTGCTTTCACGTGAAAACCCTTTTTACCAAATGGGACCTTTTTACTGATTTTAACTTTTACTATTCCAATAATAATAATCCAATAATATTCCAATTATTTAATTAAATTAATAAATATACTATTAACTTAATTTAAATAATTATCATATTTTATCGGGGTGTTACAGAAACCAAATGAGATGAAAAGGGATGTAAATTTTTGGAGTTTGAACTTCCAAACAGAAGATGAAGTTCAAGCTCAATTTCAAGAGAAATCTCAGAAAATTCTATGGAAGTGAGAGTTTGAAATGACCTAGCAAAACTTGGGCAAGGTGTTGATGATGAATATGAAGCCTTAAGCTTGTTTAAATAGGCAATGCACTTGATATTTGCACCACTTGAAAATTGGATAAAATTAGAAACCTCCTTGCATGGGTGCATGGGCAATTATTTGGGCCTTGAAGATGATGCAATCCACTCCTAATTCGTGTACTAAGTATGCTGAAATCATCATGTGGAAGCATGCAAAAGGAAATGATCATGTGAAGTCCAATCTTGCCAAAACACTTCCCATAATGAAGCCATGCGCAAGTCCCTCAAATTTAATCCAAATGAGATGATATTGAATGTTTTAGAAATGTGAAATCAAGGGGAACAACTTTTATGTTTAACACTTTTTCATTTTAAGCTTGGATCAT
Organism: Lathyrus oleraceus; assembly: GCF_024323335.1. Classification (NCBI taxonomy): domain Eukaryota; kingdom Viridiplantae; phylum Streptophyta; class Magnoliopsida; order Fabales; family Fabaceae; genus Lathyrus; species Lathyrus oleraceus. The sequence continues at coordinate 633,051,326 of NC_066583.1, forward strand.
GATGAATTTTGAGGTGGAAGTTTGGGAAATCAAACTTATTTGAAATTTTTCACTTCTTCCACCTTGAATAACTTTTTCTATGAACTTCAAATGAGAAAAGTTCCTTCATCAAAGTTGTATATATTTCAATCCTCTTAAATTTGGTCACACATTTGACCTCATTTGGATTTGGCATGAGGGAGTTATGCATTTTAGAAGTTGAGGAAAATCACTTGTTCAATGGTAATGGCCCAAAATGACCTATAATGTTTCCTCTTGGAACATGCATTTGCAAGTTGAATTTGAACTCCCTCCAAACATAAAAGTTGAATTAGACATCTTGAAATTTACCATGGAATTTTAATTGATTTCATATCATACAAAATGAGCAAGTTATGGTCTTAGGAAGTTGACCTCCAAACTAGGGTTTAGACAAAATGACATATAATATTTCACCATAAAAAATGACTTTCCAAGAAAACCTAGCTCTAGAATAAACATGAAAGTTGTTTGGAATGTCATTTAGAGTAACGTTTCTCTTGGAATCATTTTCATATGACAAAAATTGTAGGAGATAGGGTCTAGGGAACCTCAGTTTTGACCAGTTGACTTTCTCTGGTCAACCACCATGAACCAACTTGCTAGCTTGACATTCTCTTGACTTTTGGGACTTATGGAGGATCATATATGCATAATATGATATAATTTTAAGTATCCCTTAGAGTATTTGATTAATTGTTGAAGAAACTTGTTGAAGAAGTCACACAAGATACCCAGATGAATTAGGATCTCCAAGGCAAATCAACTCCCCAGTCTTGATGATCTCTTGATCAAAATAACATGCTATGATCACAAGGATTCATATATGATGCTTATAACCAATGTAAACCAATTCTTGATTGAACTCCTTGCATTGAGGGTCTCAAACCCTAGATATGAGCTTGATAAAGCATAGGTGAGCATGTACACCACCTACAAAAGCAATAAACTATACATTGACATATTTTTGGTATTTTGGTTAGTAAAAAAATAAAAATGAAGTATGATACAATCAAATGTTCTTGGTGATCTCTCCCAATGCAAACCCAATGGATGATGGGTAAAAAGGATGCCAAGGTGTGATCCCAATGTTAATGCATACGATGAGATAGCATGAGGGATCTTAGGGTCAAAATTGGGGTCTTACAATTACTCATGTCCCTCAGCATGATTTGTAAAGTTCCCATCAAGCATCTTTATGGTCATTGTGTTAAGGATAACAGTTAATTGACAATAAAGTACTCGACTTCACATCTAGGGTCCATAGTGGTTTCAAGTTGAAGGTTGGTGTACACCACTATCACTATGAGAATTAATTATGACAGTTACATAACATACTATGTAGTATTCTCATGTTGGGTCAATCAAGTATAAATATTACTCCTATTATTTATACATGTGTAAAGACTTAATATCTCATATCTATGACTCGTGAGATACGACCATCAATCTACTCGCATAATAGTCTTTATGCATCACTGTTGTCTTATGTGAAAGTAAAGCTTGACTAAAAATACATTAAGAATAATATCTTATGTTTAATGAGGTCTCACGATTAAGTCACACATAATGAGTGACGTTAAACAATCTAATTATTATAAAGACTTTATTATACCATATATAAAAAACACAATAAATACAATGTTTATTAAGTGTGTGTGTGTGTGTGTGTGTATATATATATATATATATATATATATATATATATATATATATATATATATATATATATATATATATATATATATTAACGAATATATAAATTAAGATCATGATACAAAAGAAAATACAATCAATACTAATTGTCTATTAGGGATTACTCCAACATAGCTCTATAAGAGTCTCACATAGTTCGGATCCCATCATACCAGTTTCACTCAATAGATCCAAAATATATTTCCTTTGTGAAAGGAAAACCCCCATCTTTTAATGGATAAATTTAATGCCTAATAAGTACTTCAAGACTCCCAATCTTTGGTCTGAAACTTGGTTTAGAGGAAAGCCTTCAATTTGACAATTCTTTTGCTATCACTTCATGTATTACAATATCATCAACATACACCACAGTGAAGATATTTCCACAGTTGATTTTATTAAAAATTAATGTATGACATTGTTTCATTCCAAATGCCAAAACCACTTTACTGAATCTCTTAAACCAAAATGTAGGTGATTGTTTCTAGCCATACAATGATTTATTTAAACGACACACATGTTCATTCTCCCACAGAGCAACAAAACCATGTGGTTTATCCATATACACCACCTCTTGTAAATCACCATGCATGAAAGCATTTTTCACATATAACTGAGAAAAGGTCCAATGACGATTGGCAGTAAGAGATATAATAATACGAATAAATGAAAGTTTAGCCACAAGGGCAAAAGTCTCAATATAGTCAACTCCATATATTTGGGAATATCCTTTAGAAAATAGATGTGTTTTTAAGCGGGCCACGGAACCATCTGGATTCATCTTGACTGTATACACCCATTTTCATCCAATAACCTACTTGCCTGCAGGAAGAGAAACTAAATCCCAAGTGTCATTATGCTCAAGAGCCTTCATTTTCTCCTCAATAACTTGTCTCCAACCATCATGATTAATAGTATCTAAAAGAGATTTAGGAACAAAAATAGAATATATGACAACAACAAGGGATTTAGAAGTATATGAAAAAAGATAAGAAAACATATAAGATAGGATAAGTACAAGTACATTTACCTTTACACAAGGCGATTGGAAGGTCATTTGTAGAATATGCAGGCACTAGAGGGGGTAGAGGTTGAGTATCTTCTGGAATATCCTCTCTTGAAACCTAGGGACGATGAGAATATGTGTGCTCTAAGAACTTGTAGCCTGTTGTAATAAGAGTTGGAGGAATATAGTGAGTAATGGTATAAGTTAAGAAAAAATCATTTGACTCACATACTACCAAGGACAACCAGGACTCAACAAAAAAAGGAGATCTTCAAAGAATGAGACATCAACTGAAACCAGATAGCAACCAAGATCCTGGGAAAATAAACTATGCCCTTTTTGGGTACGAGACTAAACCAAAAATACCACTTCAATGACTTTGGGTCCAACTTAGTTACCTTCAAACGATCATCAAACACAAAACATGTGCAACTAAATATATATATTCTTTTGGGTGGGGTGGGGTGGGGTGGGTTGGGTAAAGTAAACAAAGAAAGAGAAGAAAAAAGGTTGAAATATGGGATAACGCCATTTAAAACAAATGATGGCATGCGGTTAATTAAGTGGGTAGCAGTGAGTATTGCATCTGCCCAAATTTATTTTGGAACATTTTTTCAACTGAAACCTCTCTAACATGCAAATTCGACCTTCTCTTATGTTACTGGTAGGTTTTTTTTAATATTTTTTTAAAACTTTTTTTCTGATGGTGAACCCTAATAGGCTCTAAATACCATGTAGAAAGAGAGAAGGAATATGAATAATCAATCAGATATACTACAATGTGTAGTGATCCTCATATTTATATTAAGAGGTTAAAAGAGTAGTACATAAGAAAGCAAATGGGCCAAGCCCGTATACTTAATATTAAACCCTAGTAATATAATATTACAATATAACTCTTAATAAAAAGTTAAAGAACTTCACCAAGAAACAAAGTCAACTATGAAAAGTTTTCCTGTGATCCTTTCCCTGCCTGATTATTTATTTTCTTATAGGATCAAATATAAAATTAAGCATATACTCTTAAAGTACTAAATTACTCTCTCTCTCTCTCTCTCTCTCTCTCTCTCTCTCTCTCTCTCTCAGATACACAGACACACACGAATTTTGTTTTCAAAACATTTTCTAAATCTTCTTGTTTTTGGCCAATCCTTTTAAAATCGAAGCATGGTCATTTATAGAGCTTGATTAATTGATTGTGAAGCGAAAATTCTCCCTTTAATCGATTATGACACTTGTCTAATAGATTATGGGGCAAACTCATTCAATAATCAATTAAGGGAGTCTTCCAATTGATTATGGTTCAAATCCAGCAAAATCTTTCCTATTTTACTAGGTTATAATCGATTATGGCCGCAACCTAATCGATAATGGTGTGGATCAGACCCAAAATATTTTCCTTGCTTGGTTAATTTTTTTACTATAAAAAGAGGATATGTGTTCATTTGAAAACACATAAGAAGTCTCAAATATCCTCTCTTTTACTAACTCCATTGCTCTTCTAAAATTTTATATTCACTTAAATACTCGATTTTTAATGTTGAGAGAGAGAAAATACCTAAGTAGAGTTATCATGTGTAAACCGATGATGATTTATAACTGTAATCACAAGACAATTGCTCTCATCACTATAATATTTTGATATAAAAGTTGCATGTTGAACTTGAGCGGAAGGATGGCGCAAGAAGGTGGTGGGTTGATCTTGTTGTAAAAACTCTATGGTAGTGGAGATCTGAAGGGTCACTCCTTGGGGATTGGGCGTAAGTTTGGTAGTTTTTAGCCGAAGCAGGATAAAATACAACGTGTTTTTCTCTAACCTCTTATTTATATATTTTATTGTACCTCTGTTCATATCTTTTCCCATTTTCTTACAATAAATCTTAAAGTTGTTTTTTTAAAGTTGCAGGAAAAAAATTATATCACAATTCACCTCTCTTGTGTTTAAAATCACTTTGTCAATCGGAATCACACGATTCTATAACTTCATCTTCAACCCTTTAATCCTCAAGTAAACGAAAAATGATTAGAACTTTCAACAAAATCTATACAGCACCAAAATCTTTTCCAATGTTTGGTTCCATCTTAGTTACAATGTGAAAAACGTCTTCTTTTTCAGACTAACAAGTAGATTTGAAAATTCTTTAAAGTTGAACACTTGAATGGTAAGATCTAAAGCATTGACTCAATGTTTTTGAGGAATAGCTACAATTAGAATTTATTACAGGCTGAATAAAGGCCCATTAAAATCGACCCAATTCATAGGCTCAATTCAACAACGAGCACTTTATTCAAAGACATGGAAGTGAGCCTTCACTTCTGAAAGCAACGTATGAGCACAACCTCCTTTTTCATCCCGACTGTTGATCACATCCAACGATTGTCCACACTTCATCCACACTTCGTGCTAGACCAATTAAGAACGATTCTAACTGGGTCATTTATATTAATATGACCTTAAGTCACACTCAAGTATTTTTTTTATACACTTGCAAAATTTTACCACATTCAAATATTGACTTAACCGTTAAAAGTGTTAAATTTATAACTATGACTCTATTCAACAACTAGTATCTTCCCATTGTATATATATAACATCTACCCGTAAGCTTTGAATAATATGTAGTTCCATTTAACTTATGTTCTTTGTTTTCCATTTCTCACCATTTATTCATGGCTTCCTTCAATTGGAACAACTTGTTCATCATCATCTTTAGTTGCTATTTAACTGCAACACCCATCTTCTCAGATTCAAATACAATCCCAAACCTTTTGGATTTAGCTAAGGAACCTCAAGTCTTTGATTGGATGGTGGATATCAGGAGGAAGATTCATGAGAATCCTGAACTGGGTTATGAAGAATTTGAAACCAGTAAGCTTATAAGAGCAAAGTTGGATGAATTGGGTATTCCGTATAAACATCCAGTTGCAGTAACAGGTGTTATTGGTTACATAGGAACTGGTCTTCCTCCTTTTGTTGCTCTCAGAGCTGACATGGATGCACTTCTTATGCAGGTCTACATTTTTTTATTGTTTTCTCAATGTTTTGCTTTTCAATTTTTTATCATGGATTTTATCTGGGTTTGATGAAATGAGGGGAAAAAAAATCTTTTTCCATGTTCAATCCATTTTTGCTATTTCTGGATACTGTTTTACATGTATTTTATTGATGATTTTTGTTGCTGCTGATAACATTATAGGAATCGGTGGAATGGGAGCACAAGAGTAAAGTAGCTGGAAAGATGCATGCATGTGGTCATGATGCTCATGTTTCTATGCTTCTTGGTGCTGCAAAGATTCTCAAGTACCATGAAAAAGACTTACAAGTATGGTTTCATAACAAAATTTTCTATATGCATTTTCAGTTTATATTTGCAATTAGAAAAATGTTATATTGTTTTTAGTTTATTTTCTATATGCATTTTCAATTACTTCACAAAATAAGTAAAAATAAATTGAAAATCCAAATTTCTGAGCTTGAAATTTGAACCATCCATTCTTGATCTAACAACAACTTCGCCATTGTAATATTATCTTGTTCTTCTGTTTTCGTCCGTTTATAGAATCGTGATATTATTCCTTATTTTGTATAGGGAACTGTAGTTCTTGTTTTTCAACCAGCAGAAGAAGGAGGTGCCGGGGCTAAGAAAATTGTAGATGCTGGACTCTTAGAAAATGTCTCTGCCATATTTGGATTGCATATCGTTCCAGACATGCCTCTAGGCGAAGTGGCTTCTAAGTCTGGTCCTATGTCAGCAGGATGTGGCTTATTTGAAGCAACAATAAGCGGCAGGGGTGGCCATGCAGCCCTTCCTCAACATTCTATAGATCCTATATTGGCAGCTTCCAATGTGATTGTTAGCTTACAGCATATTGTTTCCCGCGAGATTGATCCCCTCGACTCCCAGGTAAACTTCTTATTTCATTTATTGCTTTCACTTCCAACCGCGAATTAGAACTTTGTTTATTTCGTTCTTTTGCGGCTTCTACTTTTACATGTGCTAACTTATCAAACAAAGAAGAAATTTCATGACTCGCGAAATACTCATGTTGAATAATTTTGAATATGATGAAAACCTGAGGCCTCTATGACTTTACCTTCCTAACATAAAGAATATCCTCACAGGTTGTGACTGTAGGAATGTTTCAAGGAGGGGGTGCATTCAATGTTATTCCAGATTCTGTCACAATTGGTGGTACTTTCCGAGCTTTTTCGAGCGAAAGCTTCAATCAATTGAAACACCGCATTGAACAGGTCTATTACGAATATCAATAGATTCATTTTGTGCTTTAAATGGAAACACTGTTAGGCGCTAAGGCTGTTTCGTTGATGTAGGTTATTACTGGACAAGCTGCTGTGCAGAGATGCAATGCAACAGTCAGCTTCTTGGAAGAATTGAAGCCTCTCATCCCTCCGACTGTAAACAATGGCGACTTGCATGACTATTTTCGAAGTGTCGCTGGGAGTGTGATTGGCATCAATAAAGTTAAAGGCGTAGAACAAATGACGGGATCAGAAGACTTTGCGTTCTATCAAGAGGCTTTGCCTGGATACTTCTTCCTCCTCGGAATGGAAGATGTCTCCGTTGAACGTCTTCCGGGGGCACACTCACCCTATTACAAAGTCAACGAAGATGCACTTCCTTATGGCGCTGCGCTTCACGCCTCATTAGCTGCGAAGTATCTTGTCAAACTTCATCACGAGGTGCCAGTAGTAGAGGGGAAATATTACGACGAGTTATAGAAAAGATTATTAAAATAAGTCATATAATTAATGGTTGGACACATTTGTTGTAGATGAATCTGCCATTTAAAAATTATGATGATAACTCCATGGCCCTTTGTGCTAGAATGTTGATCAGTTTGTCTCTTAATAAAATTGACCCTACAGTTGTCATTTAAACTAAATTATATTATGTCATTATGCCTTAGACAACTTGCTAAACAAATTGTCTGTATTTTCATATAGTTAATATTTGATTGATGAAACCAACTGAAAGGTTTTAAGTGCAACAGACCTTTTCCCTCAGCTTCTTTGGTTTATGGCCTGCCTTTGAATTGAGATGTGGCAGATTGAATGAAGGTCTCATCTGTATCACACTGGCATACTCCAAAAGAGAGAGTGAGAGGTCAAGTGAGTGAGAGAGAGTAGAAGAAGAAAGATTTGCTTCAAGATCAATGGTGTTGCCTTGCATGTTAGGGAAAGAGCTTTAAGGATCAAAGAAGGTTGTCATCAAAGGATTCTTTACCATCCATCACCATCTTCTTTTAATCTCAGATTCTTTTGGAGTAAGGTGGTATTCTTTTAGGCTTTGAATTGAGTAGATCCAACTAGGTTATTTGCATGTGGGGATTAGAGGTTTAGGTCTTTCAATCTATGTGCTTTTATCTATGTTTGCTCTTGCTTGATTCTATTATGCTTGCATGGGTGTTTTCTGAAGTATGTGTCATGTTTGATGTGTTCTTCCATGATTTTGGATGAGTATTGCTGGAAATGTATGATCAAAAATAGGTGAAAACACTACTATAAATAATATATCTTATGATAAATCTTTCATCTCGGTTGTTGAATATAACTGAGGTGGAAAAAATTCAGGACATATTTTGATTCTTAAGAATTGCAATTTATGTTTTTATTTCTTTAAAAGCGGTGTCTTTTTTTTTTAATTAAATGATCTATTCCTTCAGTTTCTTTAATAACTAAAGGGTTAGATAAATAGATTTTAGTATAAAAACACTACTTAATTAAGTTTTATCCTAAAGTTAACTAATATACCGTCATTCTAAACTCGTACACATCATTCTTTGGGATGAATTGCAAGATAGAAAAATCATCAAGGTTTTGTGTGGTATGTTGCTCTTGTAATCTATCTCACATTAGAGTGTTTTTGTTTTTGTTGTTTCCACCTCTTGGAAGGTCATTGTTATATTTTGAAATAACCTTCATATGTTGTTAATCAAATAAAACACTCTATAATTTATTATTTTCCTCGGCTGAAAACATTGAGAAATATATTCCTAAACACACTGTAAATTGTTGTTAGAGCACAAAGGTTGAAGATGAGAGAGAGAGAGAGAGAGAGAGAGAGAGAGAGAGAGAGATAGTTAGTTTTGTAACTAACTTTTACTCTCAAATTAAAAAACGGTTACAACGAAATCTATCTAAACAGACTATTTAAGCATATATACACAAGCCTAAGCTAAATGCAATTCAAATGCAAACCAAATTTAAAAGCAAATAAAATTGAATTAGAATTACAACTAACACCATCCCTTAATTCATATTCACCTAATTAAAATCAAGAACACTAGTTTCATCCCTCAAATTGATGAAGTGTTCAGTTTTAATTGTTTTGGTCATAACATATGCAAGTTGCTTCTGAGTGCTACAGTGAGCCACTTCTAGCACACCATTCTAAACTTGATTGCGAAGAAAATGGAACTTTGTATCAATGTGCTTAATTCTTCCATGCATCACTGGATTCTTGACAAGGCTTATAGTTGATTTGTTGTCAATCATCAACCTCACAGGCTTACTCACCTTGATCTTCAGATTCTCCAATAAGTTCATAATTCAAACAGTTTGACACACCGGCAAAGAACCTGCAATGTACTCAGGTTCAGAGGTTAATAATGCAACCACCGATTGCTTCTTGGAGCACCAAGAAATAGGACCTCTTAGATACTTTAAGAAATATCGATAAGTACTTCTTCTGTCAACTTTGTCTCCACACCAATCAGAGTTTGAATAGCATATTAGCTCTTAATAATATTTAGTACCATAAGGGAACAAAACTCCATACCTCGGAGTCCCCTTAATATACCTCAGTATCCTGACAACAGCTTGGTAATATGACCACTTTGGTTTGTTCATAAATCTACTTCCAACTGTATAGAAAATGTCAGGTATAGTATTGCACAAATATCTCAGACAGCTAACCAACTGTTTGAAAGTTATAGAATCTAGATCATCACCTTCAGAATTAGAGTCTAACTTATGGTTTGTCTTAGAAGGTGCAACTGCGCACTTGTAGTTTATCAGATCAAATATCTTAAGAAGTTCAAGTTCATACTTCAAATGATAAAATATTATACCTTTATCAAAGTACAAAGTCTCCATTCCTAGAAAAATACCATATTTTCTATATCGATCATCTCAAACTCATTCATCAACACCTTCTTGAACTTGACTATCTCACATGAACAACTCTCTGTTAGCAATATGTCATCAACATAGAGACACACAAGAATCATATTGTTATCAGATGTATGTTGAACATAAACACCATACTCCATCTCACATTTTCTGAATCCTTGAAGCTTGAAAAATGAATCAATTTTCAGATTCCAAACTCTATGAGCTTGTTTCAATCCATACAAGGTTTTATGCAACTTGTACATCATCCCTTCCTGATTCTTTTTTACAAATTCAGGAGGTTGTGACACATAAACTTTCTCTTGTAAAGGACCATTCAGAAATGCATATTTCACATATAAATGCATCAAAGGTGAATTTCTATTTGCAGTTAAAGAAATCACCAATCTGATTGTTTCATGCCTAGCTACATGCGCAAACATCTCAAAGTAATCTAATCCAAATTTTTGTATAAATTATTTAGCTACTAACCTTTCTTTGTGTTTGCCAATTTATTCATTTGGATTCAGTTTCAACTTGTAAACATATCTCACGCTGATGGCTTTCTTGTTATTTGGAAGCTCAGCCAACTTCCAAGTCTTGTTTCTTTCCATAGCGTCAAGTTCTTCTTTCATGGCCTTCAGCCACACTTTCTTCTTGAGAGCTTCTTCAGTACTAACTGGTTTAGAGTTTACCAACATGGAACATTGAATGACTTCCCCTTCAGATTCTATCTCAGTATCTTGCAACATGCCAAACTCTACAAATCTTCTTGGTATTTATATGATTATTTGTGGCCTCTGAACTTGTTCAGAATCTTCTTCAGATGTTGAGACAATATCAAATGCTAGACTACCTTTAGAGGTTGGACCACCTTCAGAGGCACAATTACCACCAGAGTTTAGATCATCATCAAAATCTGGATCAAAATCACATTCACCTTCAGATTCTTCTTCGGACTCATCTTTAGAGGTAGATTCTCCTTCAGAGTCTGAAATATCTTCATAAGTTAACTCAGGTGTTAACGTTGCACCAGAGTTGGATTGAGACTTGTTCCAATCCCATGCTTTTGTTTCCTTCACAATGACATCTCGGTTGACTTCAACTTTGTTAGTGACAATGCAGTATAGCTTATAAGCACATGTATTATGGTACTCTACAAGTAATATGACTCTACTTCTATCATCCAACTTCTTTCTCTTAGCATTTGGGACATGTTTATAACAAACAGAACCAAACACCTTCATATGGCTCACACTTTTCTTACTTCCAGCCCACTTCTGAATAGGAACTACTCCTTTCAACTTCTTTGTGAGACATATATTAAGCATATATGTTGGAGTAGCAATCACTTCACCCCATAATGTATGAGGAATCTTCTTCTCTTTCAGCATGCTTCTGGTTATATCAAGCAAAGTTTTGTTTCTTCTTTCAGCAAGACCATTATGTTGAGGAGTGTATGGAGAAGTAACATCGTGCTCAATTCCATTCTCCTTACATTACTTCTTGAACTCTATAGAGTTGTAATCATCTCCACCATCAGTTTTGAGAATCTTCAGACTCTGTCCATTTTGATTCTTAACCTTGACTCTGAACTTCTTAAATTCAACAAACATTTCATGCTTAAACTTGGTGAGTGCTACCCATAAAATTCTTATGAACTCATCCACAAATGACACAAAGTACTTGTTTCCTCCAAGTGAAGGTACTTTAAATGGTCCACATACATTAGAATGCACTACTCCCAAAGCATGTTTTCTCTTGGAGCCACTTTTGATGCAAATGGCAATCTAGATTGCTTGCCTTTCATGCATATCTCACACGACTTCTCAAGCTTCACAATCTTAGTAATGTCATGTACCAACTTCTTAGAACTCAGATGTTCTAAGCTTCTGAAGTTTAGATTCCTCAATCTCTTGTGACATATCTCACTGTCACCTTTAGCACCTTATGTGCTAAGGCATTTAGTTTCAGCTGTTTCCACATTCACTTTGAATGTTATGTTGCTTTCATGTTCAGATTGCATAATCATCTTTTGGTCATAATCATATAACTTCAAGAGATTGTCCTTCATAGTAATTGATCAACCTTTCTCAATTAGCTAACTTACACTCATCGGATTACTTTTCATGCAAAGACATACCAAACATCCTTGATCAGAACAATTTTGCAATTCTTCACTCTGACTTTGACATTTCCCATTCCTTTAGCATTAAGGTACTTATCATTAGCACATCTGATATTTATCCTCTTTCTAGAGTCAAAATCAATTAGCCATTATTTGTTTCCAGTTAGGTGATTGATCATTCAATGTCCATATACCACTAGTCTACCAAATATCCACCATCAGATTCAGAAGCCATCAATAGCACATGTTCATCATCAGAATCTCCTCTGGATATGTTTACTTCTTTTGATTTTCTTTCCTTGTTTGACTAACAACCATCAGCAAAATGGCCAAACTTCTTATAACAGTAGCATTGAACCTTTTTCTTATCAAATTTCTCCTTTCCTTTTTTATGTCTCTTCTCATCATAGTTAGAGGCTTCTTACTTTTGATATCCACCGCCATGTCTCTTCTTGGCCTTTGACCAAGACTGCTTCTAATTCTTCTTACCAGAAGATTCTTTCAGAGCCTGCTCTACCTCTCTTTCAGAGTTACTCTCAGTCAGACGCAACTCTTGTGCATTTAGACTATTTTGCAGCTCTTCAATTTTTATGGTGCTAGAGATCCTTAGAGTGTTCAATTGCTACAACAACGTAATCAAACTAAGGAGTAAGTGATCTTAGTACCTTTTCATTGATTACTTGTTCATAGAGAGTTTCTCCATAAGATTTCATCTAATTTGTGTTCAAGCCATCGTTTCCACCGTTCATCTTTGTTCTTATGAAAATTCACTTAGATCTCACCAACACCGGTGTTTCCCAATCCCGCAGAATCAAGAAATGTGATTCTGTTTCGGTTTTGATCTTCAGTTCACTATGAATTGAATGAACAGAATCAATCATACACGCCTCACATACACTTGTGTTTCCTATTCCTGAATTAGAATCGGAGCTCTAGATACCAATTATTGGAGCATAAAGGTTGAAGATGAAGAAGATGGGGGGGAGAGAGAGAGAGAGAGAGAGAGAGAGAGAGAGAGAGAGAGAGAGTTATGTAACTAACTTTTACTCTTAAATTGAAAAACGGTTACAATGAATTCTATCTAAGCAGACTAAGCTTTAGCTTATATACATAAGCTCAAGCTAAATGCAATTCAAATGCAAAACAAATTTAAAAGTAAATTAAACTGAATTTGAATTAAAACTAACAATTGCAAGGAGTGTTGTTTTTCACAATACAAGATCTAGAAATTTTTGTTTTGAATATTGCAGAACACAAAGAAAGTGGTGAATGGTAAAAAATTGAAAAAGGAAACAATGCATCTTACTTTCAATTTTTTATCATTCATCATTTTTTTGCAAGTAATATATTATCTCGGTTCCTCTATAAAACCGAGGGGAAAGTCCATGTTTAATTTATTTTTTTATTAAAAATGAATGACTTTTCCCCTTGGTTTTGTAAAAGAGACGAGGGGTATAGTTACTCAGTTAACCTATAAAGAATTTATGCTTGTCATTCATACAGTAACAACGCTCAAGATATTGCCAACACATCAACCCAAAAGAAACCCTCTACATCTAATAATAACGCGAACACCACTCAAACCACTATATATCTTGAATGTTGTCTTGTGAAACTCAAACATTGATAATGAAAACAATTGCGATGAAAAGCAATTGGAAGCGTGGAACAGATCTTTGGGATGGATTGCAAGTGTAGAAAAAAATTTGTTCAAGGTTGGTGTTTATACATAATATCTTATCTTTTAACTGGAATTTTCTATTATGTATCTAACATTTTTTTATGTTAAATCAAAAATTTGATGCGTGCAAAACTATTGAACTTGAAAAGCAATGGGTATGCAACAAAATCTAGATTTGTTCTTCTTCAAGAATAACAATGATAATGATAAATCAGATTTGTCAAAAATTTATACTTGTAGATTTAAACCAAAATAATGTAACATAAGAAAAATTGTATTTTAATTTAAAAAATGGATATTTGTAAAGTATGTAATTTAATATTCTTTGTAAACAATATAATGTGTATTTTCACTCGATTTTTAACAGAAACTGAGTAGTGTGTGACACTAGTTTTGAAAATATAAAAATCATGTTGTTAGGGATCGAACCAATGACCATTTCAACTATCCCCTAGATTAATCAGTAACTGAAGGGTAAAGTGGCAAGTTTTCATGTCGCCCTTCGTTACCTCGCTTTTATAACCGAGATAAAATACCCTTCATGCCCGAGGTAAAATATGTTTTTTGTAGTAGTGAATCAAGATTTGAGGGGGTCTGGGCCTTTTACGATCGTATGTCATGTTTACGGGCTCCGTTACGATCGTAATCGAGCATACATCCCGACCATAAAACCTTTTGCCTTAAAAAGTGAAAAATATAGTACCTTTTATGGATGTAAGCCAAAATTACGGCCCACCTATAATCCCCACTAGATGGAAATAGGGTTAGACTATAACGGACGTATCTTAAGTTCGGTAACTCAAATTGAGACGTGATCAGCTACTTTGGAAAGCTAATTCAAAGATATATCTTATAGTAAAGTTTTATAGTGCTTGTATGTATGTTTGTTGTTTGTGATTAACAATTTATTATGAGGTAACCTAAGAATCGTAAGTAAACTACATTATGCATCAAGGAAAACTAATAATGGATCTCGGATACTTAGATGTATCATGAGATAGTGAGTATATGGTGACATTGATTCGAAAAGGGATCAATTGGAATACATGTGAGGAATGTCGATACTTTTTGGGTGTGCCTAAAATGTCGCTTATAAGCAGAGAGGGTAATTATAGGCAAGGGTGGTAGGTCGCACCGTAAAACCAACCCTAGTAGAAAAGATTAGTAGGATGTCCCAGAGGTCATAAAAATAGGCTTGATATGATAAGTGCTACTAGGAAGTATATGTTATGCAAGCCTAATCATCTCTAGAAATGTATATGGTATGTTAGAGTGAGTGCATCAACATTCCTACATTGTATGAGGTTGATTTCTCCTAGAACCCCTTTGTTTTATTTCTTGGTACGTGAGTGTTAGAACCTAGTAGTTATGAGTAGCATTAAGAAAACTTTTGACCAAGAGGACTTATAGTTTAGTAGAGTTTCACTGAGATAATATTATCTCACCCCCTGTTGTTGAACATTTTCACTACAATAAAAATGTCTTTTACCTCGGTTGAAAAAGAGGTCTTAACTCGGTTTCACAAGCGAGGTAAAGAATGATGTCCTTAAAAATGCACATTTTACCTCTCGGTTTTTAAAAAAACGGACGGGTATGTGTAAAAGTCATGAGTTCGGTTCGCATGAAGACCTTTTTGGAATTCTGAAATCGAAAAAACACATGTCCACTCAATTTTGACATTTCACCGACATGTATATCACTTTTTCACCTCGATTTTCTCATAAAATCAACGGATAAAACAATTTTGAGCTTATTAAATCTAATGTGGATTGCTTATTTCACTAAACCTTATACTTAAAATATAACTTCTCAAAATTGGTTAGAAAAATAATTATGTTAACAATTATGATATATTTGAAGAACAACTTATATTGATTAATAATTTTGAAGCATCATGTAACTCATCATTCATCTCGCGTTCTTTCATGGTGGTTAAAATTTCTTCAATGTTTTAAGTTCTTTATTCAACACTTACTTTTCTACTAATTCATTCTTGAAAGCATAAAATTTGATGCTTTGAAAAATGAAAAAATATGGAAGAAAGTTGAACAAAACCTAGAAGTATTTGAGAAATTTTAACCATAAAAGAGCATGAGATCAATGATGAGTTGCAGAATGCTATAAAAACATTAATTAGTATAAGATATGTTTCTAATGCAACATAGTTTTTCATATGATTATTTTCAAAATCAATTTAATAGGTTATATGTTCAAATAGGGGTTAGTGAAACAAACAATATACATTAGATATAATAAGCTCAACTCGACGGAACAAAGTGAGAGATGAACAAAGAATCACAAAAAAACAAAATGTCAATGTTAATATCAATCTCAAACTCAAACAAAATAACAACAACTAAACTACAACATTAGATTTAATAAACTCAACTCAAAAATAACAACTTACATTAAACAACAACAAAAAACTAGCAATCAACAACATCAATGAATAACCTCTAGGGTTTAAGGTCTCAACAACAAGAACAACAACATTAACAAAAACAACATCAAAAAACCTATAACATAAATCTGTTTAATTTGCGGCAACAACAACAACAAGATTAAGCCTATAGGGTTTATGGTCTCAATAATGAGTCTAAATAAAAAGAACAATAACATCAACAAACCTATAACACAAATATGTTTAAACACAAAAACAATAAGAGAAAGCCTCTAGTGTTTTAAATCTCAACAACACAACAACAATATTACGAGTTATGATGTTTGACATACCAAATCTCTAAAGGAAGAAGTAAAATAAAATGATTTGGATCTCTGAAGGAGAAACCAGATCTTTAAACACAAAACATCTTCGTATTGAAGATGATATGTGTTTATGGCTCTCGTTTTTTATCCCCCTCCGTTAGGGATCTGTTTGTGTTGTTTATACAAGTGAAACTGAATACTAAAAAGTAAAGCTATATATATATATATATATATATATATATATATATATATATATATATATATATATATATATATATATATATATATATATATATATATATATATATATATCAGAGAAACATATTCACCTCGGTTGGAAAGAAAATCGAGGTGAAAATTGCGTATTTTTAGATTAAAAATAAAATATTCAAGAATGCGTTATTTTTAATGAGATAAAAACATAATCTGAAGCTGCTGAGACTCGAAGCATGTACACTGAATAAGTTTACCCCTCGGTGTTCAAAATAACTGATAAAATATATTGTATATTTGAAAAAAATAGGGCGTGTCAAGGAAATTTACCTTGGTTTTTCGATATGTGAGGTGAAATCGTTGTCATGAAAAGTAGTTTTTCTAGTAGTGTTTTCTAATGAGGAGGTTTTAGGAAAATTAAAGAGCAAGATGGTTTGAGGAGCTCGAAGACTTTCCTTGTATTTTGTTTTTGTTGCATAATTGATCTTAATATTTTTGTTTTTAGACATGTTGTATATGTGTGCAATATATTGTAAAATTATGTTTCATGTACTTATGTCATTTATGCACTATTGTATGTATCAATACCAACATTTAATATTCAGAATGTGATAATTCTAGACACTTTCATGTTTGGAGTATTACAAATTGCATGCAAACTGAACCGATTATACACTGTCTATTCTTGTAGTCCAACTTTATTTTGACACATTTTCATTAATCAACCTTTATAACAAGCGTACCTTAATGCAAACTATACGTAGTGCTACATATTTGATTATGAATTAGTTTTTACTATTTGATTTTCCCCACTTATAAACACATGCTCATACCATATATATTATCTAATGTGAGACTCTTAACATAATCCTTCACGTCCACTTATAAACAGTCTTATATTATACGATATTAGACTCTTAACAACAACATCAACTTTATCTTTTTGGTAGCACAAGACATATGTTATTGTCAATTCTAAAACATTTGATTTTTGGAAACTATTGTTTTATTAATTAATATATATTTATTTTATTTTAAATGATATATATATATATATATATATATATATATATATATATATATATATATATATGTATATATATATATATATATAGAGAGAGAGAGAGAGAATGTTAAATATTTATCTATATTTCTTCAAATTTCCTTTTTATGAAGCTTTCTCTTCCCCTCCCCTCCTAACTTGCAACTAAAGCCTCAGTAAAACCATTGGATATAAACATATGTTGTAATCCATGGTTGATCAACTAGAACACTTCGTATCGCCTATGAAATAAAATTCTCTTGGTAGTCCTCAAACCCTAGATTAACACTCGCACGAGACAAGGTAGGGGGTGCATCAATGGTGGGGTCCCTCAGAACAATCTTCACAATCTCAAAGTGAATTAGTACATGATATAGTAGAAATGGGTACATGACGTGAGTCTCTAAGAAAACATTTACATCACTCTCTAGTCTCAATATGTGTATTTGGTCCCCACAACACCTTCATCTTATATGATAATAGTACACCATGAAACCATGCCTTCTTAGGTTGTACCAGTGCCAATATCTTTCGGATATAGCCAACACACTTTAGTGTCTCACTGTATTGAAAAAAGTTATTATAGTAAGTTATTGAAGGAGATTACTCATAACACTTTATGTATTTCTTGTTAGAACAAGATTTGGTTCTGCATCTATACCTTGAGTTTTGATGATAACAATATTGTATTCGTGTGAGAATAATTTTGGTACCCTAATGGTTTGTTATTGTGTAGCTTTAACAGGCAGTTCTTATTCTGAATATATGATGTGCAACATCATCAGTTTCTGAACGATATTTCCAAATCCGCTTTTGCGCCAACTATCAGAAGTTCTAAAAGATGTTCAATATTACTGCTGCAATGTTCTTTCTGCTTCTTTGCTGATTCACTCTTGAGAAGCTTATGAGGAGACATTATATTGTTGCTGCAATATTCTCCCAGCTTATGCTTTTTGACGTGACTCTAATCACCAAACTTCTGAAGAATGGCAAGCTTCTGAAGTTGTGTTATATAGATGAAGATTCTGAAGATCTCAAGCCAGACAATTGAAGTTATCAAGGTTATGGTTGAAGATCTTGAAGACTCAGAAGATTCTGAAGATACTGAAGATCTCAAGCCAGACTACTGACATTGTCAAGGTTCTGACAAAAGATTCTGAAGTTTCTGAATCCAGCTTTATGTTTCTTTATTTCATGCTTCATCAACTTTCATCAGAAGCCAATGAACTTGAAGATAAGATCAAATGAGAACATGATCAAATAGTACATAGTATAAATTGAACATCCTTTCCACTACCTGATTTCATGGGCAAGGACAATACTATACATCACACCTGTCACTGATTTTGTGGGCGAAGGATAGTACACAATATCACTCATCTCCCATCCAACATTGGACATCCGCTCTATGAGCTTTCCATATTTTACCATCCAACGGTCTTATTCTTATGCTATATAAGTAGGACTTAGAGACTTGAAGAAAGACACAAGACATATAAAAGAATATTGAAGCGCTACAAAAACTTGACAAAGTTTACTTGAAAAGATATCATTTTTCTATACAAATTTTCTTTAAGTAGTTGTTTTTCATTTGTGTAAAATCTGCATGTATAGAAGCATCTTCTAACACATAAAATATTATTCAAACTATTTGTTTGATTCCTTGATGAGGTTATCCTTGAGAAGACAAAGAAGGTTATTCTATGTGAGTCCTTAAGGAGACTAGGGTATAGTTGGATCCTTGAGAAAACAAAGAAGGTTATTCTTTGTGATTATTGTAATTTGTTGATTATAATGAATTAAGTCCTTGTGTATAAGGAAAAATCACCTTGATGGATGGACTAGAGTAGCTTTGAGTTTCAAGCGAAATAGGATAAAAATACTTGTGTTTTTATCTCTTTGTTATTAACTTGTTAGTGGTGTTCTTGTTTTGGAAAAAGTTTTTGCTTGTAAAACCCAATTCAAACCCCTATTTCTTGTGTTTTTCACACCTTCAATTGACATCAAAGCTTCGGTTCTGATTGTGATAAAAGTTTTATCAACACTTCACTGTGTTCAGTACCAATCCAGTTTGTGTGAGAAACAATGGTCGTTGCTAACATTGTTAATAATAATGTAAGAGATCATTACAGTGCAAAACCACCAATCTTTGATGGTGAAAATTTTGATTATTGGAAAGATAGAATAGAAAGTTTCTTTCTTGTTTACAATATTGATCTCTGGGATCTTGTAGCTGATGGCTACGTTCACCCAATGAATGCTGGAGGAAATAATATAGCAAGAAGTGCTATGACTGATCAACAGAAGAAAGATTTCAAAAATCATCATAAGGCCAGAACCTTATTGCTAAATGTTATCTCTTATACAGAGTATAAGAAGATAACAAACAGAGATTCTGCCAAATCCATTTTTGACTCTTTGAGGATGACGCATGAGGGGAATGCTCAAGTAAAGGAGACAAAGGCATTGGCCTTAATCCAGAAGTACGAGGCATTCAAAATGGAAGATGATGAAACAGTTGAGACTATGTTCTCAAGGTTTCATATGCTTGTTGCAGGACTAAAAGTTCTGGACAAAGGATACTCAACAACTGACCATGTCAAGAAAATTATTAGAAGTCTTCCAAAAAATGGAGACCTATGGTAACTGCCTTGAAGTTGGAAAAGGATCACAACCTATAGTCAATTTATCTTTCCTCCCTTTTAGCTCATTTGTTGTACTTAAACGATTAGTAACAACAATAATATCATGTTGTCTCCCAATAGATTGTGCCTATGATAACATACCATTATAGGAGGGAAATATATGTCAATTAAAATTTATAATGAATTATTTATTCCAAAGATATTAAAAGTCAATTTTTACAAGATAAAAAAAAGCATGCAAGTAAAACATACAACATCAATGGTGAAGATCTGAGTAAAATCTGTAGAAGAACCATCTACCTCAAGTGCAAATAACAAAAGCATGTTAAATTGAACTACCAAAATTTTCAAGGATGAGCTAAAATTCGGTATAATGGATATTATAAATATTTGGAAAATCACTGTAAGTTTACAAATATCCAGGCTATTTGCATTTTATCAGATTTTTCAAAAAAAATCAGTAAAAAATCATATCGGATTTTTTAAAATCCGATAAAACCTCATAACAAGTTTTTATAAATTCGATAAAAATGCAAAATTTTAAGTTGTATCAGTAAAAACTATACCAATATTTTTAAATGTACTACCTGACTTTTAACTTCGACTGTTTTTGTAAGAGTGGTTTTTTTTTGTCGAGATGGCGTAACTAATGAGAAATACATTTTTGTCTATATAAAAAACTTGAGGGTGTCAAGTTTAATAGAGGATAAATCATGGGGATTTATCTTCCCACCCTAAGGGTTGCTCCCACACCCTAGTAAAAAATCAAAACTACCCATATAATACGAATATATACTTCTGGATGCACCCCATTTACACATATAATTCATTTGTTATTGAGTTAGACTCTAATTTTATGTAAAAAATTAATATGGAAATGCATCTCTATATAACTTATGAAAATGCACGTCAGGAAAGGTTTTTAATAAAAAACATACTAGAATCTTCTCCTTCCTCATTTCTCTTTTACTCTCTCAAACTCTTTAAACCTCTTAAACTCTTTCAAACTCTCAAACTTTCTCAACTCATTTCTAAGTTTCTACTCTCAATATCCAATTAATTAAAGAGATAAATATCAAACTCACATTTGGTAAGTTTTTTATTTATCTATACATTTTTTTATTTCTCTATTTATTTGTAGAAATTGAGCAATGTGTTTGATAGGTTGTGTAGTAGGTAGTTTAGATAAGTTATTTAACTGAGCAGTGTATTTGATAGGTAGTTTAGATGAGAAATTAGTTTTGAGAAAGTTGGATTTCCATGCATTTCTTGCATTTTTTGTTTTCTCTAAGTTGTAGGTTAATACGAAAATGCACTTTCGTATTCGATTAAATTTAATTTTCCAGAAATCCGAAAATGCACTCACATAAAACCATAAACACCCATATCACTCTTATATCACAAAACTATCAAATCCACAAAACACTTACCACTACACCACAACACACTACAAGTTTCACTATCCTACCATTTAACTCACCCTTATAAACATGAACTACAACCTACAAGATCTTCACAACCAAATTTTCCTTCTCTTCTTCAAACCACTCTACAAAATGTTAACCACTACTTCTGATTTTCTTTACATGACAAATAGCATCTCACCTTGGAACAAGAATCTATAGCATTAGAGTATTAAGAAAACATAAAGATCTTAAAACAAGGAAATGTTAAAGTGGAAATATCGCCAGAGCTGTAACGCATGACCGCCACCAGAGCGATTTCTAACCACCGATTTCATACATTTTGGTATCCTCTATTCCATTTTCATGATGTTGCTTACTTCCATGGATTTTTTATAATGTTCCTAGATCTAAAAAAACACCATGTCTAAGTTCTTTTTATTTGATGTTTAGAAGATGAAGAAATATTTTTTACTATTTCAAAAGAGAGAGAGAGAGAGAGAGAGAGAGAGAGAGAGAGAACGATTGAGATATTGGCTTGTAAGGGGGTGTCGTTGTTGCCTCCATCGAGGGGTTGGCCGACCGCCGCCCCTACATCATGGGACGAAATAGAAGAGGAAGTAGAACATGATGGGGAGAGAGTCTTATTTTATTTGTTGTTTGTGTGAGAAGCAGGTTAATGAGAGATGAGAGGTACAAATTTTTGTTTTTCCAATTGTTTTTTTGTTTGCTTTCTCTTTTTGGTATACCACTTGCCGCAACCTCATTGGTCGTTTGATGAATTTGAAAGAAGAAAAAAACAAGGGAGTGAGAGTTTGAAAGAGGGGCTCCTCCCCCTTCTCTCTATTATAACTTTTTAATTTTTTTTAATTATGTAAGACCCCAATTTTGACCCTAAGATCCCTCATGGCACCATAACATTGCATGTGCATTTTGCCTCAAGGATCATAAGCATCTTGGCTCCTTACCTTTGGGTGGGATCCCTTGAGATTTGGTTTGAGATCACCAAGCATGCTTGAATTGTATATTATTGCTTTTCTCATTTTTATTTACTAACAAAAAGCACAAAATATGTTACTAACATCTCTTGTTTGTAGCTTGAGCAGTCACAAGATCTAAAGCTTCTAGGAGGTCCTATGTGTGTTAATATGGTCAAGAGAAGATGAAAGCAAGCATGGAAATGGTTACCAAAGCTCTCATCCATCAAATATGCCTCCCAAGTATCTCAATTCATCATTTTTATCAAAGAAAATCAAATGGCTTGAGGCTTGTTTCCCAAGGAAACCCTAATTCATTTGTTCATCAACTGTGCCTTGCTCATGAAGCAACCTCAACCCATGATCAAATGCAATCAAGAGAAGTTTTTTAATTCATCATTTCATGCATATTTGAACCTATGTGAGTGTCCTCAATCATCAATTCATCAAGACATGAGGTGTGAACTTGAGAAGTTGATCAGTCAATTCATCTAACTATTTTGAAGTACACTGAGACCTAACTTTTTATGTGTTTGTCAAATGGAGATGACCCCAAGAGAAAAACTGTTATTAAGAACCATATGAACAACTTTCATGTTCATCAAAAATTTATTTGAAGCTTGGAAGGTCATCATCCATTCCAAGACATTATAGGTCATTTTGACTGAAACCCTAATTTTAGGTCAACTTCCCAAGGACATAACTCATTCATTTTTCATGATTTTGAGGTGAGATCAAATGAATTGGAAATATTAAGATGTCTATTTCAAATGTTATGTTGAGCAAAATTTCAAAATCCTAAAAGAAATGCATGTGATAATGCAAAACATTATAGGTCACTTTGGACCAAATGCATTGAAATGTGAAAAAGTCCAACTTCAAGTGCCCATAACTTCTTCATCAAAAATCCAAATAATTCACAATTTAAGTCCAAATTGATTTCCTTGAAAATATCTACAACTTTGATGTTGAAGATTTTGTCATTTTGAGCTTGTATCACTGAAACAGAAGGGCTTGAACTTTGGCCAATTTTGAAAATCTCACATGTACATGTTTTGCACCCTACACTTCATGACCACTTTTCATCAATTTCCAAAGTTCAAATGGAGTTTTGATCAACATAACATTTAATCCTCATGCAAAAAGCTTTCCAACCATTGCTCATGAGGTGGTGTTTCAAGTTTGGAAGAGCCATTTTCGAAGACATGAACATTATGGTACAATTTTGGAAATTCATAAAATTTGCATTGCATGAGATGATTATGCATAATTTGCACGTCCAGATTGCTTCTATCATTGCTCAGCTACCAAATCCAAGTGGAATTGGGCCCTCCATGCGCCTGTACAGGCCCATGCATGGAGGCCATTTCCATTCATGCAAGGGAATGTTCATGCACTTCAGCCATGCTTCTCCTATAAATACAAGGCCATTGCTCTTCATTTCACTAACCTGAAGGCGCCCTAAATGCTGTGCAATTGAACCCTCACCCTCACGCCAAAGGAACTCACTAATTTTTCTCTCAATTTTCAGATCTAGAATTCAATTACCTCGATTGTTTTCTTAGATCTAAAGTTCCTTATCCTTCTTCTCTTTGATCTAAAGAACAAACTGCAAGCATCCATAGCAAGGAATTGTGACTTCAAGCTCTGCAAATCAGAGGTTTACCTCACATTTTAATTTCTTCGAATCTACTTATATACTGGTTATTTCTTGCTATTGTTGTGTGATCTAAAGTCCTCTGCATAGAGGCAACATTCTTGAGCTTCGAATTTTTAAAATCCATTAAGTTCATTTGAACACCACAGAATTTCCATCTCTGATTTCTCTTAATGTAGAAACCTAGAGTGGATTTGGTTGGTACAGGGGTGATGTACATCACCCCAGCTTTCGATTGGTGCCTGGATCGTAGCATATGGTTAACTTTTTTCTCTCTGCAATTTTTGAACCTCGCCGGAGCTGGCCGGAGAAGACAGTGGCGCTGGTCACCGTCTGTTCTCCAGATGGAATCTGAACCATCAGTTTCATTTTCCAGATTTGATCCAGTCCCTTCATTGTTATGACTTTTACATAGGCCTGGTGTTTTCCATTTGACTCGCGTGTATGGTGAGTGTGCGCTTCCTGCCCACGTGATGATCCACGTCAATTAATGAGGCTTCATCAGACGGTCCACGCATTTTCTAATTTCTAATTTCTGATTTCTATTTCTTTTATTTTTTTTAATTCCATTTCTTTTTAAAAATTCATAACTCTTTCATCATTGGTCCAAAAAATATGAGACCAATTTCATTTTTCTCCTTTTAATCTAAAATGATTTTTAATATTTTTTATTTTATCATTTGATATTTTTTAGAAATTTTCTCTTTTCTGGTTATTTTTAATTAATTTAAAATAGTTTTTGATATTCAAAAAATACAAAAATATTTTTACAACCTCTTTGAATGATGATAGATCTATGAAAAATATTCTCATTAATTTATTAATTGATTTGAGATTTATTTGAGATTTTAGTTCAATTAGGTTATTTTTATGCATTTTTAATTGATTAAAAATAGTTCCTGACTTCTAAAAATGCTGAAATTTTTTGTCAAACTTTGTTTGACCTCGTTGAACTTGGGATAATTCACTTGGACTTTTCAAAGTTGATTTGAAGTGAATTTGAAGTTTGACCTTTCTTTATTATTTTAATTCAAGTTTTATTTTAATATTGAAAAATACCAAAAATATTTTATTTGTTTCTTGACTTCTAATTTTCATTTTGCTTCTATTTTCTATTGTTTGACATTGATCTTCTCTATCTTTGGTCAATGCTTGTTGATTATTTTCATTTCATTTCCATTAATGCACTTTAATATTCATCTTCTTCTTCTTCTTCTTTTCTTTTCTTTTTTTGATCAATGAGTTAAAGATTGGTGGTTAGCTTTGATACATGGGAGGTTTAACCTTCCTTGATTCAAATCTAATCCATCTTGAGCATGGATCAAGTGAATGGCTTTACATTAAGGATAGGTTGCTTCCTAATCAAGCAAAGAACCTAAATCAATACAAGATCATTTCTCATCTTCTTTTTTGGCATGCAAGTTGTAGGAGTTTGATTCACTAATCAAAATCTCTAACTTGTGTTGTTGCCTACATTATTATTGACCGGCCTCAGATAGTTGTGACTTCTATATAAGTCCAATTATGATTGCTTAACATAGCGTTAAATTGCCTTATGGCACACTAACTCTAACACTAACCATTAACCACTAACATTTAATTCTTGCTTTTTACCTTTATGCAATTTACTATTCTTGTACATATTATTCATTTGCTTTTGCCCTTTGCTCATTTAAGCACATGTTTATGTTAATTCAATTTGCCTTTTGCTCACTTGAGCACATAATTGTGTATATATTATTGTGCTTGTGTTATGTTTTGATTGTTGTGGACCAAAATGCGAAAAATGGACAAATGGACTTAGTTTCTAGGACATTCCCTATGCAAATTGGAGTAAAAAATGCCTAATGTTGAAGATGGATTAGAAGGACCAAATCTCTAAACTCACTCTTGTCCATTCTTGATTTGCTTCATGGAACTCTTTGATGTGTGTGCTTTTGTGCTAGGGAATCCTATTTGAGCCAAATTGAAGAACCATTGCCATGTCCATCCAAAGTGAAATATACAAGAGTCATTGGGGATCTTCTAAGAGCTTGTTTGATTATGTTGATTGCTTGAGCTTACACTTATTTTGCTTGCATATTCCAAAGGATGTGAGCTACTTGGATCATCAATATGATCTCAAGAGAGAAACTCCATTTGTTGTCTTGTTTCTTATCCTTCATCTCTTGTATGATTAGGACCTTAGCCATTCTTCTTCTTCCCTCCACTCTAACCCAAGTTAAAACTTTTGCGCAAACATTTAACACTTGTTTTCAAATATTAGAAACCTAAGCATTATGCTTTTGATTTTCAAACTTTCTTTTCATAACACTTATTTTGAATTGAATCTTTAAGTCAACTTTGACCATATTTTGTAAATACTTTTCATTGGTAAATATAACCCATTCAAATACTTTTTGTGGTTTCAATGGCCACTTCTCAATCAAAAACTTTTCATAACCTTTAGCTATTAAGTTTGAGTTATCCTTGAGGTAGATGTAATACTCACATATATCCTTAGTGATGGACAATGAGTCTTCCATGCTTATTATAGGGTTAACCCCTCACTAGCATGTTGAAGCTATCCTCACATGGTGGATTTGAGGTTTTTAGGTTGAGTTTTCTCCCTTGGATAACAAAAGACCTTAAGGCTTTTGGACCAATCAATTCACCAACTTGTTTTTGAGATTTTTACCCCGAACTACGAGGTTTTGATCCTAATCTTTTTTAAGATGGTACGTAGGCAATGGGTTTATCCATCCAAACATAAATTGTAAATAACCTGTATATTCTCCTCTCATTTCTTCATTCATGTTTGCACAAATAAATTTTTCACAAAATACCAACCTTACAACAAGTGTGAAAAGGGCTCCCTAGGAGTACCTAGGATGTTTTGGGTGCTTAAAACCTTCCCATTGCATAACCAACCCCCTTACCCCGATTTCTAACATTTTTACTTGTTTTTGATTCGATAAAACTTTTAGGTTTTTGTTCGCTTTCTAACCATTCCTTTGGATAAATAGAAGTGCGGTGGCGACTCGACTTGTAGGGTTTACCTTGGATTTAGTCAATATCTCTAATGGTAACGAATACCCCGCTACAGAAAAGTGGCGACTCTGCTGGGGATTTTTTGCCTAGTGGGTTTTGCCTACTTTTCATATTTGTTGTATTGTATTGTATATTATTTTTGTGACATATTTTTGTGCAATTTGGGATTATTGTATTGTATGTAATGATTGAATTGCTTGAATATTAATTCCTTGTATGCTTGGTGATCTTTGTGAGATGAGTTCTATACCCGAACTCGAGTGCACTTAGGATAGGAGAATGACATAGTCTTGTCAACTTGTGTGGAGTTATTCCTTAGCAAGTTGACTTGCAAGTCCATTCACTTGGTGGAGGTCATGTTGGGATCAATAATGTCACACGAGTAGTCGTGGTTAGGCATTACTCTTTCCAATATAGACCTTAGAAGCCAAGGACCTTAGTTTACCAAGCCCATCTTGGCCTATTTTTAGGACGTGGTGCGGAGGTCGTTCAAGTGTGAGATTTGATACGATTGTTACGTGATACTACACTCATAAGAGTCTCTCTTGAGAATATTTTTGGAATACGAGTAGTCGTTTATCCGATAATATCCTAAAGATGGGATGATGACTATGGGAACCTCTTGTAAGAACATGCTTGGCAGGTTTAACCCTAGTACACTCCCTTTGGGTGGTTCTTAACCGAGACTTCATGCTCGTGACTTGCAACAAACCCTTGATTCATGGTTGATTCGTTCTTGTATCCTTAATATCAATGGAAGTTGGGTGTTGGTAAGGTGTAAACCATAATCCACCAAAATGGATTATTGATATTAAGGATGACATGATCCATCCCATGACCTTTGTTTGGTGTGCTTTGCTTGATCCTTGAGTGTGATTGTTGCATTCATGCATTCATGCACCTATTTGCATCCATATCATTAATAATGAGAAAACTTTCAAGGAACTTAAGAGGTCTATTTGCAAATTTTCAGACATGGAAAGACAAAGAAGGAATACAAAGAAGTACAGTTTCAGACAACCCGACTTGAAAGAGCTAAGGAATTTGACATCCTATGTATTAGACCCCTTGGGTTTCAAGGATTGTTATGGGAAGCTTTTATCTATTCTGACTACTCAAGTGGACGAAGGTTTGATGAGTGTATTGGTGCAGTTCTATGATCCCTTGTACTGTTGCTTCACATTTCCTGATTTCCAGCTTTTGCCCACGCTTGAGGAGTATGCCTACCTTGTGGGTATACCTATCCTAGACCAGTTGTCGTTCAGTGGCTTAGAGAGTGTTCCTACTTCTCAAGAGATAGCTGATATGTTGCATATAGATGAATCTCGGGTTGGTGCTCATATGACTACCAAAGGTGGAATTCAAGGTCTCCCTTCTGAGTTCCTCATTGCCTAAGCTATTATGTATGGGAAGGCCATGAGTGAGGACGCCTTTGAGGCCATATTTGTACTTCTCATCTATGGGCTAGTGTTATTCCCCAACATCGACAAGTTTGTGGATGTGAACGCTATTAGGATTTTCTCTACTCTTAATCCCGTTCCAACTCTGTTGGGTGATACTTACTTTTCTTTGCATAGGAGGAATGCAAAGGGTGGTGGTACCATTGTGTGCTGTTTGCCTCTGTTATACAAGTGGTTTATTTTGCACTTGCCGCAGACGGTCGTCTTCAAGGAGAACAAAGGATGTCTACGGTGGTCCACGAGACTTATGTGTCTCACTAATGATGATATCTTTTGGTATAATCGTATATATGATGGTGTGCAGATTATCGACTCTTGTGGTGAATTCTCCAATGTGCCTCTTCTTGGTACATGTAGTGGGATTAACTACAACCCTATTTTGGCACGTCGTCAGCTTGGGTTCCCCCTAAAGGATAAACCTAATAGCATTCTGTTAGAAGGTGTGTTCTTCCAGGAGGGTAAAGATCCCCAAGGCTTGAAGGGCAGGATGGTTCGCGCTTGGCACAAGTGTAAGACCCCAATTTTGCCCCTAAGATCCCTCATGGCATCATAACATTGCATTTTGCATTGCCTCAAGGATCATTAGCATCTTGGTTCCCTTTGCCTCTGGGTGGGACCTCTTGAGATTGGTTTGAGATCATCAAGCATGCTTGAATTGTATATCATTGCTTTTCTCATTTTGTTTACTAACCAAAAGCACAAAAATATGTCACTAACATCTCTTGTTTGTAGCTTAAGCAATCACAAGGTCAAAAGCTTCAAGGAGATCATTAGTACAAAGACATGGTCAAGAGGAGATGATAGCAAGCATGGTAATGGTCCCCAAAGATCTCATCCATCAAATATGCCTCCCTAGTACCTCAATTCATCATTTTTATCAAAGCAAGTCAAAGGGTTTGAGGTCTTGTTCTTCAAGAAAACCCTAATTCAGCTGTGCACCACAATGCCTTGCTCCTGAAGCAACCTCAGCCCATGATCAAATACAATCAAGGAAAGTTCTTTAATTCATCATTTCATGCATATTTGAACTTATTTTAGTGTCCTCAATCATCAATTCCTCAAGATATGAGTCATGGACTTGAGAAGTTGATCAGTCAATTCATCTGACTATTTTGAAATGCACTGAGACCTAACTTTTTATGTGTTGGTCAAATGGAGATGGTTCCAAAAGAAAAAGTGTTCTTAAGAACAATATGAACAACGTTCATTTTCATCAAAAATTGATTTGAAGCTGGGAAGGCCATCTGTCATTCCAATACATTATAGGTCATTTTGACTGAAACCCTAATTTTGGGTCAACTTCCCAAGGACATAACTCATTCATTTTTTATGATTTTGAGGTGGGATCAAATGCATTGGAAAGCTTAAGATGTCTACTTAAAATGTTATGCTGAACAAAATTTCAAAATCTTAAAGGAAATACATGTGATAATGCAAGACATTATAGGTCCTTTTGGGCCAAATGCATTAAAAGGCAAAAAAGTCCAACTTCAAGTGCCCATAACTCTTTCATCAAAAATCCAAATTATGCAAAATTTAAGTCCATTTTGATTGTCTTGAAAAGATATACAACTTGGATGTTGGAGGTTTTTCCATTTGAGGCTTGCATCATCAAAACAGAAGGGCTTGAACATTGGCCAAATTTAGAAACCTTGCATTGACATGTTTTGCACATCACACTTTAAACTCAAATTTCATAAATTTCCACACTTCAAATGAGTCTTTGTCCAACATAACATTTGTTCCTTATACAAATACCTTTCCAACCATTATCCACATGCCTATGTTTGGATTTTCTAAATGGTATTTTCGAAGAGGTGAATGTTTAGGTCAAAATTATGGAATGCACATGAAATCTTGTTGCACAAGCCAATTCAGAGCAAATTACACGTCCAAACCTTTCGCATTGGAGTTCAGCTTGCAATTGGAATTGTTTTTGGGCCTTGTGCATGATCATGCAAGCCCATGCAAGTGGTATCCAAATTCATGCACACGGATCATTTCATCATTCCCTTGCCTTTCCCTCTATAAATAGAGACCCTATGCCATTCAAATTTCACACCTGATTCAACCTAAATTGCTGCAGAAATCAAAACTTAACCTCTCACCAAAGAATCAATTTCATTTTCTTCAAAATTTTCAGATCCAAAATTCAACTTCATCTGGTTGAATTCTTGGATCTTAAGCTTCTAAACCTTCATCATTCATCTCACTGATCTTCTGTTTTGGCAAAGCAAGCAAAGAATCGAGCTCAAGTTCCCAGAATTCAAGCTTACTCTTCAACTGGTATTCT
Organism: Lathyrus oleraceus; assembly: GCF_024323335.1. Classification (NCBI taxonomy): domain Eukaryota; kingdom Viridiplantae; phylum Streptophyta; class Magnoliopsida; order Fabales; family Fabaceae; genus Lathyrus; species Lathyrus oleraceus. Next base: position 633,082,412 of record NC_066583.1, read on the forward strand.
CTTCGAATCTCATCATCCATTGACATATTTGCTTGGATCTAGTGTTTTCTGAAGTCCTCGTTTGAGATGTAAGATAGTGGTAGCTTCAATTTCGTTTTTCCTTGATCTGCATTTTTCATACCTGAATCTTCCACCTCAGATTTCTCAACCTATAGGAATCTTGAGTGTGATTCAAGGTTATAGGGGTGATGTACATCACCCCAACTTCATTTTGGTATAAGGATCGTGTACTTTGGTTGCCTTTTGAATCTCTGCAATTTTGGCCGGAAAATCCAAGCTCACCGGAGAAGACGGTGGCTCCGGTGGCTTCATCATTGCCAGATCCATTCCTGGCCGTTTGATCTATTTTCCAGATCTAATTTGGATCCTTCATTGTTATGACTTTTTATTGTTTTCCATGTGATTGCATTGACCGTGGACTACAATAGACGCGCGCTTCTGGATCCTTGGATCTGCCAGCTCAATTAATGAGCTCAGATCCAAGGGCTCTCGTTTTTTGCCATTTGTAATTTCTGGTTTTATTTTCTTTAATTCCAAATATTTTCAAAAATCAGTATCTTCTTCATTTTTAATTCAAAAATTATGGGACCAATTGCATTAGTCTCCAAATAAATTCTAGTTTCTATTTCTGATTTTTAATTTTTTTTTATTTTGTCATTTGATACTTTTTGTGAATTTTCTCTTTTCTGGTTATTTTTAATTCATTTTAAATAGTTTTTGATATTCAAAAAATGCAAAAATATTTTCCTAACCTATTTGAATGATGATGGATCTATGAAAAATATTCTCATCAATTTTTGAATTTATTTGAGATTTATTTGAGATTTTAGTTCAATTAGGTTATTTTTATTCATTTTTAATTGATTAAAAATAGTTTCTGACTTTTAAAAATGCTGAATTTTTTTGTCAAACTTTGTTTGACCTTGTTGAACTTGGGATAAATTACTTGGACCTTTCAAGGTTGATTTGAAGTGATTTTGAAGTTTGACCTTTCCATTATTTTAATTCAAGTTTAATTTTAAATATTAAAAAATGCCAAAAATATTTTATTCATTTCTTGATTTCCAATCTTCATCTCACTTCTGTTTTTGATTGTTTGACCTTGACTTTCAATGTTATTGGTCAACATATGAGGATTGGTACATGTCATTTCATTTAATGCGCTTTAATTTTGCCATTTCCATTTCTCTTATCCATCTTCTCCTTCTTCTTCTTCTACTTCTTTTCTTCTTGATCAATGAGTTGAAGGTTGATAAGTTAGCATTGGTTAGGGAGATTTAATCTTCCTTGATTCAAATCTAATTCATCTTGATCAATTGATCAAGTGAATGGCTTTGCATTAAGGATAGGTTGTCTTCTAAATCATGCAAAAGGCTTAAACCAATACAAGATCAATTCTCATTTTCTTTTTGGCATGGCAAGTTGTTGGAACTTGGTTCTCTAATCAAGACTTCTAACTTGTGTTGTTGCCTACATTATTATTGACCGGCCTCAGATAGTTGTGACTTCTACATAAGTCCAATTACGATTGCTTAACATAGCGCTAAATTTGCCTTATGGCACACTAACTACTAACACTAACTATTGACAATTAACATTTACTTTATGCAATTTACTATTCTTGCACATATTATCCATTTGCTTTTCTCTTTGCTCACTTGAGCACATGTTTATGTTAATGCCATTTGCCTTTTGCTCACTTGAGCACATAATTGTGTATATATTATTGTGCTTGTGTTTTGTTTTGATTGTTGTGGACCAAATGCAAAGAAATGGACTTAGTTTCTAGGACTTTCCCTATGCAAAGAAATGGAGAATTAGACTTAGATTCTAGGACCTTCCTTATGCAAAATTGGAGTAAAAGAATCTTAATGATGAAGATGGATTAGAAGGACCAAATCTCTAAACTCACTCTTGTCCATTCTTGTTTTACTTCATGGCACTTTTGATGTGTGTGCTTTTGTGCTAGGAGTTTCCATTTGAGCTTAATTGGAGGACCATTGCCATGTTCATCCAAGTGGAAGATACAAGATACATTGAGGATCTTTTAAGAGACTTGTTTGATTGCTTATGCTTTGTGGTTGCTTATTCCAAAGGACGGGAGCTACTTGGATCATCAATATGATCTCAAGAGAGGGACTCCATTGTGGTTTTGATTCTTCACCCCTTCTCTTTTTGTTTTACTTAGAACTTAGCCCTTCTTCTTCTTCTCTCACTCTAACCCAAGCCAAAACCTTTTATGCAAACATTTAACTATTATTTTCAAATATTAGAAACCTAAGCCTTATGCTTTTGATTTTCAAACTTTCTCTTTTTACAATACTTATTTTGAATTGAATCCTTAAGTCAACTTTGACCATTTTTGTACATACTTTTAATTGGTATATATAACCCATTTAAATGTCTTTTGTGGTTCCAATGGCCACTTTCTTAATCAAATTTTCCATAACCTTTAGCTATTAGGTTTGAGTTATCTTTGTGGTAGATGTAATACTCACCTATATCCTTAGTGATGGACAATGAGTCTTCCATGCTTATTATAGGGTTAACCCCTCACTAGCATGTTGAATCTATCCTCACATGGTGGATTTGTGGTTTGGTTGAGTTTTCTCCCTTTGATAACAAAAGACCTTAAGGCTTTTGGACCAATCAATTCACCAACTTGTTTTGAGATTTTTACCCCGAACTACGAGGTTTTGATCCTAATCTTTTTTAAGATGGTACGTAGGCAATGGGTTTATCCATCCAAACACAAATTGTAAATAACCTGTATATTCTCCTCTCATTTCTTCATTCATGTTTGCACAAATAAATTTTTCACAAAATACCAACCTTACAACAAGTGTGAAAAGGGCTCCCTAGGAGTACCTAGGATGTTTTGGGTGCTTAAAACCTTACCATTGCATAACCAACCCCCTTACCCCGATTTCTGACATTTTTACTTGTTTTTGATTCGATAAAACTTTTAGGTTTTTGTTCGCTTTCTAACCATTCCTTTGGATAAATAGAAGTGCGGTGGCGACTCGACTTGTATGATTTACCTTGGATTTAGTCAATATATCTAATGGTAACGAATACCCCGCTACAGAAAAGTGGCGACTCTGCTGAGGACGCATTGTGTTTGCCCTAGTGGGTTTTGCCTACTTTTCATACCTGTTGTATTGTATTGTATTGTCTTGTGACATATTTTTTGTGCAATTTGGGATTACTGTATTGTATGTAATGATTGATTTGCTTGATATTAATTCCTTGTATGCTTGGTGATCTTTGTGAGATGAGTTCTATACCCGGACTCGAGTGCACTTAGGATAGGAGAATGGCGTAGTCTTGTTGACTTGTGTGGAGTTATTCCTTAGCAAGTTGATTTGCAAGTCCATTCACTTGGTGGAGGTCATGTTGGGATCAATAATGTCACACAAGTAAGTTGTGGTTAGACATTACTCTTTCCAATATAGACCTTAGAAGCCAAGGACCTTAGTTTACCAAGCCCATCTTGGCCTATTTTTAGGATGTAGTGTGAAAGTCGTTTAAGTGTACGATTTGATACGATTGTTACGCGATACTACACTCATAAAAGTCTCTTTTGAGAATATTTTTGGAATACGAGTAGTCGTTTCCTCGATAATATCCGAAAGATGGGATGATGACTATGGGAACCTCTTGTAGAACATGTTTGGCAGGTTTAAACCCTAGTGCACTCCCTTTGGGTGGTTCTTAACCTAAACTCCATGCTCGTGACTTGCAACAAACCTTTGATTCATGGTTGATTTGTTCATATATCCTTAATATCAATGGAACTTGGGTGTTGATAAGGTGTAAGCCATAATCCACCAAAATGGATGATTGATATTAAGGATGATATGATTCATCCCATGACCTTTGTTTGGTGTGCTTTGTTTGATCCTTGAGTGTGATTGTTGCATTCATGCATTCATGCACTCATTTGCATCCATGTCATCAATAATGAAGAAAATTTTCAAGGAACTTAAGGGGTTTATTTGCAAAATTTTCAGACATGGAAAGACAAAGAAGGAATACAAAGAAGTACAGCTTCAGACAACCAGATTTGAAAGAGTTAAGGAATCTGACATCCTATGTATTGGATCCTTTGGGCTTCAAAGCTCGTTTTGGGAAGCTTCTTCCTCTTCTGACTACTCAGGTGGATGAAGGGTTGATGAGTGTATTGGTGCAGTTTTATGATCCGTTGTATTGTTGCTTCATGTTTCCGGATTTCCAGCTTTTGCCTACGCTTGAGGAGTATGCCTACCTTGTGGGTATACCTATTCTAGACCAGTTGTCGTTCAGTGGCTTGGAGAGTATTCCTGCTTCTCAAGAGATAGCTGACATGTTGCACATAGATGAATTTATGGTTGGTGCTCATGTGACTACCAAAGGTGGAATTCAAGGTCTCCCTTCTGAGTTCCTCATTGCTCAAGCTACTATCTATGGGAAGGCCATGAGTGAGGATGCCTTTGAAGCCATATTTGTACTTCTCATCTATGGATTGGTATTGTTCCCCAACATCGACAAGTTTGTGGATGTGAACGCTATTAGGATTTTCTCTACTCTTAATCCCGTTCCGACTCTGTTGGGTGATACTTATTTCTCTTTGCATATGAGGAATGCAAAGGGTGGTGGTGCCATTGTGTGTTGTTTTCCTCTGTTGTATAAGTGGTTTATTTCTCACTTACCGCAGACGGTCGCCTTCAAGGAGAACAAGGGATGCCTACGGTGGTCCACGAGACTCATGTCTCTCACTAATGATGATATCTCTTGGTATAACCGTGTGTTTGATGGTGTGCAGATTATCGACTCTTGTGGTGAATTTTCCAATGTACCTCTTCTCGGTACATGTGGTGGGATTAACTACAACCCTGTTTTAGCACGTCGTCAGCTTCGGTCCCCCCTAAAGGATAAACCTAATAACATTCTGTTAGAGGGTGTGTTCTTTCAGGAGGGTAAAGATCCCCAAAACTTGAAGGGCAGAATGGTCCGTGCTTGGCGCAAGATTCATAGGAAAGGAAGGAAAGAGTTGGGTCCTAAGAATTGTGTTGCTATGGAGCCTTACACCGCTTGGGTTAGGAAGAGAGCGTATGATTATCTCATGCCTTACGAGTATCTGAGACCTACACCTTTGGTTATGACTGGGCCTTCAACCCTCCCTAACCAAGGAGTAGAGGAGTTGAGAGACGAAGACCGATCACGTGCCTGGATCCGTGAAAGGGAAGAGTTGCTTCAGCAGATCAGAGAGAAGGATGCTTTGATAGAGTTCCTCGAACATCAGGTTATTGATGATCCTAATGATGCATGGACTTCTCTACTTCCTCAGTCTTCCAAGTTTTGGAAGAGGAAGTATGATCGACTCGCCAAGGAGAAGGCAGATATGGAGGCAGCCTATGAGAGGGAGGTGAAGAGACTTCGTGCATCTTATCTTCCTGTGTCCCGAGCTTTAGATGATTGTTTCTAGGGATCCATAGGATGATTATTTTCCTTTTCTCTTGTATATGATTGACAATGCTGTACTTCTTTTCCCTGATATTATTTGATGAGATGTTTCCATATATGATAAATGATAAAACCCTAGAGTTCCTTTGAAATAAAAAACAAATCATATGCACAAGCATTGCATGCATCATGTGCATAAGCAGGTTTTGTTCCCGGCTTCTTGTCCTGTGGTCTAACTTTGTGTTCTTCATTTATTTTGAAGACAGGCTGACTCATCGGTACTACACCAGAGCCAACATTTCAAGACTGATGGATCACCTAGAACAAGAGAACCGTGTGCTGAAAGAGGAAGTGGCCAGATTAAGTGCCTTGATGGAATCATTCTTGGCTGCTCAGAGCCAGTCTTCTCCGACGCCTTCAACTCCTCCCCAGAGGACAGTCATTTCTGAGATTGTCTCCTCGACTGTGCCCGCAGCCAATGCACATTTTACTCCAACGGACATGCCAGTCGGATTCCCGTGGGGGATGCCTCCCAATTTTATGCCTGAGGGTCCTGCTCCAACCTTTGCTTCTATGCCGGCATCTAGCCCGGTCCTTACTGTTCCTCCTTCTGTCGTGCATATTATACCCAAAGTAGACGACACCATTTATCATTCTGAGCCGTCTGAAGGCCCAGATGTCTATGAGAAGATGGACGCTATGAATGATCAATTTCTTGAGCTTCGCAAGGAATTGAAAACTCTTAGAGGAAAGGATCTTTTCGGCAAGTCTGCTGTCGAACTGTGTTTGGTTCCCAATGTGAAGATTCCTGTGAAATTCAAGGTCCCTGACTTTGAAAAATACAAGGGAAATACTTGCCCTCTCAGCCACCTAGTCATGTATGCCAGGAAGATGTCGACTCAGACCGACAACGATCAGTTACTCATCCACTACTTTCAGGACAGTTTGTCCGGTGCCGCTCTGCGTTGGTATATGGGTTTAGACAGCGTGAACATCCGATCCTTCAACGACCTTGGCGAGGCCTTCGTCAAGAAGTACAAGTATAATGTGGATATGGCTCCCGATAGGGATCAATTGAGGGCCATGTCCCAGAAGGACAAAGAAACGTTCAAAGAGTACGCCTAGAGGTGGCGAGAGTTGGCAGTACAGATCGTGCCTCCGCTAGAAGAGAAGGAAATGACCAAGATCTTTCTGAAGACCTTGAGTTCATTCTATTATGAGCGGATGATCGCTAGCGCTCCTTCTGACTTCACCGAGATGGTGAATATGGGGATGCGTCTAGAAGAAGGGGTTAGAGAAGGGTGTATAATCAGAGAAGAAGGCTCTTCTGCCAAACGTTATGGGGCGTTTGCGAAGAAGAAAGATGGAGAGGCACATGTTGTGACCTCCCATGTGAAACCAAGAAGACCTTCTGTGAGGAGGAAGACCGTGCGTCCCGCCGGTAACCAGCACCAGGTGGCTCATATAGCACCTGTTTTCAGAGACAATCAACAGTATCAGCAACACAGCAACAATCAGCAATAACATCCGCAATATCAGCAACAACAGCATTGTCCGCAACAGCAGGCCTACCAGCCTCGAAACAGTAATCAAACCAGCACGAGTTACGAGAGGAAAAGGGTCACTTTCGATCCTATTTCGATGACGTATGCAGAATTATATCCCTCTTTGATAGAGAGGAAGTTGATTACTCCGAGAGACCCACCGGCTATACCTGCTAACCCCCAGTGGTGGTATAAGCCTGAATTACATTGTGCCTACCATTCTGGTGCTCCCGGCCATGACATGGAGAATTGTTACCCTTTGAAGACCAAGGTTCAAGACCTTGTGAGGTGTGGCATTCTGTGTTTCGAGAACGTAGGTCCTAATGTGAAGAAGAACCCATTGCCCCAGCATGGGAAATCTGTCAACATGGTCCAGGGCTGCCCTGGCAAGTACAAAGTCAAATATGTCAGTCATATTCGACAGTCTCTTGTCGAAATGCATCGTTTGCTATGTGATTATAGTCATTATGAGCACGGCCATGATAGATGTCGAGTATGCTCTGTTAACCGATTGGGTTGTCCCCAAGTGCGCAAGGATATTCAGGAAATGCTGGATGAAGGAGTCATTGAGATTCTTCAGAATAGGAATGTTAACGAAGATGAGCCTGAGGTCAACATAATTTCCCCAGTATTCCGGATGCCTGAGCCTGTTATCATCAAGTATGATGGTAGCAAGCAGAAGGCTTCTCCTGTTCTTATCATTAAGCCTGCCGGTCCAGTACCGTACTCTTCCGAAAAAGCAATCCCCTTTCGTTCCAACGTTGTTGCTGTAGAAGATGGGAAAGAGGTGTCCTTGCCATCTTCCTCTGTTGTTAATATCGCGGATGTTAGTGGTTTGACCCACAGCGGTCGTGTGTTTTCAGCACCTCCCAAGCCTCAGGCCAATGCTGGTTTTGTTGAACGCCCGATTGGGAATGATGTGAGCACCCCGAATCCGACACCTGTTGTTAATCCCTCCTCTACATTGATAAATCCTACTTCTGTTGGCCCGAGCGGCAATATGAAAGAAGACTGTGATGAGATGTTGAGGCTCATCAAGAGAAGTAAGTACAATGTTGTAGACCAGCTTCTACAAACGCCATCCAAAATATCGGTGCTATCATTGCTTTTGAATTCAGAATCACACCGAGAGGCTCTGCAGAAGGTTTTGGATGTGGCATATGTAGATCATGATGTCATAATAGAACAATTCGATAGCATTGTTGCAAACATTACTGCTTGTAACAATTTGAGTTTATGTGACTCTGATCTCCCTGAGGAGGGAAGAGACCACAACTTGGCTTTACACATATCTATGAACTGCAGAGACGACGCCATGTCCAATGTGCTGGTGGACAATGGGTCATCACTAAACGTATTGCCAAAAACCACTATTTCGAAACTATCATATCAAGGGCCTCCCATGAGGCAGAGTGGAATAGTTGTGAAGGCTTTCGATGGGTCTCGCAAAACTGTGATTGGGGAAGTTGATCTCCCAATCAAAATTGGACCAAGTGATTTCCAAATTACCTTCCAGGTTATGGATATTCACCCATCGTACAGTTGTCTCTTAGGCAGACCATGGATTCACGAGGCAGGCGCCGTGACATCCACCCTACACCAGAAACTGAAATTTGTGAAAAATAAGAAGCTGGTAGTAGTAGGGGGAGAAAAGGCTCTCCTGGTCAGCCACTTGTCTTCCTTCTCATATATAGATGTTGAGGATGAAGTTGGAACTCCTTTCCAAGCTTTATCTATAGCTGAGCCTACTGAGAAGAGAGCTCCTTCATTTGCTTCCTATAGAGATGCAAAGTTGGCCATTGAGTGTGGTGCAACTGCTGGCTTAGGAAAAATGATTGAGCTAGAAGACAACAAGTCTCAGGCTGGCATAGGCTTTTCATCTGGGGTGTTCAACGACAAAAGGGTTGTTCAAGAGTGGAGGTTTCATCCATACCGGTCAGGATGAAGAAGTTGTTGCTGTCTTGGAAGAAGATACAGAGGATTCTGGCAATTTCATCATCCCTGGAGGGGTCTGCAACAATTGGGTCGTTGTGGATATTCCTACAGTTATCCATAAGTCAACGTAATGATCATTTTGTTTAAAAAACCCTCCTCCCATGCCAAAAGGAGGAGTGATGACATTTGTTGGCACATAAATACAATGATATTTTCATTCAATAAATTCATGTTAAATGTTTGTTTTTCCAATTATTTTCCCTTTTCGTTTTTGCATGAAATTGTTGATCACATAAAACCCTAAAAAACAAAATAAAATCAATCTTTTCATTTGCATAATGATTTTCCTTGTGTGATTTCTAAAAGCTTTTCATATCCAAAATCATTATGCAGGTTGATCAAACCCATTAAACATAATGACCCAACACCATCTCCCAATTTTGAGTTCCCTGTATTTGAGGCGGAAGAAGATGATGTTGAAGAGATTCCTGACGAGATTACCCGTCTACTTGAGCATGAAGAGAAGATCATTCAGCCGCATCTCGAGAATCTGGAAACAGTCAACTTGGGGTCTGAGGATTGTGTTCGTGAAGTGAAGATTGGGGCACTCCTTGAAGAATCTGTTAAGAAAGGGTTGATTGAATTGCTATGAGAATATGTTGATGTCTTTGCATGGTCATATGAAGACATGCCAGGTCTAGATACAGATATTGTGCAACATTTCCTGCCTTTAAAACCTGAGTGCGTGCCTGTGAAGCAGAAGCTCAGAAGAACTCATCCTGATATGGCAGTGAAGATCAAAGATGAGGTTTAGAAGCAAATTGATGCGGGGTTTCTGGTGACTTCTACATATCCTCAATGGGTGGCCAATATTGTCCCCGTGCCTAAGAAAGACGGAAAAGTCCGGATGTGCGTGGACTATAGAGACTTGAATAAAGCTAGTCCGAAAGATGATTTTCCTCTACCACATATTGATATGTTGGTAGATAATACAGCTAAATTCAATGTCTTCTCATTTATGGATGGATTTTCCGGATATAACCAGATCAAGATGGCACCCGAGGATATGGAGAAGACAACATTCATCACACCTTGGGGAACATTCTGTTATCGAGTGATGCCCTTCGGTTTGAAGAACGCCGGAGCCACGTATCAACGAGCTATAACCACCTTGTTTCATGATATGATGTACAAGGAGATTGAGGTATATGTTGATGATATGATTGCTAAGTCAAGAACGGAAGTTGAACATGTAGAGCACTTGTTGAAGCTTTTTTAACGTTTGAGAAAGTACAAGCTTCATCTGAATCCGAACAAGTGTACATTTGGAGTCCGTTCTGGCAAGTTATTGGGCTTCATTGTTAGTGAAAGAGGTATTGAGGTTGATCCCGCAAAGGTCAAAGCAATACAAGAGATGTCTGCGCCCAAAACTGAGAAGCAAGTCTGAGGTTTTCTTGGCCGCTTGAATTATATTTCCAGATTCATATCCCACATGACTGCCACATGTGCGCCGATATTCAAGCTCCTCCGGAAAGATCAGTCTCATGATTGGACCGAGGATTGCCAGAAAGCCTTCGACAGTATTAAAGAGTATCTGTCCGAACCTCCGATCCTGTCTCCGCCCGTGGAAGGAAGACCTTTGATCATGTATCTGACAGTTCTTGAAGACTCAATGGGTTGTGTCCTTGGTCAGCAAGACGATTCAGGGAAGAAGGAGTATGTTATCTACTATTTGAGCAAGAAGTTCACTGATTGTGAGTCTCGATACTCGATGCTTGAGAAGACATGTTGTGCTTTGGCTTGGGCTGCTAAGTGCTTACGCCAGTATATGATAAATCATACGACTTGGTTAATATCCAGAATGGATCCAATTAAGTACATCTTCGAGAAGCCTGCTTTAACAGGGAGGATTGCCCGTTGGCAGATGTTGCTATCTGAGTATGATATTGAGTATCGAGCTCAGAAGGCTATTAAAGGTAGTATTTTGGCTGACCACCTGGCACATCAACCTATTGAAGATTATCAGTCAGTTCAGTATGACTTCCTAGATGAGGAGATTCTGTATTTGAAAATGAAAGATTGCGATGAGCCTACGCTCGATGAAGGGCCAGATCCTGGTTCCAAATGGAGTATGGTGTTTGATGGCGCTGTAAATCAGTATGGAAATGGTATTGGGGCAGTGATTATTACTCCTCAGGGCACACATATTCCTTTTACAGCAAGGCTAACTTTCAAATGAACGAATAATATGGCTGAGTATGAGGCCTGTATTATGGGTTCGGAGGAGTGCATTGATCTAAGGATCAAGCATCTTGATGTATATGGTGATTCGGCCCTCGTTGTCAATCAGATTAAGGGTGAATGGGAAACGAATCAGCCTGGTCTCATTCCATATAGGGATTATGCGAGGAGGATTTCAACGTTCTTTACTGAGGTTGACTTCCATCATATTCCTCGAGATGAGAATCGGATGGCAGACGCTCTTGCTACACTTGCTTCAATGATTGTGGTAAAACTTTGGAATGAAGTCCCCAATATCACTGTGATGCGCTTGGACAGACCAGCTCATGTATTTGCAGTAGAAGAAGCGAAAGATGATAAGCCATGGTATTATGACATCAAGTGTTTCCTTCAGAACCAGGTTTACCCGCCTGGGGCATCTATGAAAGATAGGAAGACTTTGAGGAGATTGTCAGGAAGTTTCTACCTCAATGGCGATGTGCTTTATAAGAGAAATTTTGATATGGTTCTGCTCAGATGCGTGGATAGACACGAAGCAGACCTGTTGATGACTGAGGTCCATGAAGGTTCGTTTGATACTCATTCCAATGGACACGCCATGGCTAGAAAGATGTTGAGAGCAGGCTACTATTGGCTGACAATGGGGTCTGACTGCTGCAAATATGTGAAGAAATGCCATAAGTGTCAGATTTATGTAGATAAGATTCATATTCCCCCGACACTTCTGAACGTGATTTCATCACCATGGCCTTTCTCTATGTGGGGAATTGACATGATTGGCATGATAGAGCCGAAAGCGTCCAACGGGCACAGATTCATTCTCGTAGCAATTGATTACTTCACCAAATGGGTTGAAGCAACATCATATGCAAATGTGACCAGCAAGATCCATAGGAAGGGAAGAAAGGAGTTGGGTCCGAAGAACTGTATTGCTTTGGAACCTTATACCTCTTGGGTTAGGAGAAGAGCTTCTGAGTACCTGATGCCTTACGAGTATCCGAGACCTACACCTTTGGTTATGGTTGGGCCTTCAACCCTCCCTGACCAAGGAGTAGAGGAGTTGAGAGACGAAGACCGTTCACGTGCCTGGATCCGTGAACGAGAGGAGTTGCTTCATCAGATTAGAGAGAAGGATGCTTTGATAGAGTTCCTTGAGCACCAGGTTATTGACGAGCCTGATGATGCATTGACTTCTCTTCTTCCTCAGTCTTCCAAGTTCTGGAAGAGAAAGTATGATCGACTCGCCAAAGAGAAGGCAGATATGGAGGCAGCCTATGAGAGGGAGGTGAAGAGGCTTCGTGCAACTTATCTGCCAGTGTCTAGAGCTTTAGACTATTGTCCCTTGATTCCTACACACCCTTGCCCAATCATACATGCACTCTCTTGTTTAGTTTTTTTATTTTTATTTTTAATTATTTAGTTTAGTATTTATTTAGTTTTAAAAAAAGGAAAAAAAGCAATCTCTTTTTATTTTTTTCAATATTTAATTAAATAAAAAAAAGCTTTTTATTTCTATAAAAAAATCAATTTTTTTTTATTTTGTAATTAATAATCATTCTATTTTATTTTATTATTTATTTTTATTGGGTAGTTTTGTATTATTTTTTTATTTGCTTTATTTCATCTTTCATTATTTCTCAAATGCAAAATGTACGTCCATCCCTTTTATTATAATTTTTATTTATTTGCTTGCTTTTGTTTTCTGTCTTTATCTAGTTTAAATGAACTAATTAAAAATATGACAAAAAAATCAACATTTTTCAAGAATAAATAAAAACACTTGGACAACACCAAGCTTCATTTTCAAAAACACTTGGTCAAGACCAAGTTTCCATCAATCCAACTTCCAAATATTTCACAATCACTCAATTTTTTTCAAACCACTCTGCAACGTAAATAAAAACGTTTGACCAAACATCAAGCCATTTTCCCAAACAAAACAAAAAATACTTAATCATTATTAAACATCTTTTCACAAATAAGGATGAAAAAGGAACATGGTGTATATCATGAACTCCCGATGTTAGGATACGAGATGAATATCTCGACCATCCGAACTCTCATCATCCGATAAAAAAACTTTCAACATGTTTGACACAAATCATTTTCTCAATAAACTTGGATGAAAAAGGAACGCGGTGTATATCATGAGCTCCTGAGGGTTAGGATACAAGATGGATATCTCGACCATCCGAGCGCTCATCATCCAACCAAAAATACCTAAATATATTGCCTTTTTCTCAAATAAGAAGAAAAAGGAACATGGTGTATACCACGATCTCCCGAGTTTAGGATACAAGATGGATATCTCGACCATCCGAGCTCTCTTCATCACCCAAAAACAAATCCAACACATTCAAACCATTTTGCCTCTTGGCATAACTTCAAACTCTTTTGAAACGAAAGATGTTTCATCTCGAGACGATGCAAAATAGCGCCTCGTCCACATATGTGAGTAAGATAAGCAACATTTTCCCATGAATATTGATATGTAAAAAAGCATTCGGTGTGATGCAAATGTCCACTCCCCTAAATTGTTTTGGGTAAGAAATATTTTCCGTCGATTGTGATAAAATAAATTTCGCCACATAGGGACAACTCCTCTACATGTCTTCAGGTTGCTCAAACAAACTCTGTCATACGTCAACAACTGTTAAGTTTGAAGCGATTGCCAGTAAATCGTGCTAGCAAAAAACATCAATCCTGCAAAAGGACCCTTGGCCAATCATAAATGTCAAGCTTGATAGAAGTACCTTCGAATACACCTATCATAGAAAATACTTGGTTGAGTCATTGGTGTTAGGGAATCAAAACCTCCATAAACAACCTCTATAAACTTCCAGTCAGCATAATGTCAGCATTTGCATACCATGATCATTCATACATCATAGATCATGCATAGCTTGAAATGTGTTTCGTGCTCGTGTGAATTTACTCAAAGACTTGTTGACAATCTAGATATCAACACTCATGTTGATGAGGATTTGTCATGTTGACGATCTAGGCACCAACACTCGTGTTGATGATAATTTGTCTTGTTAACAATCTAGGCATCAACACTCGTGTTTACCATGATTTGTCTTGTTGAAAATCTAGGTATCAACACTCGTGTTGATGACAATTTATCCAATTGACAATCTATGTATCAACACTCGTGTTGATGACGATTTGTCTTGTTGACGATCTAGGCATCAACACTCGTGTTGACAACGATTTATCTGATTGACTATCTAGGAATCAACATTCGTGTTGATGATTATTTATCCAGTTGACAATCTAGGCATCAACACTCATGTTGACGATGATATGTCTTTGTTTTTAATCCATCTTACTTTCCATTTGATCATTCTTATACCAAGTATAAAAGAAAATTCAAATTATGCATAGCCTGAAGTGTACTTCGTGCTCATTTGTATTGACCCAGATCTGGTTGACTAATTCTTATTCCTTGACCCAAAGTCCAATTGTTATTGGCATCCTTTCAAAAGTATGATTGTTACTGACATCATTTGCAAAGTCTAATTGCCATTGGTATCTTTAAAGGCCAGTTGTCACTAGCATTAATTCCAAAGTCCAATTTTCATTGGTGTCTTTAAAATCCAATGTCATTGGTACCTAAAGTCCAGTTGTCACTAGCATCATCTTTAAAGTTCGGTTGTTACCGACATCATTTACAAAGTCCAATTGTCATTGGCATTTTTTGAAAGTCCGCTTGTTACCGACACTCATCTTTAAAGTCTAGTTGTCACTAACATCATTTTTAAAATCCAATTGGCATCTCCATCATTATCAAAATCCAATTGTCATTGGTAACCAAAGTCCATTTGTCATTGGCATCAAAATCAAAGTCTGGTTCCTGCTTTCAAAGTCCATTATTATCGGTATCCATCTTTGAAGTCTAGTTGTCACTGGAATCAATTTTAGAGTATGGTTGTCACCGGAGCCCTTTTCTAAAATCCAATTGTCATTGGTACCTAAAGTTTAGTTGTCACTAGCATCATTTAAAAAAAAGTCTAGTTATCACTGACATAAATGTCAAAGTTCGATTGATATCAACATCCATTTTTAAAATCCAATTGTCATTGGCACTTTTAAAGTCCAGTTGTCATTGGCTTTAATTTCAAAAGTATGGTTTTTATCGATTTCCTTTTAAAAGTCCAATTGTTATTGGCAGATTCAAAGTCTAGTTTGTTTCTGGAACCCTCCGTTATAAGCCAATTTATTACTGATGCCTATGGTCAAAGTCTAGCTTTGTCTGGCACATTCAGAGATTGTGCTCTATTTGTCCTATTGTTTCCTAGAAAGTCATATGTATGACTCTTTCGTTTAAAGGAATTCCTAGAAAATTGGATGATTTTATTATTACAAAACTCCAATATCTTTTTTTTATGGATGATTTTCTTGTTAGAAAATCCCCAAGTTTTGTCTTGGATGAATTCTTTGTTAAAAATCTCCAAAGTTCTTTTTGTGTGGATGCTTTTCTTGTTAGAAAACTCCCGAGTTTTATCTGGATGAATTCTTTGTTATGAATCTCCATAGTTATTTTTGTGTGGATGATTTTCTTTTTAAAAAACTTCCGAGTTTTATCTTGGATGAATTCTTTGTTAAGAATCTCCAAAGTTCTTTTTGCATGGATGATTTTCTTGTTAGAATAATCCTGAATTTCTTTGTCTTAGATGAATTCCCTGTTAGGAATCTCCAAAATATTTGATTAAATTAATTTCTTATGAGAAATATCCAAAACTCTCAAATATATTCTAAAGTGTCGGCATAATGTCTCTAACCAGCTGATAAAACTCACTTTAAATATTCCCTAGTGTCTTTCCTCCAGCAAATTATTATCCCTAGTGAGTCTTTCTCCTTTTCTATCCTTTTCATTTTCTGTGGATCGCCGTTTCCACACATTTTCATCATTCTCTACAGGTCCATCTTTCATTCTTCATCCATCATAAAACATCATGCTAGGATTCATCCCATATCACATCATATCTCCAACAAACCAAAAAAGGGTGGTCTTCTTTATATTCTCTAGTCGAAGATACTTAAATAGGGGCAACTGTCATACCTCAGTTTTGCCCCTCGATCAATAAACTAAAACATTCATTATAACATTTGCACCATCTACATATAGTAGCATGCATTTCTTTAAGCATAATGCTTAAAAAGTCGACCAGAATAAAATTTTGGTTTTATAGACAGGCTAGTTGAATCGATTTTCAATTGTGTGTAAAATTAGCGGGCAAAAAATTTTGATATCGGGCTTGCAACTGTCACTTTTATTGACATATAATTCACGTAGTTTAACTAGACATTCTCGTTTAATTTTTTAGATTCCATTTGCGGTCGCATTTTGATCAGCCTGAGCCTCTTCAATTCAATATTTTTTATCACAAAATTTGATCTTTACCTGTCTGTTTTCCAGAACTTTATTTCATGTATATCATTTTAACGCGTCCATTTTATTTTTTTCGTGCATTTTCGCGCTCGATTTGTATTTATTTTAATTCATTTTATTTTTTATTTTTTAAATCAAAATATTGAGAAAAAATAAATAGAGACAAATGCATAATCCTTTGATTTTTATTTGTCTCTATAAAAAAATTAATTTTTATTCAATTAATTTTTTCCACTCATTTCTTATCACCTAAGTTATCTAAAGGGTATATTTGACATTTAATTAAATTAAACCCCCAATTGAAATGTTATATAAACCAATTGTTATGCATTGAATAAAAGACATGGACCAATAAGATGAACGACACAGGTCCCATATCACTTCAAGTCTCTCTCTTTTTCAGTAAAAATTAAAGATAGAAAGTTGAAATGAGAAGTTTTGATCTTCTTCGTCTTTCAGTAGCCCGCGTAATACTCATCATCTTATTTTCAAACCAACTCATTCCACTTTTACTTTAACTAAAACCAACTACCATTTATCATCATTTTCATCAAAGACTAAACCTTCATACGTACATCACACCATAAAACACACAACAACTTAAATAAACCTCCACAATTCCAACCGAAACATCAACAAGTAAGAACCATCATACTCCCTCTTCACACAAAGCAAGTCTTTCTTTCCTCGCCGTATCTTCATGTTCATCCTCTTCACTCACATAAAACCATAAACACCTATATCACGTCACAAAACTATCAAATCCACAAAAAATTCACCATTACACCACAACACACTACAAGTTTCACTATCCTACCATTTAACTCACCCTTATAAACATGAATTGCAGCCTTCAACATCTTCACACTACTGTTCATACGCATTGCGCAACCAAATTTTCCTTCCCTTATTCAAACCACTATACAAACCGTTAACCACTACTTCCATTTTCCTTCACATAACAAATAACATCTCACCTTAGTACAAGAACCTATAACAGTGGAGTATTACGTGAACAACAAGATCTTAAAAGAAGGAAAGGTTGAAGTGGAAAGCTCGCCGGAGCTATACCGTACCACCGCCGCTGGAGCGATTTCCGACCACTGATTTCATACATTTCGGTATCATCTACTCCATTTTCACGATGTTGGTTACTTCCATAGATTTTGTTTGTTTTTTATAATGTTCCTAGATATAAAAAACACCATGTCTAAGTTCTTTTTGTTTGTTATTTGGAAGAAGAAAGATCTTTTTACTGTTCGAACACACACGCACACGCACACACACACACATGCACACACACACACACACACACACACACACCACATATATATATATATATATATATATATATATATATATATATAGAGAGAGAGAGAGAGAGAGAGAGAGAGAGAGAGAGTAAATGATGGAGAGGTTGGCTTGCAAGGGGGCATCGTTGCCGCCACCGCTGGGCTTGTCGATCGGCGCCCCCTATATCATGGAACAAAACGAGAGAGGAAGTGGGACTTGAGCGGGAGAGAGTTTCCTTTTGTTTGTTGTTTGTGTGAGAAGAAGGTTAACGAGAGAGGAGAGGTACAAAGTTTTGTTTTATCAGTTGTTGTTTTTTGTTTGTCTTTTCTTTTTGGCTTGCCACTTGTCGCAACCTATGTTTGTTTGATGATTTTGAAAAAAAATAATGGAGTGAGAGTTTGAAAGAGGGGTGTTGCCCCCTCCTCTCTATTATAACTTTTTTTTTTCTTTTTTTTTTAATTATTATAATTTTTATTAGTGAATTAGGGTTACTTTTAGCCGTTGGCTTTAGGTCCTTTGTCCTTGATTCCTACACACACTATGCCCAATCTTACAAGCACTCTCTTGTTTTTTTAGTTTTTTTAAATATTTTTTATTAGTTTTAATTATTCAATTTTAACAAAAGGAAAAAAATTCTCATTTTTTTTAATATTTAATTAAATCAAAAATCAAAAAATACTTTCTTATTTCTATAAAAAAAATTATCCAAAAGATTTTTACTTTGTAATTAACAGTCATTCTTTTTTGTTTTGTTATTTATTTTTATTAGGTAGTGTTGTACTATTATTTTTATTTGCTTTATTTTATTTTCTATTATTCCCCAAATGACAAATGTACCCCTCATTTCTTTGATGGTAATTTTTTATTTGCTTGTTTTTATTTCCCGTCTTTATCTAGTTTAAATGAACTAATTGACAAAATTATCAAAAATAAAATCAATCTTTTTCAAGAATAAATAAAAACGCTTGGTCAAGACCAAACTTCACTTTCAAAAACACTTGGCCAACACCAAGTTTCCATAAATCCAACTTCCAAATATTTCACAATTACTCCATTTTATCAAACCATTCCGCAACGTAAATAAAAATGTTTGACCCAACATCAAACCATTTTTCCAAATAAAACCAAAAATACTTAATCATTATTAAACATCTTTTCGTAAATAAGGATGAAAAAAGAATGTGGTGTATATCACGGGCTCTTGAGGTTAGGATGCGAGATGGGTATCTCGCCCCATCCAAGCTCTCCTCATCCCATAAAAAAATTTCAACACGTTTGACGCAAATCATTTTCTCAATAAACTTGGATGAAAAAGGAACGAGTGTATATCATGAGCTCCCGAGGGTTAGGATACGAGATGGATATCTCGACCATCTGAGCGCTCATCATCTAACCAAAATACCTAAATATAACAAACTCTTTCTCAAATAAGATGAAAAAGGAACGTGGTGTATATCACGAGCTCCCGAGGTTAGGATACAAGATGGATATCTTGACCATCCGAGCACTCATCATCACCCAAAAACAAATCCAATACATTTAAACCATTTTGACTCGTGGCATAACTTCAAACTCTTTTTAAACGAAAGTTGTTTCGTCTCAAGATGATACAAAACAATGCCTCGTCCATATATGTGTGAGTGATATGCGCAACATTTTCCCGCGAATGTTGATATGTAAAAATCCATTCGGTCTGATACAAATGTCCATTCCTATAAACTGTTTTGGATAAGCAATATTTTCCGTCGATTGTGACAAACTAGCTTTTGCTAAAATCGATCCACAAACAAACATTTTCTATCCAAAACTACGTAGTCTTGAGTTCTCCCTCGTACTTGGAGATACGTAAGAGTGAGATCCGCAATCTCGTCAGGAGCATTAACAAAAAACTTTTTATGACCACTTTCTTTTTCTGTTTAAACCTTTTAATAACTCGAGAAAGCCAAACATTTTTAAGCAAACACTTATGCACAAACTAACTAAGCGGTTCCCGTTGAGTACAACAGACACGAGGGGTGATAATACCTCCCCCTTGTGCAATTGACTCCCTAACCCGATTTGGTTGCAACAACCATATCATTGCCATTCTTTTAGGTGTTTTATCGATATTTTCTCTTTCTCTTTTGGGGAATAATTAAAGTTCGGTGGCGACTCTGTTAGTCATTCTTCGAGCGTGCGGCGTGTCTCGCGAAGGTCGTGTTTTTTTCGAGATGTGATAACCCCTGGTTGATGTTGTTCCTGAGGGGTTTGGAGGAGGCCCGTACAACTTATCGCCGATGCCTCTATATCCGAACCATGTCGCCAAGCATGTATGGGAGAGAGAGGTAAAATTCATCTATACTTATTATTTGAAACACATGTGTTATAATATTAGAAGTTTTTGAGGATGTTTTATTTTTCTCGAAGATCGTGATGCTTTAAAATGCATCAACCATGGTCAAAAGATTGCACGGTTGCATCAGCCTCAGAAGCAGTGGTTTCACGATATGATGCAACATTCGTTGAGAGATAAAACTATGAGATATCATATTTTCACCTTCCCACATGGTAAGATATCCATCACAATGGGTGATGTTTCATGCATGCTGCATCTTTTGATCAGGGGAAGACTATTAGACCATGTCAAGATTATCAGAGATGAAACATTGGAGATGGTGGTGACATATTTGGGAGTTGGCCTAAGGGATGCCATGAAGGAGATAGAAGACACCTGAAGGTGTCATGCTAGGTTTGGATTCTTTGAGAGGTTGTATGCACAACAACTGATAGTGGCAGAGCATGCCAATGGTAATGATGAGTAAGTTATACAGCATAAAGCATACACATTGAGAGTATACATGTTGTACTTGGTTGACACATCTATATTTATGGACAAGAGTGTCTATTACATGGATGTGATTTACCTCAGATACTTTGCTGACTTAGACTAGATTCATGAGTACAACATGGGCGCTTATTTGGTCTACCTATACTCCAAGTTAGATAAAGGTTGTATGTGTAAAACCAAATAAATGACAACTACCTGCACGCTGTTGACGATTATATATTTGCATCATTTACTATTATTCATAACACTTGTCCTATGCCATTACTAATAATTCTTATGTACCATTTTCAGGCATGGATCCTTCGGCACTTCCCACACATATATGGCTGGTCATATGTTGATACTTGCACTAAGGGTATGCCCGGGGCTTGTGCATTCATCCCACTCAGAGAAAATCATGCGACAGATACCTTTATAGTGTATCTTGATCATACACTAGCAGATGATCTACACTTCTAGTTGTACCATGATCACAGTCAGACACGTCCCTTGGACGACATAGCCTTATACTCAGGATGGTTAGCTTGTGGGTCACGTCTGATGTATTCACATCTGCCTAAGCGTGTCATGCATCATTTCTAATATATGCAATTTGTTTCAAGAGACTCCTCTGATCCCGCTCTTCCTACCATGGTCCACATATATATGATGATTACCTTAATCATCTGGTACAAGATGTCGCACTAGGTACAATAGCTTCTAACGATTGGAGTTATGCATACGACTACATCTAGTGGTATTTCAGAGTGTGACATCCTTATATGACACTGAATGCTTTGGGAGATCCATTTAGGTCAGCTCATCAGGAGATACTATATAAGGAGAAGACTATGACAGATCATATTGTTGATGTGTTGCCTACCTGTCATCGTATCATGTATCTTCTGCGAACGAGTATAGACAAATGAGTATTTTCAAAAGACTCTCACTAAAGGGACATTGAGATGTCATTCTTACTGAGGCACAAACGACACTGCAGTACAAGATGCAACATATGAATAAGGTGTCTGACATATGCAATAGTATAATATTTGTATTAAGGATACTATTATCATTTGTAATTTATTTTGACTTTATTTTGGATTCAAGATTGATTCATTTATATATGGTCTTTTCATCTTATTTGATAAGTGTATGATTTAATTTATAAAAAAATTATGATAATAATATAATTATAATATATCAATGTATTTCTAAAAAAAAGTCAATTTTTATTGTCTAATAAAAGATTTGACTCATTTACATATACATTTAACTTGAAATAGATACATTAAAAAATATTTTTTCGAATTTATAAGGGTATTTTTGATTTTTTTTATGTGCTACTCTAGAAGCAATCCCCTAAATCTTCTAGAGAGTCAAATGACCGAATTATTAAATATATAGGTCTTTATTCCCTTCATTCATTTGTAAGTGTCAATTTTTTAATTTTTTACACATATTTTTTAAATAATAATCCTCATTTTATCAATAATATCCTTAATTATTATTATTTTTTCTTATATAATAATTACTTAAAAGTAAAAGGAACCGAAGGTTTGCATTGTCAATGTCGTTGGACGCTTAAGCCTCTCATCACAAGAATTCTTTCTCCGTCAATCTCAATTATTCGCTTCGTTTCCCTCATTCAACGATCAGTACTTTCAATTTCATCGCATCCTCGGTATTTCATCCATTTCTTTGTTTACCCTAATTCCATGAATTCGCATGCACCGTTTATTTTCCATTTCAATTCTCGTTATATCTTGTATTGCACAGTATTCATAACCCTTGATTCTGATAACTTGTTAGTTCTTTGACTTTATTTCTGTTATTCTGATTATTGAGAAATAGGTTCTTGTGATTTCTTTTTTATATTAATCTGAAACAAAGTGAACTTTAATCCCATTTATTATCTGTTTCTGTTTGGTTTGTGAAGTTTGAAGCTTTTGGGGATTAAGAAAATTTTGTGTTTTTTTTTTCCTAATTACAGTGTCAAGTACGACCTTTCAAATGGTCTCCAGTGACGAGGCTCTTCGTGTGTCTCCCAGAAAGAAAAGGAAGCTCGAAGTGGAAGATAATGCTAACTCCGTTGAAGAGGGTGTCAGGCCAAAAGAAATGGCGCAGAATGTTGAATTGGAGGATCGTATCTCGCATTTGCCTGATTATGTCATCCATCACATTCTTTCCTTCCTTCGGAATCCGAAGGATGCGATCCGGACCAGTAGTTTTTCCCAGCGATGGAGAGCGTTATGGTATTCCTATGCAATGTTGGTTTTTGATGAACTAAAGTTTGCTGCAAGATTTGGACCTGACGATGGAAGTAATAAGGAAATTATGTTTAGAGAATATGTATCTGACACTCTGCTTAGATACCTTGCGAATAATTCGCAGCTGTATAAATTGCTTATACATATGACCTCCTTTGATTTAACAGATACTCCCCTTGTGGACAACTGGCTAACTTCCGCTGTTGCACAGGACATCAAAGAAATAGATCTCCATGTTGGCTTCCAGGGTAGTACGCGGTATACTCTACCGCAAGTTGTCTTTTCATCCGAGACTTTGACCGGACTAAGGTTAAGTGGTTGCGTACTGCAAAGTTGCGGTGATATAGTGCTTCCTCGTCTGCAGAAACTTTATCTACGGAAACTTCACCTAGTTGAGCATAGTGTTATAAGTTTAATCTCCCGCTGCCCTTCAATTGAGGATTTAAGATTCATACAGTGCTCAGGTTTGAAATTCTTGGTTATTTATTGTGATACTCTCAATAGGCTTGAAATCCACAACTGCAATCAACTGAAGAGGGTCGATATCATTGCTTCTAATCTTGAGACATTTTGGTTTTCTGGCAAGAAATCAACATCTTGCAAAGTTGATTTGGAACACTGTAAATCTCTGAAAAAGTTGACATTAGAGCATCCACAAGTGACCCGTGACTTTTCTAAAACTAAGTTCACCAGATTTCCCTTACTTGAAAAATTGGATCTATGTGTTTCGGATGATTTGAAATCTATTACAATTTATAACCATTGTCTTCAGAGAATTGCTTTAAAAGGATGCACGAAATTGACTTATGCTCAAATATATGCTCATAAACTCGTTTCTTTTGAGTTGAAGGGAGACAACATGCCTTACATTGACTTGCACCCTTTCTGCCTCACAGATGCCAAAGTTTCTTTGGTATCTAAATCTGAACCTAGAGGCATTGGACTCGGAGGTGGTAACAAACTGTGGCATATGATGAGACCTTTTATATCGAAGTTCAGTCCTGAAGGGTTTAAACTCATTATGCATTCTAAGAAGGTATTGTTCTTCTAATTTCAAACATTTATGCCATACTTGAGTCGCTTTCTTGATGAATTGCCATTTACCAAATGATTATCTCCTTATTTATTTTTCTTACTTGTCTCTGCTTATTCCAGAATATTATTATTCATGAAGATTTGAGCAACATCAGATTCCCTCCTTTGCATGACCTGAGCTTTGAGATTATCAAATCATCCGCATGTGTTCAGGATATTTTGTATGGTTTATTGCGGAAATTGCACCCAGCGTCTGTAGCTATTGTTTCTTCCTCTGACAGCAAACTCTCCGAGGTATGACCGCTCTTTTTTTTGGTTTTTCAATACATAAGATACACCAAGGTTGATTTTTTTTATAACATCTGTTATCAGCGATTAAGCAAAACATTTTACTCGCCAGATAGTCTGTTTTTGCAATTAACTTTTTCAAAAACGTGATTGCAGTCAGTATATGAAATGATGAAGATCGAAGATGAGGAACCAACCTGTTGCAGATATAACACTTCAAAAAATAAATGCTGGCGGCATTTCTTGAAGGAGGTTAAGTCTGAGAACTGGGAAGAAATGCTTGAGATTGTGGAAGCCTCTGAAGATGAAGTTACTTCTACATTATATTTTTGGTTGCAGCTGTCGTATTCTACAACCGAGCCGCGTCAGATGACTCATTTTAGATTAAACTGGAATACTCAAGAACCTGATGTGGAGACATGAAATACTTGTGCAGTCATTTTAGATTAAACTGGAATACTCAAGAACCTGATGTGGAGACATGAAATACTTGTGTAGTCAGTAATAGACCGCAAATTGTTCGGATAAAGTTGTGCTTTGGAATTTGTTCCGATGGCATTAATATATGTCCGTCGGTTTGTATCTCTGTTTTTCTTCTTCTTACTGCTATGTGAAAAATGTAGTTTTTAGTGATCAGTGATATCTTTTTTGGGGGAATATTCTTTGTATTTTCAGCTAGAAGTTTAGTGTTTGGTTCAAAACTTATTATGCTTTATCAAAGCAAAAGTGATATTCTTTCAAAACTGCTCGAATCAGATGCTGCTACCAATTTGGTTGGTTTTATTAACATCATTCGGTCACTGACCTTCAAGACGAACCAGAGAACCTTTGGACCCTTCGGAGCAGAAGAAGGGACACCATTCACTTTCTCAATAGATGGAGGCCAAGTTGTGGGTTTTAGGGACAAGGTGATTGGTATTTGGACTCAATTGCCTTCACTTTGTCTAGTGCACCCCCAACCTCTCTTCTTAAGAAGGTGCAAAAAGGCTTCTATAGACTTACAAGCATTGCACCAAAATCTTCATCTACCAAGGCTGGCGAGAAGACTAAGGGAGTTTAAGCCTCTTGCCTCACACTCATGTCGTAAACTATGAACACCTATTTAGTCATAAAAGTAATGGAGTTTTGCTTTTTTCTCTCCTCAAATCTCTAAAATAAAAACTTTTTAAATTGATAAAAATGTTTTGTATTCTAGATTTCAGAACACGTTTGTGAAACATTTAGATTATAGAATTTGAACCATTCAAATATATCTCATTCTTAAAAATAATAACTCGTGCTCATCACATTTTCTCCTTTTCAAATCTTACTAAAAATTTCTTTAAAACAGAATTTGTATTTTAAATGGCATTCAAATCACTAATCAACTTCAAGTACATCATTATTGTATATCTGACCTAACCAATTAAGGTCTGACTCAACTTAAAAAATTTAATTAAAAAGTTTGGTTAGTACATTTAAGAAATACTATTTATAATAGTCAGAATTAAAATAAACACGGAAGTAAATGCAGATATAAGAATGAATGTATTTAAATACATGATTTTAATGAAAAACACTTACAAGAGATGATTACAAGAGTTGGTGGCAAGCTTATGGTTTCTCAATTGAATCTCTCAATTTTCGAATGCCCTTCACCACAAACTACATTCTCTTATATAGAAAAGAAAAGCATATGGACTTCAAATAAAATTCAAACCACCATAAAACTATACAAACAAGTGACCAACAAGGTTTAATACTACCTCCGTTTTTTATTATAAGTCGCTTTGGAAAAATATTTTGTACCACAATATAAGTCGTTTTATAATACCAATGAATCATTAATGTTATGTTTCCTATTATACCCTTAAATATTTATTATTCTCTCTTCTTTTAATTATGTCAATTTATCTTTCCAATATCATTAATGAAGGATAATTTTGTAAAACCATTCATAATTTCTCTTTTTTATACCATAATTATTATATTTCTTAATATGTGTGAAAAGTCAAAAACGACTTATAATAAAAAATGGACGGAGTAATGAAATACATAATCGAAGATAATATGACCCACATGACCTTTAATTAATACAACAAGCAAAAAAAGTAACATGACAGCATGGGTTGATAAAGGTCAGTCTTATCTTCAGTAAAGTAATATGATCTTATCTTCTTTAGAAAAGTAATTTGATCTTATCTTCACACATCATCCTTATCCTTCGAGATTTTTGTAATTCCATAACAATCACCTTCATTGTCATTCAAGTGGTCAGATGTGCTGGAAACATTATCACTTTTTGACAAAGCTGACATAACATCTTTCAATTTATTTAAAAATTCATTATGGTTGGTAGCAGCTGATAAAGTGGCTAGTAGCTTAGATCGATCCATAAGAAAAGTAGTATCTTCTGAATTAATATTGATATTTTTGCAAAGGTTGGGATGAGCTTTACACCAGGCTTCCAACTTTGTTGTTGTTAGCAGGTCTTGATTAAACTTAATCCACCACTTAATAGAAAATTTCTTAAGTAATTGAGAAGCTGGACAATCTTGCCATAACTACTCATATGAAAAGGTCCAGGAGGTCATCCAAGTAATCCCAAAAACTGCACAAAAAGATAATAAAGTCTTGTGTGAAGGACAAGTAGTAGCTGAGGTAAAGTCATTGAAAGCTTTAGGAGCATAATTGGGGAAAATATCTAAATTTGGTCCAATAAGCTAAAACCATTGGATAAACCAATAGGGAAAGTTTAATGAAATATATTTATTAAACCAAATAAATCAATTATGGTTAAATGGTTCAATTGCTAAGAAATTAGAACAGGCGTTGTTTGCCGTGAAAATTGGTAAACAACCGTTGATCTTCCAAATTACTAAATTTGGTTACTTACAGGATCAAACAGATTGATCCTAGGACATGTGCTAATTGTTTTAAAGTAAATTCTAATAAATATGAACACTTCGATAGTGTTTGTGGTAAAAGTGATTGATGAAAAAACTCAGACAGTAAAAGACTAACACAAATTAAAGAGAGAGCTTGTAAAAGAAATGAAGACAACTTGCAATAAAGATGAATATTTGAAATAAAGAAGTATTTCTGGAAAATAAAGACAAATTGTATTACTTCAAAGTAACTGACAATGGTGTAGAATGAACGTACATTTCTTGATTTACCGTTTCTCTCCACACTGGTACTTGATAAATTTTACAGACTCTACACTATTTGACACACTTGATCCTAACACTAAGACCCTCTATTTATACTTAATTGAAATAACCGTTTCTAACGGCCCCTTAATCACGTCGAGACACATGGCACTTTGCATGGATGCAACTGTCCATTATGCTCCACGTGTACCTTTAGCAATTTCAGATAAGAATAAAGTTCCCTCATTTATTTGAATTTTGAATCTCCAGTCGAAACCATCTTCAAAAAATTTAAAGAAATATTTCTAAGTCCTAACTGCACGTTGGCCCTTCTCACCCAGGGACTTTCGACTGGATCTCCCTAATATCATATTCGGTCGAAAACATCTTCATTGGTCGAAAATATCTTCACATGAGATTTCCATTTTGGTAACTCTAAAAATGGGCGTCGAAATTATGAGCTAACAAATTTCCCCCAAAAAATGTTATTTTTGACATATAGGAGAAAAAGACATTTTTTGAGAACATGCTTCGACGCCTTGGACAACTCTGACACATTGCCAAAGGTTCCAATGTTGTAAAACTTTTCAGTTTCTCCCAGTTGTCTGGTGAAGTTAGAGTCATTATTACCCTTTCCTAACCATGTCTCTTCAGCCCACAATCGAATCTTTTCAATCATCACGTTTCCTAGGCTCTATGAAATCGTGGGTTCAAACATTAATTATCACCTCTCCATCACACTATCCAAGGAAGACACGTGTCCCACTAATTTGTCAATCATCAATGCTGATTTGAAGCATTTTTTCTCCCAAGCCTGCTTATAAAAGCCACAAACTTACCAATTTCACATTTTATGCTTTCTGAACTTTCAAACGCTCTAGTTATTCATCCTCAACCAATCTTCAAACAAAACCCAAATTATCTTTTCCTCTTCCAACTTTCAACAGAGATGGAAACTTCAAGAAAAACCCCTAAAGAAGTGAGCATATATATCAAGACCACAACTGTTAAATCAAAAGCTCCCAAGAAGATTTCGGAGCTTCTTCCTTTCACCATATTGCCTAATCCAGTAATGGTGGGTAATCAACAATATATCCCAGAATCCAAAATGGAGGAACAACGCAGGATCTACGCATCCCAGGTACTTATCCCTATTTTTGTTTCTAGCAAAACTCATACATTATCTGGGCCTTTAACTGATTTAGACATTGATTTTAGCAAACTTAAAGAATATTTCCCCTCTTACCATAAATGCAAACCCATAGGGCAAGCAAAAAAACCTAGGGTTGAACTAAACGTTGCTGAAAACACAAACACTAGTGAATCCATAGATTTGAGGTTCATGAACAATGGATTTAGAGTTTTTCGCGATACCCCTTCATTAAAAGACCCAACAGATTATTTGGAATGGTTAAAGAAAATAGAGAAAACCAAAGCCCAAAACTGGAAAGACATGGGAATTTACGACCTGATCATTTTGTCGAAGATATGATTGGAGTATAGTGCATCCATGTTGGTTTCTTCATTATATTTTTGAGACAGTACACATTATACTTTCCACCTCCCGTGCGACATGGCTACACCAACACTTTTCGACTTAGCCGCTATCACAGGGCTAAAACTCACTGGACACGCGTACGATCCTGAGATTGATTCTAAAGATACCATAGCCTTTTCGACCTCTCGAGCAGCGTATTCGAATCACTCACACATTATCATGACAAAGACACCGACACCGTCTCTAACGTGGAACATATAGATTTCTTAGCTCTGTGGTTGTCTCATTCTGCATTCTGCTGGAAGTCTCTGCAAGTTGCCAAAAAATACCTCACCCTGGTGAATCATTTACATGTTGGACATGGTGTTTGCCTAAGGGAAGTGATACTGGAAAGCCTCTATGAATCATTGAGTGATGGAGTCGCTCAATTGAAGAATTTGGGTGAAAAAGGGAATCTCCTCCTCTCTGGTCCCTTTTGACTATTATAACTATGGCTTAATGGCACATTCGAGGCATGTCTACCGAATAAAGGCCTCGTTGATGAAGAAGCTAAGGAAGTGAAAAACAGAAGGATCGAAGGTATTCGACTGGCCCAGATGACTCCCAATGATGAAGGGAAGGCCCTTCGACTGACTTTCATTGGCTATATAATGATGTTCTCCAAGCGCCATGTGTTTATTTCGAGCATGGCCCAATTTGCTGCCATAAAGTATGGTCCATGATGGTTTACAAGGCCTTTCTCATCTCCTTCCAAAAAACGAGAGACAAAATCTCTACTGATTTGGGAAGCCTTTTAGACCCCTAGGATCTTAACCCTTCGATTTAACCCCTTGAAGGTTCAGGTTACTTTGATCACCTATCAACCCAACCTTGTTGCTTGAAAGTTTGGGTTAATTCAGGCTCTCCCAAAGTGCATGTATGATAAAAAAGGTAGCCTCATTCTCTACAATGCAGTCCATAATGAAACTATCGCCCTCAAGAAGATAGCCAAATATACTGGCAAGACCCAACTCATTCCTCTCAACTTCGATCCTAACTTCCTTTACACTCGAGATTTTGAGAGATGATGGAACAAATACTATATTGAAGAGTTCTATGATGTCTCTTCCTTTATCCAACATTTTGACAAAGCTTTTCTTCTTGTGCAAGAAAAGACCAGAAAAGGTACTTGCACGGTTATCAAAGAAATCCAAACTTTTCAAAATTACTTTGAAACTGCCTATAGGCCTGATGATCTTAGTCAAACCATCCGCGAAGCAGCTGTCCCGCTCAAAGAATTTTTTCAAAGAAAATGGAAACTCTAAAAATTCCTTTATACGTTCCTCATGAGAAACGCTACGAAATGGCTTTCAAATTGTTTCCCCCAAAATTTCCTCCACTGCTTAATATTGACTTTGGAGTGGCCCTTGCCCCTCCATTTCCAGACTGGTTTATCTATGGGGACTCCATTAAGATACTTCGACAATAGTCCAAAAAAAAAGCCCAGCGGATGGTTGCGACTAAGCATACTCTAAACAGTTTCAAAGCGCATCTTCATATAGGGATCGAAGATGTTCGCATCGAATCGGACATATATGAAGGTGTGACACAGGAGGTTTTCCTCGAAGCATACCCCTCTTTTAGGCTATTTACCCTTAGCTTACGCTAATTGCTTTATGTTATTTTCTTGTAGCTATCAGGGTTCCACCCAAGAAAACAATAATGGAGTTTTTCTTTTTTCTCTCCTGAAATCTCTAAAATAATTTTTTTTTAAATTGATAAAAATGTTTTGTATTCTAGATTTCAGAACACGTTTGTGAAACTTTTAGATTATAGAATTTGAACCATTCAAATATATCTCATTCTTAAAAATAATAACTCGTGCTCACCATATTTTCTCCTTTTCAAATCTTACTAAAAATTTCTTTAAAACATAGATTGAATTATCAGAGTTAAAAAATTTAATAAAAAAAGGATGACTCGTACTTTTAAGAAATACTATTTACAATAGATTGAATAATCAGAGTTAAAATAAATGAGAAAGTAAATGAAGATGTAAGAATGAATATATTTGAAGACGTGATTTTATTAAAAAACACTTCCAAGAGGTGATTACAAGAGTTGATGGCAAGCTCATAGTTTTTCAATTGAGTCTCTCAATTTTCGAATGCCCTTCACCACAAGCAGCATTCTCTTATATAGAGAAGAAAAGCAGACCGACTTCAAATAAAATTTAAACCACCATAAAACTATACAAACAAGTGACCAACAAAGCCTAATAATGAAATACACAATCAAAGATAATATGACTCACATGACCTTTAATGAGTACAACAAGCCAAAAAAGTAGCATGATATTATGGGTTGATAAAGGTCAGCCTTATCTTCAGAAAAGTAATATGATCTTATCTTCTTCAGAAAAGTAATATGATCTTATCTTCTTCAGAAAAGTAATATGATCTTATCTTCTTCAAAAAAGTAATTTGATCTTATCTTCACACATCATCCTTATCCTTTGAGATTTGTAATTCCATAACAATCATCTTCATTGTCATTTAAGTGGTCAGATATGCTGGAAACACTATCACTTTATGACAAAACAAACATAGCATCTTTCAATTTATTTAAAAATTCGTTATGGTTGGTAGCAGTTGATAAAGTAGCTAGCAGCTTAGATCGATCCATAAGAAAAGCAGTATCTTATGAATTAATATTGATATTTTTGCAAAGAATGTGATGAGCTTTACACCAGGCTTCCAACTTTGTTGTTGTTAGTAGGTCTAGATTAAACTTAATCCACCACTTAATAGAAAATTTCTTAATTAATTGAGAAGTTGGACAATCTTGTCATAACTGCTCAGACGAAAAGGTCTAGGAGGTAATCCAAGTAATCCCAAAACTTGCACAAAAAGATAATAAAGTTTTGTGCGAAGGACAAGTAATAACTGAGGTAACGTCATTGAAAGCTTTGGAAGCATAATTGGGGAAATATTTAAATTTGGTCCAATAAGTTGAAACCATTGGTTAAACCAATAGGAAAAGTTTAATGAAATATATTTGTTAAACAAAATAAATTAAGTATGGTTAAATGGTTCAATTGCTAATAAATTGGACCAGACATCCATGTAATCCAGATAATTGTATGTTTGAGGAGAGTAAGATCTTGAGAGGGATTTTCCTTCTGTTGGGGGTTGCTTCCAATTTAATGGAGATAAAACCTTAATAATTTTGAATTTGGTGAACTTAATTTTTATTTATCATTCTCATCATATTGACGAGTAAGAGAAATAAAATCAGTATCAACAAAAATAAATTCATAATATTCTCGGGTTTTTAATAAGTCTTTTGGTAAAAAGAAAAATCTAGGAGGGAAAAATCTTGAAATAACTTGTAATAATGACTCATCTGAAAGACAGTACATAGGCTTCAAAGGGATAATCACTCCATACATATTTTTGGTAATAAAAGAAGATTCTGTAGAAGATGGAGAAATGTAAAAAGCTAATTTCATGTGGGTTTACTTTTAGAAGATGGGGAAGTAGTAATTCTCTGAGTAAAAGATAAATAAGATGATAATGCAGGTTTAATCAAAGGTCTAGGAGAAGAAGGTGTTGGAGAAATAATTATTGTAATATATGAATGTGATCCTAAAACTATGACTTTATTATTTGATGATAATGGAGGTCCATAATTATCTTTGGAATTATTTTGTTTCTTGCTCATTTTTACCCTGTAAAAATTCTCGAGTTAAAAAATCTGGTAAAAAATTTTTAATTCCTTCAATATGTTCTATTTCAAAATCAAAATATGATAGCAAAGATTGCCTTCTAGCAAAAATATATTTTGAAAACCAATTTTTTAACATCTTTCTTTAAAACACTCTTAGAAGCTTTGCAGACTGTTTTTAATAAAAAATGATTTTGAAAACAAATCATCTTGAGATTTGATAATGCATAAAACAATGGCTAAAATCTCTTTCTTAATAGTACTATAATTTAATTGGGCTGGAGATCAAGTTCCAGAGTAATATCTAACAACTTGTTCCTTATCTGTGCCTGAAAGTCGTTGTTTTAATATACCACCAAACCCTAGTTCTGAGGCATATGTTTCAACAATAAGATTAGCATTTGGATAAGGGATTCCTAGGCAAGGAAATCTCTTAACTATTTGCTTTAACTGGGTGACATTTTTTATCATGGAATCATTCCAAGGTGGGGGATTCTTTCTAAGTCTCTTAAATAAAGAAAGACAAATAGTTTTAAGATTAGGAATAAAGTCTGAAACATAATTAGGACAACCTAAAAACCTTTGTAATTAAGTTTTGTCTTTTAATTCATTGGGGAATTTACTAACAAATTCTAAGAACATACTAATAGGGGTGTACATACCCTGACTAATATCAAAACCCAAAAATCAAACTTTACTTTGAAATAAATTTAATTTTTTTCCAGACAAAACTAAACTATTATCTTTAATTATTTCATAGAACTGATTAAGGTGTTGTAAATGTTGATTAATGGAGTCTGAGAAAACTAAAATATCATCTAAGTAGACTATAGTAAAGTGGGAGTAATCATTAAAAATAGAATTCATTATATTTTGAAATTCTGAGGGGGTGTTTTTTAAGTCCTAAGGGAAAAACATTCCATTCATAGTGCCCAAAGGGTACTACAAAAATGGTCGTATATTTATCAGTTTCTTCTAATTGAATTTGATAATATCCAGATTTAAGGTCAAATTTAAAAAAATATACTTTTATGATGTAGTCTGTTAATTAAACCTTTTTTTATTAGGTATATGATTCATAATCCATTGTAAAACTTTGTTTAAAGGTTTGTAGTTTATTACTAATCGGGGCTACCCTTTTCTAATTCAGCAGCATTAAAAACATAAAATGCAGAGCAACTCCAAGAAGACTTACTCGGCCTAATTAAACTTTTTTCTAAAGAATCTTGTATTTCTTTTTTGCAATAATCTAAATGTTGCTTATTCATCTGTATAGGTTTGGCTTTAGCCGGAATATCTTTTTCTTTAAAATCAGCTTGATAAGGCAAAGAAATAGTATGTATCTTCCTTTTCCATAAGGCATTAGGTCATTTTGAACAAAGATCTGTAGTAAAACATAGTTTAAATTTTTACTTGAACACAGGAAGATTGGAATTGTTCTTCTATCCTTTTAAAATGTATTTCTTTGTTTATGAAACTAATATGTTTTCTTTTATTATTAATAGTATTAATAAAAGATATATCTTTACTCTAGACAAAGTTAAGATCTCTAATCCTAGGTTGGTCTAAAAATTCAAACTTAACTTCACGACCTAAAGTATTAGTAGTTATAGTCAGGTTATCAACGATAAAAGGATAAAGTAAAGCCAGGAAAGGGGTTCCTAGAGTAATAGTTTCTTGAATATTTTTAACTAGAAGAAAAGAAGTTTTATAACAGATTTGATCTTTACAGATCTTAGCGTTGGATAATTTATATGACACATGCAATTTTTTATCATTAGCTCCTCATAAGGATTCTTTGGTTTTTTCATAATATTGGGTTGAGATTAACCTTTCTTGAATGCAGTTTAAATCTGTCTATGAGTCTATTAAAGCAACTAGTTCAAAAAATGTATATTTAATAATGAGATTTATTCTACTACATCATTTGTGAGATATCATCTTTTCTATTTTATTGATATAAGGATCTTCATTGGTTGAAACAATAACTTCTTCATTAGATTTCTCATGTTTCTTATTAGAATAAGCTAACCTATGTTGTTTTGAATAATCATGTGACCTTGTAATTCTAAAAGTTTAAATTCTAAAAGTTTTTACAAATATCGTTTTCGTCAATAATGTTTTTAATTTGTCTCATGAAATCATTCTTACTTTCAGATTCTTCCATCTTATCTAATATTCTTATTAGGGTATTAGCTTTATGATTAGTGAGAACAGTAATTATTTTATTTGACTCCTCGCAATTATTAATTTGACGAATTTCTTCATAAGAAGATTCTTCATAAGATGAAAAGTTGTCTTCTTCTTCAGAATTTAGCAGGATATTTTTTAATGTAGATATCAAACTTTCTTTTAACTCCTCTGAAATATCTAAATTTCCTAATTGATTAATTTTCTATGCATCTTACATGTATTAGCATAATGGCCAAAACGACCATATTTATAACATTTGACATATTTGTCTTTAGGTTTGGATTTAGCATAGGATTTTCTGTAAGGTTTCTTACCATAATTTTTCTTATAAGGGGCTTTATGAAATTCAGAGTTATCTTTGGAAGGTTGTTTCTTATGGTAACAAAATTTTTTCTTACTTTTAATAGCAACCTTTTCATTCTCAGGGTTATTAGGAGCTCTTAAAGGAGTAGCTCCATATTGTTCGCAAAATGAATCCATTTCGCGTCTATTACTCATTTTTTTCATTTTTAATCTTATTTTGAAGTTTGTAATCAGTACAGATTTGTATACCACTTTCAATAACATAATTAGATAATTATTCTACAGTTAAGGATTGATAAGGAATAATTCCGTTGAAATTTTGTTTAATATTTGTCTTAACCTTCTCAATAAATAATCTGGGTAAACCACTAATAAATCTTTCTTTCCAATAATCAGCAACACCATCTGACCTAAGGCAGAGTTTAGAAAGAAACATATCTCTATACCATTTATAATAAGACATGGTTGGATAGTACAGATTTAATAATTGGTTTGCTGCTCTTTGTTGGAGCTTTAAAGGCTCTCCTACAAAGAACTTGGTAATAGCATACAAGAGAGTTGTAACACAAATAGCTTCATTGGATTATGTTTTAAAAACTAATTTAATTTGGGTTTTGTCTTCAGAACTAAGGAGATTATTCTACCATCCTTTTAATTACCATGTAAACCCCACAACTAATATATCTTTGATATGCTTGTCTGTGTTTCCTTTAAGTTTAAAACTTGTAGCAACCATAGTCATATTTTGTATGGTATCTAACACTTGTTGCTCAAAAGCACCATCGATGTTCCATTCTACAATGGATTCTCCTGAATAACTATTTTCAACAAAACTACTTCTTTCTTCAAATTGCACATCAGCAAATGACGGTTTAGGATAGTAGTTTCGAGTTTTAGGTCTTGGGGCTCTTCCACCTAATTTACTCATCATATTATCAAATTCTTCTTCCCGAGATAAAGTATTTACCTCTCCTGAATAATTTCCCATACTTAAGGTCCTTAATTTTTCAATTAATTCTTCTATCTTATGGTTAGCATCACGACCTAAACTCATACCCTTTAGCTCTTGGGTAGAAGGAGTATGGTAATGATATATAGGTCGGATAGGATCTATTTTAAAGGTTTCAACATCCTTAGGTTGAGGGACATAGTTTTCTATTATGTCTACTTGTTGGGAAATATTGTGAAGTATTTGGTTTAAGTAATTCATTTGACTATGCAGATTATTTATATCTTTCCTCTGTTCTGTAGGTTCGATAATTGATTTAAAGGGAGAAGTCTATATTTCTATGTTTTCTTTGGAAGGGATGATTTTTATGCCTTCTAAAGATGGGTGGATGAATTCTATTATACATTTTTTAACAGTCTTCCATTTAGTACTAATTATAACATTATCATCTAAGTACATTTTAACAGCAAAAGGATTTTCTATCCTTTCTTCTAAGCAAAGTAATTCAAACCATGTAAAGAAATAAACATTAACCTCGTGATTTTATTAAAAAAAATTAAAACTTTTGTAAATACATTTGAGTATGATTTTTAGAGAAAGATAAGAAATACCAATTTCTCTTCTCTGAATTATACCCAGCCTCAAAATTGGCTCTAGTCCAGGCTTTGCCAATGACAAAGGGTTCTTCTTGGGTAATAACTCATAAGATTTGAGACTCGGTTGGAAATGGTGACCTAGAAGTCATTTCCGAGTAAATAGGTCGGGGAATTGTATGAGTAAAGTTTACTCATACAAGGTTAACCCTAATGGTTGAGTCAACATAATTTCTAGCGCTAGATGTCGATCCAATGTTACTAAACTGATTGTAACGAAAGGACTGACTCCTATTCATTCGAATCCTGAGAGATTCATCAATATCCTGAATAATATCTCTAATAGATCTGGCTTCAATCTTTTCAGATTTAACCACATCTTGCAAAATTCATTCCTGGGGGAATTTGTCAATAATATTAGAAGCAGTAAGAATCTTCGAGGTCATAATATTAGATCTGCTAAGATTGAGTTCAATAATACATGTTTCATTTCTAGGAGTAGTTTTAAGAGATTTAAAATTGTAATTAACATTATAAACTTTGAAGGTAATTCTACTAATAACATATATGTTGCCAACTCCAGGATTGGACGTGTCACTTAGGCCTTGAACATA
This sequence comes from Lathyrus oleraceus, assembly GCF_024323335.1. Lineage (NCBI taxonomy): Eukaryota > Viridiplantae > Streptophyta > Magnoliopsida > Fabales > Fabaceae > Lathyrus > Lathyrus oleraceus. The sequence goes on from NC_066583.1 coordinate 633,119,650, forward strand.
TACGACAAATGAGTTTTTAGTGAATTCACCAGTTAAAAGAATAAAGTAATTATGATGGTAGTTAAAGTAAACTGGATCATCATTAAGGTTAGATTCAACTATAGATATAGTTGAGTTATGAAAATCTTTAATACAAGTATCGCGAAGGACTAACAGAATAGGGGTGTCTAGCCTTAATTTATGTAAAGGCTTTATAGCTATTTGGATTAATCCTCTCTCTCTCTCTCTCTCTCTCTCATATATATATATATATATATATATATATATATATATATATATATATATATATATATATATATATATATATATATATATATATATATATATATATATATATATATATATATATATATATATATATATATATATATATATATATATATATATATATATATATATATATATATATGTGTGTGTGTGTGTGTGTGTGTGTGTATTTTGGTCCTCCTTAAATATTTCATATTTAACTTTTAGTTCCTCTAAAAATTTCTTTCAAAGAATAGTCTTCCTAAAAATTTTAGTTTTAACTTTTGATCCCTCGTGCCAAAACTGGCGTTAAATAAAAAGTCGCTGCTAAAAAACCTCGCTAATTCTGTCGCTAAGTTGTAAAAATCTTCGTTAAGTTGCAGGAGGATCAAAAAGTTAAAATTAAATTTTTTAGGAAGACCATTCTTTGAAGAAATTTTTTGGAAGGATTAAAAGTTAAATATGAGATATTTAGGAGGATAAAAATATATTTAACCCTTAATATATATATATATATATATATATATATATATATATATATATATATATATATATATATATATATATATATATATATATATATATATATATATATATAGATAGATATATATAGATAGATAGATAGATAGATAGATAGATAGATAGATTGATATATAAAAATAGATAGATATATAGATAGGTAGATAGATAGTGTTGTGTGTGTGTGTGTGTGAGATAGAGAGAGAGAGTAAAAAGCTAATTTAATCTAACCTAATGATTAATCAAGTAAAAAACTAATTTAATGATTAATTAAATAAAAAACTAATTTAACCATTATATTAGATTCAATTCAAAGATTATTATTTGTAGTAAGTTAAGAAAAACTTACTCTTTGAGTAAGTTGATCCCCACTTTTATATATATATATATATATATATATATATATATATATATATATATATATATATATATATATATATATATATAATTTAAGTTAAATGATAAGTTAAGCAAGAAACATGATAAGATGAAAGAAAGCAAAGTAGAGCTTTAAAATTATATTGAATTTCTAGAGAATAACAATGAAACGTTAAGGTATGAAATCACTAATATTAGAAACCAAACTAATAATTGTGAAACATGTGTTTCAATGAAGAAGGAAGTGAAATTTTTGCATAAAACCCTAAGATAATTTACTAAGGAGTAAGAAAATCTTGATTTGATTCTATCAAATTAAAGAGTTTCCTTAAATAAAAATGGATTAGGGTTTAAATCAAATAAATCAGTTAGTAAATGCTTCAATAAGAAGAAATTAAATTGTCATATCTATAAATGTTCTTTTTGTAATAAGTTTGGCTACTTAGAATCTTTTTGCTATAATAAACTAAGAAGGTCTAAAATAAATAACTTTAGACCTTTTAGAGTTACTAATGCACTAAGACCTAAAAATGATTTGTGCACTAAATGTGAAACCTGATATGTTTTGCACGAACGCTTCACAACTTTAATGAAGTCTTAGTGCAAATTAAATGAAGTTGTGCAAAACAAGTGTATACGTTGAGTGTATAAGAAAAGGTCTTGACTGATGGAGTTTGATGATTTTAATGCTTGTGATCAAAGTATGCTTGTTTGTGGTGTGTTTTTTAAAGGATGTGATCAAGGTGTTCTCGTTAAGGGTGTTTGTCAACAACTTTGATGAGCTTGATGATTATATAATCTCTTAGTAAGTTGAGGTGATAATTATGTAATTTACTTATCAATACTATGGATTAAACCAACTTTCATATCAAACGATTCATAAAGAAGGATATATGATGATGGTTTGGCGTTCCCTCAAAAGTGGGAGTTCTCTCAAATTGTCTCGAGGCTTAAGGTGGTAGACTTAATAGAGGTTGAAAAAATAGAAAAAATCTGATTAATTTTCTAATAAGGGTTTATTAATTTCTTAGTCAATTAAGATTATTCTTACTAATTTTTTGGTTGAGTTTTTAAATTATTCTTAAGAAAGGGATGCAGTCTAAATAAAAATGGGGTGCCAAAAGCAACATGCCAAAGCCAAATCTCAACCCAAAGTTCAAAATACCAAGGAGACTGGAACAAGGCACATAATCGATTATCCTAATCAATATATTGTATTTAAGTTTGAAATCTCAATCAAAATGTGAATGTATCTTTTCTTTAGAGATGATCAAATCAGAGCATTAATGAAGAACACGCATATTCTTCATATTTGATAGTAAACAACCAGTTATTCCTCCAAAATAATCAATCATCACACTTGTTTTTGAATGATTTGCTTCCTATCTTTTTTTGGCCGCATCTTGGATTTTATGAAGGGTTTGCACGCTCAAATTATCAGAACCATCACGATAAATAAGCGCTCATATTCCTTTAGTTCTTGCATAATTTTTCTCTTCTTCTCGTGTTTTCTCCATTCTTGATTTTATCTGTTCGTGATAGTACTACTTTAGTACACCAAAATCATCAGCATGTCACCCAAGAGAATGAGAATATCCACTCCTTCCTACCTCTCCGATGATTTTTCATATCAAGAACAATAAAGAAGATTATTTTAAGAGTTTGAAAATAAGGTGATCATGTTTGTTCATTTATTGGATGCAATGATACTTCAAGAGTGTCAGTTCTTAAAGAGTCTTGAAAAATAAAACTTGAAGGGTTTTATCTCCTATTCTCCAAGAAATGTGTGTCCATCCTTGATAAAAATGTTATACTAAAATCTCTACTAAATTGATGGGATTATTTCTTCTGAAGTCAGAAAGCATATGAAGTCTCTACCATTGGAAGAGTTTGTTAAAGCTCTGGATCTACCATTCACCAAACCTCGTTTCAAGCTAGGTGAACTAGAGGAAGGTAATAAGTACAATCATGAGATTTTTGTTGGTGTAATCTCTAGATGCCAATACTTTTGGTACCTGTATCAATTCATTTATTAATAATAAAAGGTCTTTTCTTTATTGTGTTTGTTTAATAAAGTCCCTAGAATAGCTAGTCTGTTTAATGTATCAAGTGTGACTTGATCATGAGATCCCATTAAACATAAGGACACTTAAAGTATTTATAGTCGAGCTTTGTTGAGAAGTGGGATAATATTAAAGCATTAACACTATTATGTATATGTACTAATGATCGCATCTCATGGATCATGAATAATGAGTTATCAAGTCTTAAACATAGGTATGTATATTAGGAGTAATATTTATACTGGATTGACCCGCTATGAGAATATTACATAGAATGTTATACAAAGTGTCATAAGTTATTCTCATGGTGATAGTGGTATATACCACCCTTCAATCTGAAACCACTATGGACCCTAGATGTAGAGTCGAGTGTGTTATTGTTGATCAAACGTTGTCCGTAACTTGATGACCATAAAGACAGTTGATGGGCACTCCACGAAGCATGCTGAGAGACATGAGTGACCTAGATGGAATTTTCTCATCCTGCGTAACATGATAAATGTCTAAGGGCCCAATATTGAATTGGACAAGGATGACATAGTCTATGCCCTGTGTTCAATATAGACATAAGGGCAAAAGGGTAAATTGTACACATAAGTATTATCACATAAAGGGATTTGTCAGATCACATTACATTTTCGTGTCTTGGGTAGCAGTGATGTGTTGCTAGATACCGCTCACTGTTTATTATGTTCAATACGTGATTTAATATAATTGCCAATGTCGCGAAAACCTACAGGGTCACACACAAAATGACGGATTGATGAGAGATAGAGTAAATAAGGAACACCGTAAGGTACGGTGCACTTAAGTGAATTATAGAACATCGTAAGGTACGATTCACTTAAGTAGAATATGAAATATGGTAAGGTACCATGCGCTTAAGTGAATTTCTGTATACCATAAGATATGGGTCACATACACTTAAGTGGCTTTTTTAGCTTGCAACCCACATAAGTGGTTCTATAAATAGAACCCTTATGCAGAAGCATTTGACTTGATGAAATTTCATTTCTCTCTCTCTCTCTCTCATTCAAAGCCTTCATTTGTAGCAATTAGCACCGAGACTGAAGGAATCCGTTCGCGTGGACTGAGTAGAGGCGTTGTCACCATTCAACGCTCGTGATCACTCCTTAGATCTGCATCAAAGGTTTCAATCTCCACAAGAGGTAACAGTTTCTATCACTGATCATGCTCATTCGTAAGGATCACTAAAGGAAATTTTTTAATTTCTACTGCGTTTTGGATCGCAATTTTCTTTCAGTGGTATCAGAGTCACTTACGAAACCATGCATCTGATAGTTGTTTATCTTCTGTATTTTCTGTGTTAATATGATTAAAAGACAGAATCAATTAAATAATAAATGAGTAATTAAATTTGGCATCATGTGTGTATGATTTGGATGATTGATGTTGACTATGCTTCGAAATCCGACGTTAGTATGGTGAAGCAGCGATACATCGATCGTCAATAGGTTACACATATGAGATCGATCAATTTATATATATGATATAAGTAATTCTGATGCAAAATATGGTATATATGATATACTGTTTCTATTTCGTTCATTCAAACACTTAATGATTGTTATTCCTTTGAGCGATTAATGGTCATTTGCTTTGGAATCTGACATTAGTATGATGAAGCAATGGTGTGTTGATCAATCATATTGAATTATCAATCGAGGTATGTTTGACGGTATGAAATTGCTGCATTAGGGTTCATGACGGTACAAGGCAGCGGAACCCCCAGCTAACTCTGCATAGTGTGATCAATCGTCGAAATTTAATTTGGTTTATTTAATTAACAAAATTTAAATTAATAATAATAATGTGTTTATTATTATTGTCTTATGGTGATCAGTTATGGCATTAGTTTTCCTTTATTTTGGTTTTGGGATTTTAAAATACGACTTGCGTGTCGTGCCTCTCTTTTAATCTCTTAATGTAACTTATTTTCTCATCTCACTCCCTCGTATGTAAAACAAGTTTCTTTTATGTAATGTAATGTTATGAAGAAAGAGAAGAATACAATATCAAAGGAGGACAACCTTGAAGATATTTTTTGGTGAAGCTTAGATCGTTTTTAGGTTAGCTTAGGTTCTCCCATTGGCTTCGGAGAACAATTGCGCTAGGGGCCATAACTGTTTCATTTTGTATGTATGTTGATGCATGTGAGAGACGATTTACATGATAAATAAGCAGGTGAGATCAAAATAATTGCAAATTCCCTCAAATTAAATATTAAGTTTATGTTTTTCAAGTTTTAGCACTCACTAAGACTAGTATCGAATAATGTAGGTTTCGCCTACACGAGGTGCATGTTATATATTAGTAAGGTGCAATAGGATAATTGTAATATCCAATTGCTAAAACAATGAGTCGAACTTAACTAAACAGGTTATAATAAGATTATATACGTTTAGAAGCAAGAGTTGGAAATGATCCATGTGATGGATTGGAATAAGGAGTTATTCACCCAACTAAAATATTCGAGAGTTGTATTAGATACAATTGGAAGGAGTTCCTACCTAAATAACCTAGTTTTGTGTAATCCGCCTACACTGACTTAAAACAAAGTGAAATATGGATCTCGACCCACTAGAAAATCTTCCAACGGGAATTTTCGAATCAAATGGTGAGGGTCATTTGTTTTGAGTAAAATATTGGGAGCATATATAATTAAAGGCCTAATTAAATATGTTATTTTAATGATACTTATATTTTCATATTTTTCATGTAGATTGCCATGACAACAAACACCTCTAACAATATTTTACGATCAATCCTTGATAAAGAAAAATTGTCTGGGACAAATTTTCTGGATTGGCACCGAAATCTGAGGATTGTCCTCAAGCATGATAAAAAGTTACATGTCTTGGAGGAACCTGTTCCTAAAGAGGAACCTCCTAGTTCTGCACCTAAGGCAGAAAGAGATGCTTATAAGAAGCATGTCGATGATCCCAATGAAGTTGCTTGCCTTATGTTAGCTACCATGAACTCGGAGTTATAAAAGCAACATGAGAACATGACAACGTTCAATATGATCGGACACCTAAAGATGCTCTATCAAGAGCAGGCAAAGCATGAAAGATTTGAAGTTTCAAAAGAACTTTTTCAAGGCAAGTTAGATTAGGGATTCCCTGTAGGTCCCCATGTGCTCAAGATGATTGGGTATGTGGAGAACCTTGAGAGGTTGGGTTTTCCCCTCATAAAGGAACTTGCAACTAATTTGATCTTGCAGTTGTTGCCAGAGAGCTTCAGTCAATTTGTCCTTAATTTCAACATGAATGATATGGACAAAACTCTTCCTGAACTACTAGGCGTGTTAAGAACTGCTGAGTAGAATATGAAGCCAAAAGGGAAGTCCATTCTGATGATCGGAAATGGAAAGAAACAGAACAAAAGACCCACCAAGTAGGGTGGTAAAGGGAACCGCAAGGAAGTTGCCAAACCCAAACTCACTGCTCCTGCTTTGAAGCCTAGTGGAGGCATAGAAAAGGATGGAACTTGCTTCCATTGCGGTAAGACCAGACACTGGAAGAGAAACTGCCCAAAGTACTTGAAAGATAAGAAGAATGAAGTAGAGACTTCAATTTCAGGTATTTTTGTTATTGAAATTAATCTATCTACGTCTACATCATGGGTATTAGATACTGGATGCGGTTCTCACATTTGTATCAACGTGTAGGGGCTAAAAAGGAGTGGAGATTTGACAAAAGGTGAAGTTGACCTACGAGTTGGCAATGGAGCAAAGGTTGTTGCTTTAGTCGTAGGAACTTATGTATGACTTTACCTAGTGGTTTAATAATTCAGTTAGAGAACTGTTATTATGTACCTACAATTAGCAGGAATATTATTTTCGTTTCTTGTTTGGAGAAGTTTGGTTTTCCATTCATAATAAAGAATAATTGTTGCTCTATTTATTTGAAGGATATATTTTATGCTACTGCGCAAATGAACAATGGACTATATGTCTTTGATCTTGAAATGCATATTTATAACATTAATACTAAAAGGATGAAACCTAATGAGTTAAATCCAACTTACCTTTGGCATTGTCGATTAGGCCACATAAATGAGAAACACATTTCCAAACTCCATAAAGATGGACTCTTGGATTCTTTTGATTATGAATAATATGAGACATGCAGATCTTGTTTAATTGGAAATATGATAAAGTCTCCATTCACAGGAAAATGTGAAAGAGTTAATGATCTTTTTGCCCTCATACATACTGATGTATGTGGACCACTGGACATACCATCCAGAGGAGGTTTTCAGTACTTCATCACATTTACTGATGATTTCAGTAGATATGGTTATGTGTATTTAATGAAACACAAATCAAAGTCCTTTGGAAAATTCAAGAAATTCAAGAATGAAGTACAAAACCAACTAGGTAAGAATATTAAAACTCTTCGATCAGATCGAGGTGGTGAATATTTAAGCCTAGAGTTTGATGACCATCTGAAAGAGTGTGGGATTCTATCCCAACTTACTCCTCTTGGAACACCCCAATGAAACGGTGTATCTGAGAGAAGAAATAGAACCTTGTTAGACATGGTCCGATCCATGATGAGTTGCGCCGATCTTCCAAACTCCTTTTGGGGACATGCACTATTGACACCAGCTTACACACTTGACCGTGTTCCATCCAAAAAGGTTGAGAAGACACCATATGAGATATGGAGTGGTAAGAAACCACATATGTCTTACATGAAGATTTGGGGTTGTGAAGTTTATGTGGAACGGCAAATTTCAACTAAGCTTGAGCCCAAATCTGACAAATGCTTATTTGTGGGGTATCCTAAAGAAACAAGAGGGTATTACTTCTACAATCCTTTTGAGGGCAGAGTGTTTTCGCTCGAACTGGAGTCTTCCTAGAAACGGATTTTATTTCCAAAGGAATCGGTGGGAGGAAAGTAGAGCTTGAATAAATTCAAGAATCACAAAGCATTGATACACCTATGGAGGAATTAGAGCAGGAAACACAAGTAGTTGTAGAAGAGCAACATGCTCAAGTAAAACAAGACCAGCGTAGGTCAAGTAGGATACGTCACCTACCTGAGAGATATGGATATGTCATAACTGATCAAGGTGATGTATTACTCATGGATCAAGATGAGCATGTGACCTAACAAGAGGCAATAATTGGTCCTGAGTTTGAGAAGTGACTAAAAGCCATGAAATCTGATATGGATTCCATGTACACAAACCAGGTTTGGACCTCGGTAAAGCCTCTTGTAGGAGTTAACCCTATAGGATGCAAGTGGATCTTCAAAAAGAAGACTGGCATGGATGATAAGGTACATATCTATAAGGCAAGACTGGTTGTAAAAGGATATAAACAAATTCATGGGGTTGACTATGATGAAACCTTTTCACCAGTTGCAATGCTTAAATATGTTCGGATTTTACTTGCTATCACTGCATATCATGATTATGAAATATGGAAGATGGATGTCAAAACTGTTTTCCTTAATGGGAATCTTCTTGAAGATGTGTACATGACACAACCTGAAGGATTCGACATGCCAAAAGCATCCCAAAAGATATGCAAGTTACAAAGATCAATCTATGGATTGAAGCAAGCTTCCAGAAGCTGAAATCTTCATTTTGATGAAACAGTAAAACAATATGGATTCATCAAGAATGAAGATGAGCTTTGTGTCTACAAGAAGGTTAGTGGGAGCATGATCGTCTTCCTGGTATTTTATGTATATGACATATTACTCATTAGAAACGATGTCCCTACCCTGCAACAAGTAAAGACTTGGTTGGAGAAATGCTTTTCTATGAAGGACCTAGGTGAAGCAACCTATATATTAGGAATCAGAATCTATAGAGATAGATCATAAAAACTGTTTGGCCTAAGTCAGAGTATATACATAGACAAAGTGCTGAGACGTTTTAATATGCATGATCCCAAGAAAGGATTCATACCTATACAACATGGCATGTGTCTATCAAAAACACAATCCCCTTCAACTAAGGAAGAAAGGGATCGCATGAATAAGATTCCATATGCATCTACAATAGGATCTACATGTATGCCACGTTATGTACTCGACCATATGTCTCGTATGCTTTAAGTGCAACAAGTAGGTACCAATTTGATCCCGATGATGCTCATTGGGTAGCTATCAAGAATATCCTTAAGTATTTGAGAAGGACTAAGGACTCATTATTGATATATGACGGTCATTAAAAGCTGGCTATAATTGGATACACCGATGCTAGCTTCCAGATAGATAAGGATGACTTTAGATTGCAATGTTCTGTTTAAATAGTGACGTTGTGAGCTGGAAAAGTTCAAAGCAAGATACAGTTGTTGTTTCTACAACCGAGGCCGATTATATTGTTGCCTCAAGTGCAGCAAAGGAAGTTATTTGGATCAAAAAGTTCATTAGTTCCTAGCATTGTGGATCCCATTGATCTCTATTGTGATAACAATGGTGTTATCACACAAGCTAAGGAGCCTATATCTCACCAACGATCCAAACACATACTTAGGCGTTATCACCTCATTCAAGAGATAATAGATAGAGGAGATGTGAAAATATGCAGTGTACCTAAACTTGACAATATTGTTGACCCACTAACAAAGCCTCTTGCGCAGCAGAAGCATGATGGTCATATTAGATCTATGGGTATTAGGGATATGCCTGATTGGCTCTAGTGCTAGTGGGAGATTGTTGGTGTAAGCTCTAGAGGCCAATATTTTTGGTACTTGTATCGAATTATTTATTAATAATAAAAGGTTTTTTCTTTATTATGTTTGTTTAATAAAGTCTCTAGAATAGCTAGTCTATTTAATGTATCAAGTGTGACTTGATCATGAGATCCCACTAAACATAAGGACACTATTCTTAATGTACCTTTGTACATAAGCATTTGACTTGACGAAATTTTGTTTCTCTCTCTCTCTCTCTCTCACTTAAAGCCTTCATTTGTAGCAGCTAGCATTGAGACTGAAGGAATCCGTTCGTGTGGACTGAGTAGAGGCGTTGTCACCATTTAACGCTCGTGATCACTCCTTAGATCCGCATCAAAGGTTTCAATCGCCACAAGAGGTAACGGTTTCTATCACTGATCATGCTCATTCCTAAGGATCATTAAAGGAAAAAATTTAATTTCCGCTGCGTTTTAGATCGCAATTTTCCTTCAATCTCTGCTTCATCCTTTTTGTTAAACCATAATTCCTATATTTCTTCTCCATTCACCGTAGGTTCCGTGCAGCCAGATATTTGTCTCATTCATCATGTGACAAACAATGTCTTTTTTTCCAAGGAAGAGAAACTTTAGTCCTTTAATCGAATTTGATGTTGCCGCAATATGATAACCTGATAATAAATTTGAGATAAATTGGGCAAATGCAGTGATTTAACACATGTTATCCATTTGGGGAAAATTACTGGGCCACTAGAGGATCTACCGAGAGGAAGGCGTTGACATGATGGTCACCCATTTGGGGGTTAACCCAGTTGAGGCCTTAAACGAGGCACAAGAAATAATAAGTGCTCATGCTATGATTAGTTTTCTAGAAAAGCTTTATAAAGACCATCTACATAACGTTATGACATGCATTTTGAGTATCATCGGACTTCCACATTAAGGTGTTACCTCTTGCTCTTGATTGGCACATGTAACATATGTCAATGTAGTCTACCTTTAGTATTTGGTCGACTTGACTACAATTCACGAGTAAAAATGGGGGGCGCATGTTTGGTCTACTTGTACTCGAAGTTGGCCACATATTGTCTTTGGAAGACAAAGCATATAACAGGGAGTTGCACGCTGCTCACGGTAATTTATTGTTACTAATATTTTCATAATTCATTTGTTACACTTGTTATTAATATTGTATTTGAACCATTTTTTGGGATGAATCATCTCCCATTTCCCTCGCATCACCGGGTTTGAAGTTGTGTCTGTCTATACTGAGGATTGATCGTGTGTTGCTGTATTTATTATGTACGATGGGAATAATGTGGCCGAGTCATTTAGAGTGCATCTTGAGCGTCTTGTGAAAGATGACATTTGATTCTGCCCATACAGAGGTCACTGCGTGACGTGTCCATTTAGGGGGAATAATGCATGTACATTGGGCCTATGACGACGACTACATGACTTGGTTCTATAGGGTGTCACACCCTATCATGACGCCAAACGCTCCTGGAAGACCACTTAGACCAACTAACTATGAGGTACTTGAGGCTCAGGATGACCACACCGAGAGCGCGACGACGGTCTATCGGCGTGTTGTGGGGATGGGTATAACAGACATAGAGACATGACTCTTTGAGGACGGCAGTCCTCAGTTGGCTCTCGTGGAGAACATTGTTGTTGAGTTACGAAATGTCCTGCAGTACAATCAGAGGAGGAGAAGGCTGGGGGTTCGAAATACTCAATAGTTTATGTTTGGATGTATTTTTTTTTGTATTTTCGAACAAATATTATATATGGTGTTGCATTTTTCAATTAATGTATGACTTTTTATTTTCATTTACCTTTAATTAAACTTGATTTTAATGTGATTTTACGTTAATATAACTTGACCTCAAAAAATTATAATGTTGGGACAATGGTGTTGTCTTGAAACCATTCAAGAGGATTTTCGGAGATGCATCACCTAAATAATTCTCTCATTATAATTATCGCGCTTCCAATTCATGTAAATGATTTCAGGGGACATTTCGGAGATGCATCTTCAAACACACCCAAATATTACACGAAGATGCATATTTGGACCATATTTTGATAAAAATAAGGTGGATTTCATAGTAGCACATTTTGATGTGATTTAGGTGCGTCTAAAAATATATCACCGGATGTATAAATGATAATTTTAGATTTTCAAAAATCAGGCATGCACGTATAACTTATAAGTGTAAGGGTGTAGTATTTCCCTTCCCGGACGGTTTATAAACACTGTCACATTAATTTGTTATCGATGTGGGACTTTTCTGAATGTCCCTTTTCAATGAAACACTTCTATTAAACACCTCTCTCTCTCTCTCAACCTTTGAATGCAACACTTACACCTTCATGAACATGCACCTCTCTCGTGAACAAGACTAATGCTTGCTACATTAACAACTTAATTTCAACAACTTCCAGCATAGCATATGAAACATATAATATCGACACGAGAGTGTTTCACTAGAAAGTAAAATCACATGGTAAAGCTAAAAAACCAGTAGTTTCATATTAAAGAAAATCTCTCAGTATTATGAACTCTAACCACTTTAGGCCACTTCATTTAATAGGGTCATGTATTTACCTACCATATTATTTTTTTCTTAACTTATAAATTTGAATACACATTAGATCAATCAATGCCTTCAAAACTTAGCTACAGAAACATGAATATGAATAGTGGAAAATCAGTTTTTGTTATGTTTGCATTTGTGCTATTTGCATGGGGGAATAATGCACAAGATGATACACTTGTCCCAGCAATCATAACATTTGGTGACTCTGCTGTGGATGTTGGGAACAATGACTATCTTTATACTCTTTTCAAAGCTAACTATCTTCCTTATGGAAGAGACTTTGCGAGCCATAAACCTACTGGGAGGTTTTGCAATGGAAAATTAGCTACTGATATTACCGGTGAGAATATAAACATCAAAGAACCGAACTCGTAATACTAATGTTATATGTATAGATATATAATTTTCATTCGGTTTTTCTCTTTGCAGCTGAAACACTAGGTTTTAAGAGCTACGCGCCTGCGTATCTTAGCCCTCAAGCAAAAGGGAAGAACCTTTTGATCGGAGCAAATTTTGCTTCCGCCGCATCTGGTTACGATGAAAAGGCTGCTATTTTGAATGTAAGTATTTTACGAACAACGCAGACACGAGGTTCTAGAGGTTTCACGTTTATTTTATTTTTTGCAGCATGCGATTCCGTTTTCGCAACAGTTAAAATACTACAAGGAATACCAAAGCAAGCTTGCAAAGATAGCTGGTAGAAAAAAAGCAGCATCAATTATTAAAGGTGCATTATACCTATTGAGTGGTGGAAGTAGTGACTTTGTCCAAAACTATTATGTGAATCCTATAATCAACAAAGTTGTTACTCCTGAACAATATTCTGCATACCTTGTGGGTTCATTCTCAAGCTTTGTTAAGGTATATAACTTGTTCTTTTATTGTCACATGTATCAAAACATTAGAATGCTATAACCATTCAAAGTTGCTTTGTTTTTAACATAGGATTTGTATAAATTGGGAGCTAGAAAAATTGGAGTGACTTCACTTCCACCACTAGGTTGCTTACCTGCTACAAGAACTTTATTTGGGTTCCAAGAGAAAGGTTGTGTCACAAGAATCAACAATGATGCACAAGGATTTAACAAGAAAATGAACTCGGCCGCGGCGAAACTCCAAAAGCAACTTCCTGGTCTTAAGATTGTTGTCTTTAACATTTTCAAACCTCTCTATGAACTTGTTCAATCCCCTTCAAAATTCGGTAACCAATACTTTCACTAGAATAACATATGATACGATATTCATGCTGTAAAAGAATGCTACTTATTCTTTAACGTATATTGTTACATCCGATAGGTTTCGCGGAGGCAAGGAGAGGTTGCTGCGGTGTTGGGACTGTAGAGACGACATCCTTATTGTGCAATCAACGTTCATTAGGAACTTGCTCTAATGCAACTCAGTATGTGTTTTGGGACAGTGTTCATCCTTCAGAAGCTGCTAATCAAGTTCTGGCTGATGCATTGATTGAACAAGGCATAAGCCTTATCGGTTAAGGACTCATGGAGCTGCATGTGATGATGCAACAGTTTGTTGTTTCTCTAGTGTAGAGAAACGGCATCATATTAAATAAGATTTTAGAAATTTCGATGTAACATGTTCGGGTGCATCAGTTCAGTTTATTTTCTTTTATATATCCGTTTTCTAAGTTACATATGTTGAGATAATCTGAAGTAAAATGTAACCATTAATATAAATAATTGACGAACGCCTTGCGAATGATAGAAAACACATTCTTCTGTATTACAAAATAAATCAGAAAGGGTTAAATCTTACATATTGACCATAAGCTAAAACAAACTAACTAAATGATGCTGATCTTCCTCGTCTTTGATGTTTATCATTCGCACTAGAATCTTTTAGAGCTTCTGTGTATATCTCAAAATCAGGTTTCTCTAAGCCTAAGAAGTCGGAGAACGAACATTCTCCGTCAAAACTTGAATATCTCCTTGATGTACTCGGCTGTTGAGAAACGCTATCTTCTTGATATCTAGATGAAACCTGGCTATGACAATGATGTCTATCCTTTCCTAATATCAACCTTCTAATCTTGCTAAAAAACTTATTCTGCCTTGCGGCATTAGTTCTAGAAGCCGGTGAATTATTAGCAGAAGAAAAATGATCATACTCTCCGGAGCCGGTAATGGAAGAAGATTGCGAGGAGGACCATTGATTTAAATCAAAATCCATAGTACTTTGCTTGGCTTTCTTCTCAGAAGAAAGGCTTAAGCTTTTACTTAGGTCCTTTGCAATTGTTTTAGTGTGTGGAGCCTGATGATTCTGCAGCTCACGTCGTATACAAGCATTTATCCATCGCATGTACACTAATTCTTCAATACCTGAACGTCGATCAGATTGTAGTTTCTCAATTTGCTTCATCAAATCGTCATTTTCTTTCCTAAGACGCTCACTTTCTTGACTCGCATCATAAGCAAGGATCTGCGTGGAATCGACTCTTCTAGTTAAGTCACAATTTTCTATCTGCAATCTTGAATTAGATTCCCTCAACTCTTCTACTTCAGACTCAAACGCCTCTAACTTTTGCGACTTGGCTACTCTTTGCTGATGGCTAACGATCTGCTCTTTCGCCTGTTCAGCTTCGCGCCTAATTTCCTCATTGAGCCGTTCGATTTTTTCTTTTGCTGCGTCAAGCTCAGCCAGCATGTTTGCATAATCAGCAACCTGTTCCCTTAATCTCCGATTCTCGGACTGTAAGTTTTCAGCTTTCAGATTGAACATCTCTACCTCCATATTACTTATCTTCAATCTATTCTCGAGTTCAATCACATCTGTTTCTTGCTCTCTAAGACCACAGAACTCAATCAGCTGAACCTCAAGACTTTGTTCCTTGTCTTGAAGCAATCTAACCATGTTCTTGAGTTGCTGTATCTCTTGTTCATAGTCACCCTTATCAAGACCTGCATATGCTCTAGAAGATCCTACTTTAAACCTCGGCAGCGCCTCTACTTCGAACTCTACCTCCTTAACGATCTCATCAAATTCAGGTAGAAGGAACTCAACTCTATCACCATTTTGTATAGTGTTACTAAGAAGATCAATAGGAGAATTTCCACTCCACGACCCGTTGGTTTGTGTTTCTTCCTGCTATACAAAAAATCATCTTAGAAGTACAAATTTGAGACCATATCTATATACACATCTACATGGATCAAATTTCGCCATAGTATTTTATATAGGACCCTGTTTCGATCCAATTCATTAATCTTGAAGTCATTCTTAATAACTTTTCTTATAGTTTTTCTATATCTTTTTCTACCTCTAGCAGTATCACTTCTCTCGATCTGATATTATTACAAAATCTACACGTCTTCTCTCTACCTGCACAGACTATCGGAGTCTATTTTTCTACTATAATTCTTCAATTTTGAAATACAAAGCAAACAAACATCATCTAAAAATGAAATGCAGGGAAAAAGTACCTCCTCCTCAAGAGTGCTGGAAGTAGTGCATGTTGCATCAATAATATCTGGTCCTAAATCATCTTCACATTCATGACCTGAGAAATACACCATTACATTTAACAACAAAACAATAGGTTAAGATGCATGATGAAATTGAAAGGAAACAAGACCTTGATTGATTCTAAGGCGAGAGCATAGAAATCCAGCAAAAGAAAATCCAAAGGCCAAACCAATGTTCACCAAAATAGGCTTCACACGTTTCTTCCTCTTGATCACCATCATCAAAATTACTTTGTTCATCACTACTATCAAGTTCAAAACAGTATATGTATTATGTATTCATCAAAAGTGGAAGAGGAAAAAAAACTGAATTCAAATTAATTAGGAAACAAATAAAAATGAGAACCTAAAAGACCAAAATGTATTTGATTCTCATATTAAAACGAAAAAATAATAACTAAGAGTTAATATATAAATTAATTACTATATCTTTTCGTATTATTAATGGAATAATATAGATGATTAATTGAATTCAATTTTAAAAAGTAGGATTTGAATTAAATTATTAAATTTATTAAGAAATTGTTATTAAAAGTATTTAATTGAATATAGTAAATAAATTATATGAGTAGTTTATTGAGTTGTTTAATAGATAGAATCAAATTAAAATATTTAGGATAACTTAAAAAGTACTTTTGAAGAAAAAAAGTTATATATTTAGTTGATAAATTAATATGGGTGATTTTTAACCCTCTTGATATCTAATAGTTGATAGATGATGTGTTTTTCTATTTATAATAGAATTATGGATCATGTTAACCGGTGCTCACACGAGACAGGAATACTGATTAAGAATTTTAAATAAAGAAAATAGGTTATGATATAATATCTTTTTAAAAAGTTGATTATTTATTTTAAAAAATAATTTTTTTAATTTATTAAAAAATATTTAATTTATTATTTTAATTTTTTAACAAATGTCATCGGAGCACTTGTTAGTATTTCTCTGAAATTATTATAATACTTAAATTAGAGTTTTAATCTTAATATAATTCATTTATCAAATCAATATTTCATTATATTTTTAAATATTTTTTCCCTTTTTAATTTCATATAAAAAAAGTGCTAATGTAAAGTTAATAAAATTCATATCATTAAATTAAAAAAGTTATATTATATTTGTACCATAAACAAAACAAAAAATATAATACAAAAGGTGAAACAAATCATTACTTAAAATTAAAAATTATGGAAATAAATCAATAGTTATGGAAAGGCAAACGGGCATGTTCGTCATATTTAGGCCCATTCTGAAAAATCGGTTAAAAAATGCGACAGGAAGGGGTGGATATAGTTGAGAGTCAGGGCCTAAAATTTTGATCCGTCACGCAAAAGAAATTAGGGTTGACGGATCCGCAGCCGTTGCACATTTTAAGCTTAAAAATTGTAAAATTTATGTTAATGTTCGCGCCCGAAAAAATAAGTGGCAGTACGGACATATTAGAGAGTGCGAACCTAAAATATTATCTCGTCCCACCAAAATGTACGGGTGAAACGGACATGCCCAACAAATCGGACCCGTTTTGTCACCCCCAATAAATTCTAAATTCTGAAAAGTTTGCATCTTCTAAATTTCATCTCCACGCCCCTTATATAAATCCTAACTCCCTAATACATGTTTCAACTTCAATATCATCTCTTTTTTTTAAACAATTTACATTGTTTAACTTTAAGTTACTATTTTGATTTGTTTGAAAAGTCAATTTTGTTATAGGATATAGATTCCAAAAAATATATATAATAATCTTGAAGAAGACATATGGTGGAGTTATATGTAACGAGAAGGATCGGAGAAAATATGAATCAAGACATATGGTGAAAATTAGAACACAAAGCTTATTGGATTATCAAATTCCTTAACTTGGATTTCAAGGCTACATGAGAAGAGAAAACTACAACTTAGTGAATTGGAAGAATTAAGGCTGGAAACGTATAAAAACGATAGGCTATAGAAAGAAAGGACAAGAAATGGCATGACAAGAGAATTCTAAAAATGAATTTTAAAGAAGGAGAGCTTGTAATGCTGTTTAATTCGAGATTGAAATTGTTTCCTAGAAAATTGCGCTCATGGTGGTCTGGACCCTTTGAGATGAAAGAGGTGACGTCATATGGAGCAGTAGAGATGTGGAGCGAGTTCACGAGTCCATTCATGGCGAATGGGCAAATACTTAAGCATTATATGGTTGATGAACCAATTGAAATGGGTGCATGCATAACTCTAAAGGAAACCCCGTGAAGGATTCGAAGAAGTAAAAACGAGCTAACGACTTTAAACAAGTGTTGTGTGACAGGCAACTCACAATGTTTTTATCTAATGTTTTTGTGTTTTTTATTTGTTTTGTAAAAAAATAAAGGAAATCAACAAGATTTGCAAGGAGGTGTATGCGATCATGGCCAAAATATGCTAAGAATCGAAGGAAGAGCGATGCAAATAGATGACAAAACAACTGACCTTGAAAACATAACAAAAAACAAGAAAAGACCATATTTTAGCAACAAAAAAACATAAGGCCTACGTGTAATAGGGTGTTACGACCATAATTTTGGTCTACCTTAAAAACACAAAAAAACTGGAAGAATTAAGGACAATCCGTAATTGGGTGTTACACATATAATTTTTAGCGCCCCCGAGCCTTCCCTTTTTCCAGTGAGAATTACGACATGTATGTAATTAAGGGTTACAATTGTAATTCTCCAAACGCCACAATTTTCAAATTTTCGCCGCTTATTAATGGTGGATGTATCACCCCGAATTCAATTAATTAATTTATTTGAATTTAGTTGTATTTTATTTAAACTATTAATTGAATTATATGTTTTTGGTTGATTTTTCGTGAATTTGTATGTAGTTTGTGACATGTGGTTGGGTTGGTCAGAGTGGTAGAGCGAATTAGAATTTAAATTAATTTTATAATGACGAGAATAATTGAAATAGTATAAGTATTAAAAAAATAAGGAAAATTATAAATAATAATCGATTAATATTATTTTGGTGAAAATTAGATTTAATTATAAAATAAATAAATAAAATAAGGTAGTAATGGTAAAGTGGGGTTTCGAGAGATAAGTGAGGATAGGATAGTGTGGCGCCACAAAAAATACAGAGTCGTCACCGAACTTTATTTATTCCAAAGGAAAGGGAAAATACCGATAAAACCCTTAAAAGAGAAAGAAGATGGTCGTCATAACCAAATTTGGGTTCGGGAGTCATTTATGCAAGGGAAATATATTAGCACCCCTCACATCTGTTGTACTAAACGGGAACCATTTTGATTATTCTTTGTCGAATGAGTGTTATTATCTAAAGGTTACCTGCGATTGATTTTAATTAAAGAAAAATAAAATTTTAAATAAGGTGCTCGCCAAGGATTCGAACTCTCGTGCCTACGTATTCTCATAGTGCAATGAGAAAATCAGAGTTTCGTAGTTTGTGGTAGAAAATATGAATTTGTTGGTTGTTTTTATTGGACGATGTTAGCGTTCGCGACCTAGCAGTTAAACGTTGCTTGTATACTCGTGCATGGGAGATTTAAGCGTTTGTTTGTATTGCGGTAGAACAAAAATAATATGTCCTTTGTGAAAAGTTTTTGAATGCCCTAAGGCAAAAAAAATTGAATCTGATGGGTTGTGATTGATTTTTAAACTTTGAATAATTGGGGCATACGTCCCGTATCCAAAGATACTTGGAACAAAGATATGAATAATCTCTCTCATTCTTCTTCGTTGCTTAAGGCTCGTGGTGCACAATTCGCATCGCATTTTTAAGTGTTTTTGAATTTATTTGCAAAAAGGTTTTAGTCTTAATGAACAAGGGAAAGAAAATGAATGTGAATGAATCTCAGTAGTGATCAAGGTCTTGATGTCCAGAGTCTTCAGATTCTTGAATATGAAACTTTGACATGAGATCCAGTGCAAGGAAAGTACAAAGGTCTAACTCCATCAAGTGATCAAGGGACTTATGATCACTTGATTGGAAAAGGGAATCTGACAATGGTTCAGGACAAGGTCAAACAAAGTCCAATATCGAGTGTAATTAATTAATTAAGCATGAACTTGATCAACTAATCAAAGGGTGATAATCATGATAAGTATGCATGGCAACATAACCCGTATCCGCGGGTACCCACCCGAACTCGCCCTGAATTTGACGGGAAAAACCCGCTTTGACTGGGTCTCAATTATAAAATATGGGGACGAGTCGGGTAATGGGGACACTAGTACCCACCCCGAACCCGCCCTCGAACCCGCCCCGTTTATTTCATTATATACATTATTATTTAGTTTTGATAATTTACAATATTAAATATGTGACCAATGTTTTGATATTTTAATTTTAATTTTATTATTTAAAACATTTGAAATGTATGTATGAAAATTTTTTAGACTGTTTTATTTTATTATTTGTAATGTAATTTTATTTTGGAAAAACTAAATATTTCTATTAAAAAAAATTAATTTCACTAAATGAATGGTGACGGGGCAGGATACTCGAACCCGTTTGGGACGGATTTGGGTTTTGATTCCCCATCCCCGTTTGGATTTGGGGCGGGGAACGGGAATTGTTTGGGGATTCGGGTATGGATTTGTAGGACGTAAAAACCGTCACCTCGTCTCGTTGGCATGTCTAATGATAAGGACATATTAAGCACATGAATTCACTTGAAGACTAAAACCATTAAAAATTGAAACTATCATGAATATCCTAAGTTCTAATAAATTTAATTGAAAATTAAAGAATTAATCCTAATTAAGGCCTAACTAAAATCTAATCATGTACTAAACTATTACTATTTTTCAATTAAAAAGTGTACTAATGAGTGTTTTCCTGTGTTTTTTCATGAATTCAATTCATTTCTTTGTTTCACTTCATTCCCTCTCTCTCAAGAATGCTCTCGCTGGAACTTTGCTCCGCCGCATCGGAGGCGGCGGAGTTGATCCAAACAACCATTAACAGACACCGAACTCGCGCTCTTGACGTCCTCTCCCTCAATCTCGTATTCGTTCCATAAAAAATTCATTAAAGTTCTTAAAATCAAATCAAAATCCAAGAACCCTAGTTTGCAAAATGTAAAATTAAATGGTGGAAGAGCACTAATCCAAACTCAAACCTTAGGGGGTTTGATTCGGAGCTTCAGATACTACATTGCAGTAACCATTTTGACACGAATGGAGGAGGAGCTTACCTACAGGGAAAAGATTGGCCCCGAAGTTTGTAAGAATTGAAGAAGATGAAGTTGAAAAAGGGAAGAAGACCAGAGACCATGTAACTACTTGAACCTGCAACTTTTCTTCTTCTTCTACTCGAGCTCTAGTTTATAGGTTATGATTATTTTTGTTGTTGTTGATTGCATGTGTGAGAATGTAAAAAAGTGGATAGCATTGGCTAAATGCTCAAGTTGCAGCAAGCTTCAAGGAGAAGCTTGCTCAACAATGGTGAAAAGAGCTTTGTAGTGTGGTGAGGTGATTGGAGAGAAAGAGTGATGAAAGTGAATTCTACAGAAAAATGATTCAAGGTTTTAGGAGATTGAAGAGAGTGATGAGACTATATAGATGAATATCCTAATTGTTTTGGGCAGTGATCTGGGCAAGGTTGTTTCAAGTTAGGACTAAGTTAGATTCAATGAAGAAGTTAGTTAATGAATGTGACTTTGTTAAGCTTCTGTTAATAGTAGCTAGCTGTTTGAATTAGAAGTTAGTTATGTAGTTAGTATATGTTCACTTATGTTATAATTAGTTGGAGGTTAAGAAAAAGTTAGTGAGTTATGTTAGAATTAGGGATTGTTATATTGAAACAATTACGAGGAATTAAACTGATTAGTAATGTTAAAAAGCATATACCGAACTGTTAGAGGTTAGTGTTAATTTGAAGTTGAGCTATAAGACATTGATGCAATGTGGTGGTTGATTTCGAAATCAACAGAAGTTAAATGAATGATTGTTATGCCATGCTTCTTTGAACCATATTAAATGCTTGGACTGATATTGTTATGTTAATTGGTTGATGCGTTAAGTTTTGAAGTTACTCATGTTGAAATTCTAGGAACTAATTGAATTAGTTTAAGTTACTTTAAAATTATGTTTTGAAGTTTTGTTTTAATTGCTTGTGTTAGGACGTCTCAATGAGTTAGCAATATGAAATGGTTATGGAACTTGGTTGAATTGATGTTAGCATGATATGATTGAATATTGACATGTATGGAGTAGTCCTAACTTTGTTATGGATGTAATGTTGATGAGTTAGTCTTGGAATTGAACTGAATTATTAGAGCTTTGGACTGTTTGGTTTAGTATGGCTATGTGTGTAACTATCATGGTATATTGGATTAGTTCAAAATTTTGAGAGTAATATGAATTAAGGTCATGCTATATGTTATATTAATTTGGTGGAGCCATGTGTGTATCTGTGCATTGTTTTGCAGGGCTGGTGTGCATTGATGGGATGACCAAGACTTGGCATGTGACTCATCAAAATGACATGGCACACAAGGTTCATGAGTCAAAGTCCGCACACCATGATACATGAGTTCAATAACATATACAAATGCAATGATCATCATTGGTTTCCCTTCGAACCACATAAATCGCTGATAAGGCCACCTGCTCAACATAATAAACATGATATGTAATTATGACTCACAAGTACATAATCATACAAGCATTCAATAACAATTTACTCATATCTCATCGGAGCAAAATCAAACAATTCTTAAAACACAACAACTTTATTCACCAACTCACAAACTCAATAAAATAGTAATAAGCAGTCATTGGAATTGGAAATAGCTCAAAAAATAGAGTCGGTGACCCAAACTGGTTAACACAGGTCATGACGATCAGCCCACTCGTCGTGACGGTTATCATGATGTGTCTGTCATTCCCCTCCTCACACACTCTTCATCTAGGCTATGGACGACAGAGTCATCTGCTTTAGAGATCATGACGGTTGGCCTGTCATCAGGATGACAATCGTCAACTCTCTTAGCACGGTGACAGTTGGCTCGTTATGGTGGTGATGGTCGTCACCACAGTGCAGAACGCATAAACAACATTTTCCTCCATGTGAGCACTTATAAAGCTCTGATATCAACTCCCAACCACTCAAGTCGAACAGAAAAACATCATACATGTTCATTACATGTTTAATACATCATTTGTACACAGATTCATCATTTATTCCACAGATTTTCACTAAACCAATTCACATGTTTCTCATATTAAACATAACAACATGAATAATCAACATCCATATTTTTACATGTAAATCATATACGAACTTTAAAGAGACATCAGAACATGAATTAACATCAATCACAATAATTGAGAGAAAGATTTTACATAAACCTTCTTCTTATCCATAAACTCATCAATATAGGAAAAACACAATAAATAATGAAGAAGGCGGGGATCCCTCACCATCCTTTATGAAATATACATCCAATAGTGAATAATCACCCCTTACTTGAATTTTGCAATAAGAATGAATTTTTAGCAATGGAGGTTCCTCCCACTAGGTTTTGCTCTTCCACTCCAATTCATATACTTCTCCCACTTTCATGTACTGCATACCCTATTTTTCTCCTTATTTTTCTTTTAAATAAAAAACTTAATTTAATCTTTTATTCTTTCTAATTTCCATCATTAATTTTTGATCTCTCACTCCTACTACACCAAACTTATTAGTATACCAATTCCCACCCCTTATCTCACTATTTCTTATTTTCTCTACTTTATTCTGTTATTTTAATTAGCTGAAATTAGTGATAAATAATATAAATTCTATCTCACCTCAATTAACCCCACAAAACATACAGAACGTTCGAATAAATCGCATCAACACATAAAAGTTAATAAAATAAATTAATTTAAAAGTTGGGGTGTTACAGTACCAGACCAAGCATAGCGTGTGCAATGGCCCTTGTAAGCAGGTACATGACCAACCCTGAAAATGCGCATTGGCAAGCTTTGAAATGGATCCTAAGATATATAAAAGGATCTCTAAGCAAGGTTGTGATTTATGGTGGAGTCAGGGGTGATGATAACAAAGTTGAAATTGAAGGATTTGTTGACTCAGATTATGCAAGATATATAGATACTAGAAAATCTCTTCCTGGATATGTTTTCATCATATATTTGGTACAATAATCATTTGGAAAGCAACACTTCAGAAGGTTGTAGCCTTATCAACCACTGAACTTGAATACATTACCCTCATTGAAGTTGTAAAATAAGCAGTGTTGCTTGAAGGGTTTGCTAAGGATCTGAAACTTCAAAGTCAAACAATAATTATTAAATGTGATAGTCAAAGTGTCATACATGTGTCCAAGAACTCATGTCAGAGTAATAATTGAGAGAGGAGAAATGAAAGTGCTAAAGGTTTCAACTGATGATAATGGTGTTGATATGATCATCAAGATATTGTCAAGCAGCATGTTCTTCCATTGCTTGCAACTGATAAGAATACACGATGATAACTAGTTCATTTTTTGGTTCGGAGTTTATTTCAAGTTGAAGATTTGTAGCTTATTGGTTATAAACTAGTGTTGGATCAAACTCAGTAGCTGTCGAAGTATCCTAGTTTATTGGCATGTCGAAGTATGCTAGTTTGTTAGCATGTCGAAGTATGTTAGTATATGCTAGTTTGTTAGTTTCTTATAAATAACATACTCTTCCTCACTTCTCGGCATGAAAGTGGTGTGCTTAAGATTCAATTGTAAATAATTTTACTCTTTGTGTAATTGAATTAAGAATCCAACTTTACCATTTTCTGATTGTCTCTCCTCCCTCTTCTCTCTTCTAGGTTTTCTTTTTCATAAAGAAACCTCTCATATACTCAATTATCGGCATTGATTCAAAACATCATAGATGCACTTAAAATTGATTTTGAACAAACATGTTACACTGACGAAAGTGGGTAGAATATTTGGTTAGAATAGAACAACATGCCGACGAAAGTGGGTGTCATCCATTATTTTATATGTTTCTACAACTTAAATTTGTTTTCTCGTAATGAATTGGAGCCTACATTAATCTATTAGAGATACGAATCGTTGACTCTAAGTCCTACTTTTAAGATTTCTATTTTAAAAACAAAAATAACATTCCAAAACAAAACCATCGATCATCTTAGCTAAACAAAAAATTAACAGAACTCGGTATTCAAAAATTGGTCTTTGGGGAACGATACTCTTATTTTATTACTTTGATATAATCGTGTACTTCCGACGTGTCATTTCTAGGGGTGGCAATCGGGCATGTCCGCCACGTTTAACCCCGCCCCGCAAAAAAACAGTGTGGGGACGGGGCGGGACGAATCCACGGACATTACACTTTTTAAATCTAAAAATCGCAAAATTTTATGTTAATATTTGCGCTCGCAAAATCCCCGAAAAACAGGATGAGACAAACACATTAGAGGGTGTGGGTCTAAAATCTTGTCTCACCCCGTGTAAAAGTGCAGACAAGACAAGCATGCCCCGTGGACCAAACCCGTTTTTTCATTCCTAATCATTTCATCATTTATGTGATTCTAAGCATCTTATTCATTTACTTTGTTTACCAAATGTAAGCAACAATTATTGGTTTTTCACTAGTGTGAGCACCACCACTAAAAGTGAAAAGAGTAATCCCCCAAAGATTGGAGACCATGAAACATAAAAGAGTAATCCCCCAGAGATCGGAGACCATGAAGCATATGCCCCCATTCTCTTAGTCTTAAAGACCATATCGGCCAATTTTTAGGGCTCCACGCACATGTCTCAACCCCTCGCACCGAAGCATTGTACATATTAAGGGATGGAATGATAGAAACCAACCGATAAAGAAAAGTAAATTGAAAAAATCCCTTTGGTTCCAAAATGATAATCACATAACTTCGAGAATTTGCACCTCCCTAATACCAAGATGACCCATTTCCAATCAAATTTCCCGATATTCTCTCTCTTACACTCTCATTATCCTAATTAATTAATTTCTATTCTAAAACTGCAGTTACAATTACGAATATTCTCTCTCTCTCAATCGCCCCCTCTTTATAGTCGACACTCTCATTATCCTAATTAATTTATTTATATTTTAAAACTGCAGTTACAATTACAGTTAGTGCACTGCAGATACCTATGACATTTATCTTTAATAAAAACTATCTATTAAATAATAAAATTGTCTCCTATTAACTAACAAGACCCTTACAATCCTAATGAAGAGCTAGTATCTAACATGGAAGTAATGACTTTATACAAAACTATTATGCAAATCCAATAATCAACAAAGTTGTTACTCCTGATCAATATTCTGCCTACCATATGGAGGCATTCTCAAGCTTTGTTAAGGTATATCTTTCGTCTTTTAGTAGCCATTATGAGAACTATGGATATTTAGAACACTAATGCAACTCAGTATGTGTTTTGGGATAGTGTTGATCCTTCAGAAGCTGCTAATCAAGTTCTGGCTGATGCATTGATTGAACAAGGCATAAGCCTTATCGGTTGAGGACTCGTGGAGGTTCATGTGATGATGTAACAGTTTGTTGTTTCTCTAATGTTGATTTGAAAGTATTAAGATTCATTTTCTAAGCTAATCATAGAAAACACATTCTTCTGTAATACAAAACATGTCAGAAAATGTTAAATCCATGCATGTTGACCATAAGCTAAAACAAACTAACTAAATGATGTTGATCTTCCTCGTCTTTGATGTTTATCATTCGCACTAGAATCTTCTAGAGCTTCTGCATATTTCTCAAAATCAGATTTCTCTAAGCCTAAGAAGTCGGAGAACGAACCTTCTCCGTCAAAACTTGAATATCTCCTATCAAAGGAAGTTCTACCGTCAAAACTTGAATTTCTCCTATCAAAGGAAGTTCTACCGTCAGTGTCGGTTGATGTATTCCGTGGTTGAGAATTGATATCTTCTTGATATTTAGATGAAACCTGACTATGACGACGATGTCTATCCTTTCCTAATATCAATCTTCTAAGCTTGCTAAAAAACTTGTTCTGAGTCGTGGCGTTAGTTCTGGCAGAAAAATGATCATACTCTCCGGAGTCGGTAATAGAAGAAGATTGCGAGGAGGACCGTTGATTTAAATCAAAATCCATAGTACTCCCTAGTCCATTAGTATCAGCATATTCAAGTCTTAGTTTCTCGGCTTCAATCTCAGAGGTAGGGTTTAAGCTTTTACTCAAGTCCTTTGCAACCATTTTATTGTGTAGAGGCTGATGATTCTGCAGCTCGTGTCGTAAACGAGCATTTACCCACCGCATGTACACTAATTCTTCAATATCTGAACGTCGATCAGATTGTAGTTGCTCAATTTGCTTCATCAAGTCCTCGTTTTCTTTTCTAAGACGCTCACTTTCTTGATTCGCATCATTAGCATGGATCTGCGTGGAATCGAATCTTCTAGTTAAGTCAGAATTCTCTATCTGCAATCTCGAATTAGATTTCCTCAACTCCTCTACTTCAGACTCAAGCGCCTCTAACTTTTGCAGCTTAATTTTGATGTCCTGATCAGAAGCAGCATCTTTGCATTCCTGGTCTTGCAACTTGGCTACTCTTTGTTGAAGACTAACGATCCGCTCTTTATTCTGTTCAGCCTCACGCCTAATTTCCTTATTGAGCAGCTCGATTTTTGCTCTTGCTGCGTCAAGCTCAGCTAGCACGTTTGCATGATCGGAAACCTGTTCCTTTAATCTTCGATTCTCAGACTGTAACTTTTTAGCCTTCAAATTGAACATGTTGACCTCCATATTACTTATCTTCAATCTATTTTCAAGCTCCATCACAACCGTTTCTTGCTCTCTAAGACCATAGTACTCAAGTAGCTGAACCTCGAGGTTTTGCTCCTTGTCTTGAAGCATTCTAACCATGTTCTTGAGTCGATGTATCTCGTTTTCATAGTCATCCTTATCAGAACCTGCATATGGTCTAGAAGTTCTTACTTCTAACTTCCGCGACTCTACTTCGAATTCTACCTCCTTAACGAGCTCATCAAACTCAGGTAAGAGAAACTCATCTCTATCCCCATTTTTAGTGTTACTGAGAAGATCGATAGGAGAATTCCCACTCCTCGACTCGTCGGTGCACGTTGCATCAATTTCATGACCTGAATTAACTTCAATTAACAAAACAAAACAGAAAAAAACACAGTTGGATTCATGATGAAATTGAAAGGAAACAAGACCTTGATTGATTCTGAGGCGTGAGCAAAGAAATCCAGCAAAAGAAAACCCCAAAGCCAAACCAATGTTCACCAAAATAGGCTTCACACCCTTGTCCTTCTTTATCATCATCAAGTTCAATCATCCACCATCTCAAACCAACGAAAATATCATTCAACTCTTAACTGATTATACCTAGAAACACAATAAGTTCATAATAGCAATTCATACAGCTTATACAAAATCAGAAAAAACGACTTTTAAATGATTTTCTACGCATAAAACTGAATTCAAAAAATGAAACAAAAAGTGAGTAAAGAAGAAAAATACCTCAAAAGATAATTAACATGAAAGCTGAAAAGACAAAAAGGGTATTTGTCTCTTTCTTTTTCCTCAGACCAAAACAAGAACAAACGAATCTTAAGAATGCCGGTGGTGTGTTGACTAAATAACAACTTATTTACCGTACAATTTTTTTTAAAAAGAACTTTATTTGAAATTATACACTGAATTTGCCAAGAATTCCTACTCCCCTTCCATATTCTTTTAATCTCTTCAGTTCTAGAAAGGTACTATATAAACTCACATTTTTCTTTTTATCGCATTAATTGTTTTTAATGGTGGCTTGTTTCGTGATTAAAATTAATAATCTCAAGAAATATGATTCCTATGAATATTATTATTAAGAATTCTATTCCGTTTGATAAATAAATAAAGTTTTTAAAAATATTTTAAAATTTTATTTTGATTAAAATTTAAAAACTTTAAAAATTTAAAATAATTATATTACAATAATATAAAAGTGAGAGATTATACTCGATTATCTTAGAGCATCTCCAACAGTAAACCCATTTTTGGGTTTTTTGTGGGACCTATTAAGTCACGTCAGCTTGAAGCAACCCAACTACTTTTTCATTCTAATAGTGCAACTCTGAAGAACTCAGATGGGATTTCACAACTTTATTTTATATATTAATATTTTATTCATATTAAATTTTATATTAATTAAAATAATAATCTCACAACTTTAATTTTAGTATTTATATTAATTAAATTTTATATTAATTAAAACTCATTCAAGAAATCGATGTTTCACATTACACTGTTCTCCACGTTGGCATATGCTTGAAACTAGAAAAAGTGAAAAAATGGGTGCCATGCTGGCAAACCCATTGAAGGAACCACCACTGGAGGTGGTCTTATACTCTCGTGAGAATACAAGATTCTATAAAAATATTTTTTTTAATGAAAAATCACTAAGAAATAAAAGTCCTAAAATAATTTAACAAAACTTAAAATAAACAAAAAAAATATTTGAATTTTAATGTCACATTTTCAACCATAATATTTGTATCTATAAAACAAACATCATCTAAGTTTAAATTGAGCTTTGAAATTTTTATTTTATTTCATTCATAAAATTAGTCTCTAATTGATCATTATGACGAGGAAACATATATGTTGAATCAAACACTCATTTGAATATCAAATATTTTTCCAAACAAATCAGAGACACCACATCTTCATTTAAAATATTAACTTAATATATGTATAGCTCATCTCATTTATAAAGTGTCAAACATCCACTTTTTCAAGCAATGTGATATGTGGGATTTACACGACTCACACTTATTTCTCAACAATCTCTTCCTCAATCAAGTGTGAGATCATCAACTTTCTCAAGCAGAAATTATTTCATCCACATACTTGTAATGTCATTGCCAAACACCTTTACCACGTAACAGAGACTTCAACGAGACATGTTGTCTGACCACTACTATGTTATGAAGATTTTCGATATAAGGAATCTCTCATTTACTCAAACATGATTATGATACCACGGAGAGGTCATCATGAGGGAGAAGTATTCACATTGAATAAAAAAAGACTCACTCAAATAAGTGAGAGACACATCACATATTCACACAAAACCTTAAAATAATTGGTGTATGAATCATTTCATTTATAAAATACTCAATTTCCACTTTTTCAAATAATGTCACATTTACCCAACTCTCATTTATTTTTCAATAATTTCATTATTTTATATTCAAAGAGTCTTATTTATCTCTCAACTTAGTAAAACATGACAAATTATAAATATAAATCTTTAAAAAACTTTAAAGAAAAAATAAATAAATTACCTGATATTAAAAAACACAAGTCATATATCCACGCAAATATTTGAAAAGGGGCCAATCTTTTTTTAGGGTCATTAAAGATAAAATATTTAAGTAACATGTTATTAAAAATGCATATGTTGTCAATTTTAAAAATTTATAAAGTAATGCAAACGGATGATGGTAATGAATGGATTATTTAAAAAAAATTATATTGATAGTGTATAGTAACTAATCTTCTGATAATAATAATAATAATAGAAAAGGATAATAGAATTAACGGTGCCTTAACTTCATATTTATTATATTTATTAGACAAAAATTATATTAAAATTTTATAGAAATAAAATCCACATTTTTCCTTTTTCTTTTTATTTATTCTCCTTACTTTTTCTTAAATTATATTCAACTTGACAAAATTTTCATAAATTATTTGTAGCAGTGACATTGGTCTTTTGATTGGTTAGAGAGTTAGTTTAATATTTTTTTTTATATTTTTTAAAATATATAATAAAAAACAATTCTTTTTCACCAACTTGACAAAAAATTATATTTTTTCACTACTTATTTACATATACTTTTTTAATTGATTTTCTTTATTATATGAAACACACATTTTCTCATTTCTAGTAAAAATATATTAATATGTATTTTTTTAATAAGCAACAATTGTTGGGTGATGTGGTATGTGCTAGTTGTCCAACCATATATTACAGGTCATTTTTTATTTAATATATTTATTATATTCAATTAAAATAAATTATATTACAAGTTATTTTTTATTTAATATATTTATTATATTTATTATATTCAATTAAAATAAATTAAAAACTAGATAAACATTGAATAACATTAACCCTTAATTCTTAATTATGGCACTATTGATGATATTGGTGGCAACATGCATATGTTTGCCCCGTTCAAACCCGCCTCTCAAAAGTTTGCAAAAAAATGGAATGGAGCGTGACAATCATGGTTGAGAGCGTGAATTTAAAACTTGATCCGCTCCGCAGAAAAATGAATGCGGGGTTAGGCGGACTCGCGAATATTATACCATTTTAGTCTCAAAATTGTAAAATTTATGTTAATATTTGTGTCTGCAAAAACCCACAAACAAACTGGAATGGACGAGATAGACATATTAGAAGGTGCGAACATAAAATCGTTATCCGCCCTGCAAAAAAATATGGGCAAAACGAGTACGCTCAACAGGTCGGATCCGTTTTCCACCCTTAATAGAGAATCCAAGCTCTTTTATTGTAGATTAAAAGAATGTCCTGAGTACACAACACGAGAACACTAAGAAAAAATAATAATATATGAAATTCGAATAGGAGAAATCAAATGTTTGATCACAAAAACCATGATCACAAATTAATTAGCCTTTTATGTTGTAAACTATTATTACAAATGATACATTTTCAAATCCTTTTGGTAATGAGTAAAAATAAATAAATAAGATATTTATGACAAACAATATTTCATTTTAGGTTAAGTATACACATGAAGAAATGTCCTTATACACCTACAATTTGAGTTGCCTTAACGGGACATGACATAAGCATAAGCAGTCTTAAAAACAATTTTCTATCGTTCAATTTTCTATTAATTTGCATTTATATTATATGAATTATTAGTTAAAAATTAAATAGAAATGCAAAACAAGAACACCAAAGTCATAACCCATAAAATTGATTATGCACTTCTTTATTAATTGTCTTTCATCTATTTTTCTTTTCTTTAAAAACTCAATTATACTCAATTGATATCATGTCTTAATAATAAATTACAAATGAGGAGGTTAAGGAGAAGGGTTGACAATAGGGATAAACAATAAACATATACGAGCAATCTAATCAACTAAGAAAGATATTATATCGATGTTTACTATTCTAATATTCTAAATCCAAATGTGATAATACATGTAGAAAACTTCTTGGCATTGGGCTAGAGAACCAAATGGTGGTTTCTATAGCTCCATCATTAGATACATGAAATAGAAGAGACTCATTCTTTTTTGAATTAAGAGGGGGATTGTTTCCCTCATTCATTGATATTTCCAGTCAATTACTGCCTGAACACGTCACTATCCATGTACATTAAGCGAACGAGTCAAGGAACTAGTTCAAGAGGCCCAAGTTCAAATAAGCGGATTTTGGGGATACTTTGGATGACCTATTACCCTGATTTAGGGCAATCGTCCAATGCCAATATATTTGGCTCTTGTTGCTTCGTCATGGGTTATCCTCTTCCGGGGTCCAGTAAATTAGCCATGTCTACAGTCCATCAATGACGAGGCCTTATATTGGGTGAATTGATTTAACTTCGATGTACTGCAATCTTAAAGATTTCGCAAGTCCTTCAAGTGAAACTTGGGGCGAGTCCATCAAGTGAAGCTTAGGGAGAGTACCCTATATGAGATTAGGGTGAGGCCACTAGGAGTTAACATTGCACCGAATGCAGATCCTTTGATGTTATAGGTTTACTTTTAACAATTGTATTTTTTCATCCTTTATTGGTGATCAATGTATTTTAATGCACCATACTTAACTTTGTTCTGGGAGATTTTTTATGACTCGTTTCTTTTATTTTACTGTTTTGAGTGTGTTTCCTAAGTTTAGCTTATTTCTACTTTTATTTTAATTCGATTATTTATTTTCAGAATAAGTGATAATTTGACACATTATTGCTTTGCAGATTATAACTTGAGTTACGAGAATTGGATTAACGCGTTCTAATATGCATTGGAAAGCTGAGAGGATAATCTACAAGTTTCATGTTGAAGTCAGAAGCTTAAATCGGAGTGAAGAAAAGTCGAATAATTCATTTTATCTTTAGACTTAATAAAATAATTAGTTTTGGGCCAATTTTTATGTTTTTCGGGTCAGTTGCTATTATGACTCAATTTATATTGTAATATTTAAACTAAAATGCAGTGCTACTGCTATGTTATTCCGAGTTTACATAAAATAACATTAGACGACTACAATTCCTATAGAGAGCTAATTTTCCAAAGGTTGATCAACTGATAATGGTTTCCATCAAACCTTGAGGTTATTGTAATCTCAATTCCTTTCAACATTATTATGTGTTTCTTGCATGCTTAATCCAGGTTTCGTAGAATATGTTGATTTAATTCGATAGATGCATGTTCCTAGGTTTAATCGCGTTTAACGTAGCTTTTTCGTTAATTCGCCCAATCTTTAAATATTTGCTTAATTCGGAAAATAGGAGAATAAATCATATAATATCAATTGCGCTTGTTCAATTGATATTGTAATCAAATAGGGATTGAATTTTCTTAGGGGATTGGAGTTATAATATCCAGTGATAGGTCGGAACCCAAATCAGTAGATTAGCTCGTTAGTTTTACTCATAACCAAATTTTGTTAATCATACTCTTAATCGAAGCCCTAAACCCTTTATTGTTCCAATCAGTTGGTTAATTTAAGTTAAGAGTCCTTGCAATACGACTCGAGTGTCACCTCCATATACTATCCTTATAAGCTCGTTTTTGACATGTGTGCGACAATAGATCAGTATGCTTCTTCTATAACCAAACCTTTAAAATTTATTAATGAAAGCTTTTAGACTTCATGGTTATTCCTTTTATGGTATTTAGGTTTAATTATAGTTTGTCCATTAATTTCGAG
The DNA here is from genome assembly GCF_024323335.1 of Lathyrus oleraceus. Taxonomy (NCBI): domain Eukaryota; kingdom Viridiplantae; phylum Streptophyta; class Magnoliopsida; order Fabales; family Fabaceae; genus Lathyrus; species Lathyrus oleraceus. Next base: position 633,153,544 of record NC_066583.1, read on the forward strand.
GTTTATATTTCCTTTAATGCATAAACTTATTATTCGGGGCGAGTCCTTCAATCGTTACTGAAGGAGAATTGCGATCCAAAATGCAACAGAAATTAAAATTCTCCTTTAGTGATCCTTACAAATGGGCATGATCAGTGATAGAAATCGTTACCTCTTGTTGTGCTTGAAACCTTTGATGCAGATCTAAGGAGTGACCACGACCGTTGAATGGTGACAACACCTCTAGTCAGTCCACACGAACGGATTCCTTCAATCTCAGTGCTAGATGCTACGAAAGAAGGCTTTGAGTGTGTGTGTGTGTGTGTGCGAGAGAGAGAGAGAGAGAGAGAGAGAGAGAGAGAAATGTAATTTCATTTAATCAAATGCTTCTGCACAAGGGTTCTATTTATATAACCACTTGTGTGGGTTGCAAGCTAAAAAGCCCAATTAAGTGTATGTGGCACATATCTTATGATATACCAAAATCACTTAAATGTGTGGTACCTTACCATATTCCGTATTCTACTTAAGTGCACCGTACCTTACGATATTCTACAATTCACTTAAGTACATTGTACCTTACGGTGTTCCTTCTTTACTCTATCTCTCATCAATCTGTCCTTTTGTGTGTGATCCTATAGGTTTTCGCGACATTGGCAATTATATTAAATCACACATTTAACATAATAAATAGTGAGCGGTATCTAGCAACACATCACTACTACCCAAGACACGAAAATGTCATGTGATCTGACAAATCCTTTTGTGATAATACTTATGTGTACAATTACCCTTTTGCCCTTATGTCTATATTGAACACAAGGCATAGACTGTGTCATCCTTGTCAATATTGGGCCCTTAGACATTCATCTTGTTACACAGGATGGGCAAATTCCATCTAGGTCACTCATGTCCCTCATCATGCTTCATGGAGTACCCATTAATTGTCTTTATGGTCATCCAATTACAGACAGCATTTGATCAGCAATAAAACACTCGACTCTACATCTAGGGTCCATAGTGGTTCCAGGTCAAAGGGTGGTATACACCACTATCACCATGAGAATAACTTATGACACTTTGTATAACATTCTATATAGTATTCTCATAGCGGGTCAATTCAGTATAAATATTACTCCTAATATTCATATCCATGTTTAAGACTTGATAACTCCTTATCCATGATCCACGAGATGTGATCATTAGTCTATATACATAATAGTCTTAATGCTTTAATATTATCCCACTTCACAACAAAGCTCGACTACGTATACTTTAAGAATATTGTCCTTATGTTTAATGTGATCTCATGATTAAATCACACTTGATACATTAAATAGACTAGCTATTCTAGGGACTCTATTAAACAAACATAATAAAGAAAAAAGCTTTTTATTATTAATAAATAATTCGATACAAGTACCAAAAGTATTGACCTCTAGGGCTTACACCAACACATTACTTGGGGTGATTCCTACAAACGTTGCCTATGAAGATTCCTTTGGTGAGGATTCTTTAGAGGCAAACACGCAATGATATGACATATATGGTGACAAGTATCCTTCAACGAATGTCCATTATATAATTACCATGTAGGGGGAAAAGATCCTTCAACAAGGTTCCAACATATTACCCCTTAAGACAATAATGGTCAATTCGTATGATGGAAAATATCCTTCAATGTAGGTCTTCTATGTAATTACCTCGTAAGGCAACACATATCCTTCAATGAAGGTCCAACGCATATTTACCTTATAGGGTGGTGTCATACGGTGAACTGACTTTGTGTGTTTTTGCTTTGGAAAGCAAATGTCGCGGTTAGCAAGAGTCGCCACCGACTTTTCTTTTATCCAATAAGGAAAGGCGGAAAAGAACAGGAAAGACCTTGATTAGATTTTGGGTTCGGGAGGTACATTATACAAAGGGAAGGTGTTAGCACCTTTTGTATCCATGGTTATCCATGGGCTCTTAACTGCTTGATCACTAATGTTTTTCTTGTCTGAAAAGGGTGTTTGTGAACTGTTTAGAAAATGTTTTGAAAAGAGAGTTTAACTTTGTAATGATTCTTGTACGAATGTATACAAAGTATTTATCTCGTTTAATTTTGAAAGTTGTTTAGAAAAATGTAACTTGGCAATGATTCTAGTACGAATGTATACCAAGTGGTGATTTTCTAATAGATGTTTTGAAAAGTGTGAGGTGTGAAAAAAAGTGTTTTAAGCTGTGAGCAAGCATTTAAGAGTTATACCTAACCAAGGTCTTTATAGGTATTTCCTATCCTTATGAAGGTAAAACTGTCCTTACTATTGAGAAGTAAGTAGTCTTATCCTTTTGGATTTAAGGGACATCGTAGGGTCATCGATTGGTCATTGAAGGCAACATTTGTAAGGATACCTTAGCATTCGAAGGGACAATCATCATTCAACCATAGGCTACAACGACGGGTCATCGAGGGACAAAATCATATATTCGCAGGCAGCATCCGAGGGGCTATGATTTATCTTATAGGGACATGATGATTTAATCGAAGGGTCTTTGCTAAGTGTATCCCCACATTCGCGGGGCATGACCGTAATACCGTAATACCATAAGACAACAAAGAGAGGGCCAAGATCACATATTCAAAGGCAATATTTTATAATCAGTTAGGTAATTAGGATGAATCTCCATAAGGGTATCCCACAAATAAAGTGGAATACCTAGCAAGCTACCTTCTTCGGGAGTATGTGAGCCCTTACAACATTCAGCAAACAGGTCAAAATATCTAATGGGGTGCAATCAAGGGTTGCACCAAACAAATCAGTAATGGTATCAGGTAAACAATGCATGGTTATAATAAAACAGGTCAGATGAACAAAGATCAGAGCAGAAAAATCAGCGACTGTCATGTTCGCTGCTGCCTCGCCTAGCGAGGGCCTGGCGAACACTCGCTACATGTTCGCTTAGCGATGTGCTAGCGAACGGCTGCGGGTTCTGGGTTTGATGACAGCACGGTTGCAGAAACTCCAAACCCTATGGCATCCATTACAGCGATTACATGGTTAAACATTCAAGATATTATTTTGCACATTCATATACTTAAACCCACATGCAAAGCCTAAGATACGTTTAGAAATTTAATCATAATGTCACATGTAAATTGGGAACATAAAACGGTAGTGGTAATGCAAACCTGTTTGCAACTGAATGGCAACGTTGAATTGGCATATCACTCTTAGAGTTAGTGTCGAATTGAGTTGGGCGGAGGTAACCTTTGTGCATATGAGTTTCCTTCAGGGTTTCCTTCAGGGTTGCTCTGAATTCTCTTGGTTAGCCTTCAGGGTTTGCTCGGTTGCTTCTGTTAGGGTTTCCTTGCTAGGGTTTCCGTCCGTATCCCCCTTCTCTCCGTCCGTGAATGAAGCTCTGCTATTTATAATAATTTTTGTGACCTGATGGGCTCAGAATGAAGCCCAAAATTTCTGGTATTCGCAAGCTTCGCTAGGCGAGTGGTGCAGCGAAGGGTTCGCTAGGCGAATGATTTTGCTCGCCTAGCGAGCAAGCCATTTTAAGTTATTTTCTGGATTTGGCCACCTGTGTGCTGGGCCTTTGCTCCCTTAAGATCAGTGTCTTGAAAAATAAGTTGGAGTGCCTTGAAAAATGCCTTGTAATATTAACGGGCAAATTTTGGGGTATGACAACTGCCCCTGTTCAATATTCTTAAACCGAGAGAGTTAGAATGGTATTTACGCCATTCGTGGTATGGAGGTGGAAGATTATTGAACACTTAGAATGCCCCAAAAATTTGCACTTGTTAATTAGTCTTGATGGAGATAGGCTTAAAGATGCCATCCAGGAAGTTTGATGATGAGAGCTTCAGAGTGCGTCATACATCAGACCAATTTGAAGACATGGGTGCCACACTGGGTCGTACGCTAGACCGTATAGTGAGTCATCCGTTAGGCGATATTAGGGTGAGGTGAACCTGACGAGATAAAGATCCGAATGAGTCATACCCTGCTGGGGATAAAGGATCAGGATGGATTATACGCTAGATCGTATCTGAATAGCAGAATGGGTTGTCCATTAGGCGGGTGACTTCACTGGGGATGAAAGATCAGAATGGATCGTACGCTAGATCGTATCTGAGTTGCAGAATGAGCCGTCCATTAGGCTGTATCTGAGGATGAAAAGGTAGTCATACGCTAGACCACGTTTCAGAATGTACCGTATGTTAGGTAGTATTTGAGGAATAAAGATCAGAATGGATCGTACGCTAAATCGTATCTGAGTGGCAGAATGAGCCGTCCATTAGGTTGTATCTGATGATAAGGGATAGTCATACGCTAGACTACATTTCAGAATGCACCGTGCGCTGGGTAGTATCTGAGGAATAAAGGTCAGACTGGATCGTACGCTAGATCGTATCTGAGTGGATGAACATCCAACTGGGTCGTACACTAGACCGTATTGGAACAGTTGGAGGAGCCATACGTTAGGCTGAATCAGAATGAACCGTACGTTAAGCTATATCTGACAATATTTGTATATGTTGTATTTGCAATAAATGTCTGGGATGGGCTTAAAGATGCCACCATTAGGAGGATATCAGAGTGCTTATCCGAACGAATGTTCATATGGATTATATCTGAGAGATGTACTTGAATCTTGAATGTAACCGATAAAGATGTCTGTCTGAATGGATCTTTATTTTGACTGTATCAGAAGGATAATTAACCTGAAAAATAAAGTAAGTTTCATGCCATGTCATGATGCATGAGATGTTTTATGCTTTCGAAAATAAATGCGAACATTATATGCATGCGTATGCCGTGAAATGATGTAATGAATGAATTATGCGTATGAAACTTTTGCCAGGGGGAAAATAAATCCCCATATCCTGGTTGGAGACATGTGCCTTGATGACCCTTTCTTAGCTGTGGATACTTGATTTCTGTCTGATGATAGAAATATTCAACAGAGCCTGGCTGGGGATGGAAGAGATGACCAGTATGTCTAGTGATGCCCGCTCTTTTGGGGAATAACTGGTTTTTGCTGGGGAATAGAATTAGCAACCGGATTCATTGGAACGCATGGTTAGACCTTCTCCTCGATCCTGAAGTCTTTTAGTAACTGCTATTGCTATTTCATGCGTGTATTTTTGATAAACATCGATCATATTCAAATGCATATATTAATTCAAACTAAATCAATGGACGTTTATGCAAACAAAACAGAGAGAGTAAAACGAAAGCATTTTTGGAAGTAAAATTGTATTGATTTTGACCGAGGGCCTATAAACAGGAAATTTGAATACAAGGAGACAGAAATCCTAGTAAGAGGAAATTGTCCAGAAAACAAAGAGAAAGCTATGCAGAAAAAGTCCCATTGATTTTAATTCCACTACTGTCATTATGTCTTCAAGCCTCTCATCTCCTGCTGTCGGATAGAAGTGATTGGCTTGTTCAGTCCCTTTGACTTGGGTGAAGCTGACCGAGAACGGGGCATAGTCATACGCTTTAATCCCTAATTTTGCCTGGACCGCCTTTTCAGGTTTTCAGTCCACCAGGATACCCTTTTTTGCCCAAGCCGCCTTTTCAGGTTTTCGACTTGCCGGGTGTACATTTTTATATGTTTATCCCTAACTTTTGCCCGAACCCTTTTGGTTCGCCGGGATGCCCTTAATTTTGCCTAGATACGTCGACCTAGCGGGTCTCTTTTATGCGTAGTATCTTTTAACTATGTTCGCGTTCACGGGATGTGGGAAATCTTCGCCATCCATTGTAGCAAGCATCATGGCTCCACCAGAGAATACCTTCTTAACTACAAACGGCCCTTCGTATATGGGAGTCCATTTGCCTCTAGAATCACCTTGTGGTAGAATGATACGCTTTATTACCAAGTCGCCAATTTGATACACCTGTCTCTTGACCTTTTTGTTGAATGCCTGGGTCATGCGCTTCTGATATATCTGCCCATGACAAACAACCGCAAGTCTCTTCTCATCAATCAAATTTATCTGATCGAGTCGAGTCTGAATCCATTCATCTTCATCTAAGCCCGCCTCTTTCATGATTCTTAGAGAGGGAATCTGAACTTCCACTGGTAAGACGGCTTCCATTCCGTAGACTAAAGAGAAAGGAGTTGCCCCTATCGAAGTGCGCACTGAAGTGCGATAACCATGAAGAGCAAATGGTAACATCTCATGCCAGTCTTTGTATGTTACTGTCATCTTTTGTATAATCTTCTTAATATTCTTATTAGCAGCCTCCACGGCGCCGTTCATCTTTGGCCGGTACGGAGAAGAGTTATGGTGTTTTATTTTGAACTGCGTGCAGAGTTCAGTAATCATCTTGTTGTTCAAATTGGTGCCATTATCAGTGATAACTCTTTCGGGGATGCCATACCGACAAATGAGACTATTCTTGATGAACCGTGCCACCACATTCTTGGTGACAGAAGCAAATGAGGCCGCCTCTACCCACTTTGTAAAGTAATCAATAGCAACCAGAATGAAACGATGTCCATTAGAAGCCGTAGGTTTAATCTCTCCAATCATATCAATTCCCCACATTGCAAAGGGCCAAGGGGCTGTCAACATGTTTAATGGAGCAGGAGGCGCATGTACTTTATTCGCATAGATCTGGCACTTGTGACAAGTTCTGGAATAATGGTGGCAATCAGCTTCCATGGTAGACCAATAATACCCTGATCTCAGAATCTTCTTGGCCATCGTATGTCCACTAGAATGAGTCCCAAAGATACCATCATGTATGTCTTCCATAATCTTTTCCGCTTCCCTTTCACCCACACAGCGAAGCAAAGTCGAATCATGATTACGTTTGTATAATACCCCATTACTCAAAAAGAATTTAGCGGAGAACTTCCTCAGAAATTTTCTGTCGTTGATGGATGCCCCTTCAGGGAATTCCTGAGTTTCTAAATATCTTTTTACTTCGTGGAACCAAGGTTTCTCTTCTACTTCATCAACATTAAGTTCATAACAATATGCTGGTTCATCTAATCGTTCAATGGTGATCATGGGAGCTTCATCATCCCATCTGACCCTGAACATAGATGACATGGTAGCCAATGCGTCTGCCAACTGATTCTCTTCTCGTGGAATATGTTCGAATGTAATCTCTTCAAAGTATGAGATTAATGTCAACATCTGCTCTCGATAAGGGATGAGATTCGGATGTTTAGTGTCCCATTCTCCTTTGATCTGACTGATTACTAATGCTGAGTCTCCGTACACACTCAAAAACTTGATTCTTAGGTCTATAGCAGCTCTGAGTCCCAAAATACATGCTTCATACTCAGCCATATTATTGGTACAATCAAAACATAGTCTAGCAGTGAAAGGCGTGTGGCAACCCCTGGGAGAAATAATTACAACACCAACCCCATTACCCAATGCATTAGAAGATCCATCGAAAACCATAGTCCATCGGGATCCCAGTTCGGGTCCTTCATCCGGTCCAGGTTCTTCATAATCAGTAACAAGCATGACATCCTCATCTGGGAACTCAAAATTCATAGATTGGTAATCATCAACTGCTTGATGAGCCAAATGATCGGCTAACACGCTTCCTTTGATTGCTTTCTGAGTAGTGTATTGGATATCATACTCTGTTAAAATCATCTGCCACCTTGCTATTCTTCCGGAGAGGGCAGGTTTCTCAAATATATATTTGATAGGATCCATCTTAGAAATCAATAAAGTGGTATGATTCAACATATACTGTCTTAGTCGGCGAGCAGCCCAAGCCAAAGCACAGCAGGTTTTCTCGAGCAGTGAGTATCTTATTTCACAGTCGGTAAACTTTTTGCTAAGGTAGTATATGGCATGCTCTTTTCGACTAGACTCGTCATGTTGCCCCAACACACACCCCATTGAATTTTCTAACATGGTCAAATACATGATTAGAGGTCTTCCTTCAACTGGTGGCATCAGAATTGGAGGTTCTTGGAGGTACTTCTTGATTTTGTCAAAAGCTTCTTGACATTCATCATTCCATATCATCTCTTGATTTTTCCTCAGTAGTTTGAAGATGGGTTTGCAGGTAGCAGTCAAATGGGAGATAAATCGGGCAATGTAATTCAAGCGTCCCAAGAAACCTCTGACTTCTTTATCTGTACGGGGAACTGGCATTTCTTGAATAGCTATCACCTTAGCCGGGTCAACCTCAATTCCTTTACCACTGACAATAAAGCCCAAGAGCTTACTGGATCTTACTCCAAAGGTGCATCGGGTTCAATCTCAACCTGTACCTTTTCAACCTCTCAAACAGTTTGTATAAATGATCGAGATGTTCTTCTTCAGTATGAGATCTGGCTATCATGTCATCCACATATACCTCTATCTCATGATGGATCATATCATGGAACAAAACCACCATAGCACGCTGGTACGTTGCCCCTGCATTCTTTAGACCGAATGGCATTACTTTGTAACCGAAAGTGCCCCATTGCGTCACAAACGTAGTTTTCTCCATGTCTTCGGGTGCCATCTTAATCTGGTTATAACCTGAGAATCCATCCATGAATGAGAATACCTTATGTTGAGCGGTGTTATCTACCAGAACATCAATGTGCGGAAGTGGAAAGTCATCTTTGGGACTCGCTTTATTCAAATCTCTGTAATCTACACACATTCGCACCTTACCATCCTTCTTTGGCACTGGTACCACATTAGCAACCCATTGAGGATAAGAAGTAACAGCCAAAAAACCTGCATTAAATTGTTTCATAACCTCGACTTTGATTTTCTCAGACATTTCAGGACGCATGCGACGAACCTTTTGCTTAACAGGACGACAATCTTCCTTCATTGGCAGCCGATACACTACTATATCAGTATCCAGTCCTGGCATGTCTTCATAAGACCAAGCAAAAATCTCTACATAGTCATGTAACATCTGAATCAATCTTCCTTTGACACTGTTTTCCAAGCCTGCTCCTATTTTGACTTCTTTCTTGTCTACTTCGGTACCCAGATTTACAGTCTTAATTGATTCCTCATGCGGCTGTATAGTCTTTTCTTCTTGCAGCAACAGTCTGGCAAGTTCTCCATGTACTTCACAATCTTCCTCACTTCCATCCTCGGCTTGGTAGATCGGATTTTCAAAGTCATAATGAACAGTAGTAGAACTATTATCAACAGGATCCAGAGTGGGTATGGATCTGCAATTTGTTACGTGAGTGTGTGTAAGAAAACATAGCTTGTTTGGAAGATGACAGGAAAGATAAAGAGCGCAATATTTGAATGCAAAAAGTCCATTGATTTATTGAATATGAATATGCTTATGAAAATGACAAAACCCTTAACAAATTAGCTATTGTGCCCCGAGCATAGACACGATGCTTTAAGAAGTTCAATTGTAAAATTTAAAAATTTGCAACACCAAAATAGACAATAACAATTACTCATGACTAAAGGAAATCGGGATAGTGTCTTCAGCCTTCCAATTATTGAGTCTGTCACCAACTGTTGGGAAAATCCAGCTATCCAGGTCGCAATCGCTATCAGCATCTTCTACAGCATTAATCTGATCCTTGACTATGTTTTCAGAGCTAAACCCCAGGCCAAATCTATCAGACTTGTACGGTACACTGATCAGTTGACCCCAGCCAGTACGACCACCATCTTCAACCACTGCTTGAGCATCTTTCAAAGAAATCATGGCAGGAGGAGCACGAATAACCTTGGGCGCACGGGAAGTTGGCTTAAGGACAGGACTAGTCGGAGGAACTACTTCAAATGATTGAGAAGGAGTCTCAACGAATTCACCATCCATCTCGACGTATCTGAAGGTATGCACACTACTGACAATATACTCTTCTTCTCCACACACAGTGACAATCTTACCCTCTATTGGATACCTCAGCTTTTGATGGAGAGACGAAGCTACAGCACTTGCCCCATGAATCCAAGGGCGTCCCAGCAAGCAGGAATAGGCAGGACGAATGTTCATTACATGAAAAATAGTGTTGAAGACTTGAGGTCCTATCTTGATAGGCAGAACCACTTCACCATGGACAACGCTCTTCGCACCATCATAAGCACGCACCACAACGTCACTAGGTTTCAGTTCAATGCTTTTACAGTCAAGTTTATCGAGCACAGCTTTCGGTATCACGTTCAAAGAAGAACCATTATCGATCAACACATGAGACAAAGTGATCCCCTTACACTCAACGGAGATATGCAGAGCTTTATTGTGATTCTTTCCTGCTGGTGTAAGGTCAGCATCGAAAAAGCCTAGGCCATTGTCAACAGCCAAGTGAGCAACATAATTTTCGAACTGGTCGACAGATGTTCCTTGAGGTACATGAGCGGTCTTTAAGAATTTTATCAATGCATTGGCATGAGATTCAGAAGATAACAACAAGGATAACATCGAGATCTTAGACGGGGTATGCCCCAACTGTTCTACCACATCAAAATCACTCTTGCGGATGATTTTCAACACTTCTTCCATTTCTTGTTTGGCAACATCTTTGGTAGTAACTTCGACCGGTGTCTCTTGTTGGTGTAAGCCCTAGAGGCCAATACTTTTGGTACTTGTGTCGAATTATTTATTAATAATAAAAGGCATTTTTCTTTATTATGTTTGTTTAATAAAGTCCCTGGAATAGATAGTCCATTTAATGTATCAAGTATGACTTAATCATGAGATCACATTAAACATAAGGACACTATTCTTAAAGTGTCCGTAGTCAAGCTTTATTATGAAATGGGATAACATTAAAGCATGGAGACTATTATGTTTGTAGACTGATGATCACGTCTCATGGATCATGGATAAAGAGTTATCAAGTCTTAAACATAGGTATGAATATTAAGAGTAATATTCATACTGGATTGACCCGCTATGAGAATACTATATAGAAAATTATGCAAAGTGTCATAAGTTATTCCCATGGTGATAATAGTGTATACCACTCTTCGACCTGAAACCACTATGGATCCTAGATGTAGAGTCGAGTGCTTTATTGCTGATCCAACGTTGTCCGTAACTGGATAACCATAAAGACAGTTGATGGGTACTCCACGAAGCATGCTGAGGGACATGAGTGTCCTAGATGGAATTTGTCAATCCTGCTTAACAGGATAAATGTCTATGGGCCCAATATTGAACTGGACAAGGGTGACATGGTCTATACCTTGTGTTCAATATAGACATAAGGGCAAAGGGGTAATTATACACATAATTATTATCATAGGAGGTTTTGTCAGATCACATGACATTTTCGTGACTTGGGTAGCAGTGATGTGTTGCTAGATACCGCTCACTGTTTATTATGTTAAATGCGTGATTTAATATAATTGCCAGCGTCGCGAAAACCTATAGGGTCACACACAAAGGACGGATTGATGAGAGATAGAATAATTAAGGAACATCGTAAGGTACGGTGTACTTGAGCTGAATACGAAATATGGTAAGGTACCAAATACTTAAGTGATTTTGGCATATTATGAGATATAGGCCAAAATGCACTTAAGTGGGCTTTTTGGCTTGAAGCCCACACAAGTGGTTCTATAAATAGAGCTCTTGTGCAGAAGCTTTGTAAGTGAATACAACACAACTGAAGAGTTGGAATTTCGTATCTCTCTTTCCCTCACTCAAAGCCTTCATTCACAAACAGCTAGCACTGCGATTGAAGGAATTCGTTCGTGTGGACTGAGTAGAGACGTTGTCATCATTCAACGTTCGTGATCGCCCCGTGGATTTGCTTCAAAGGATTCGATCATTATCAGAGATCTGCACCAAAGGTTTGAATCGCCACAAGAGGTAACGATTCTATCACTGATCATGCTCATTCGTAAGGATCACTAATGGAGAAAATTTTAAATTCCGCTGCGCCTTGGATGGCAATTCTCCTTCAGTGGTATCAGAGCCACTTACGAAACCATGAATCTGATATCTGTTTTTGTTCTGTAATAATATGATTAAAGACAGAATGAATCAAAGGTTAAATTGAGATCGATCAAGTTACATATATGTGATATATGTAACCCTGATGCAAAATACATTATATATGATATAGTGTTCTTGTTTCGTTCATTCAAACCCTCGATGATTGTTTTCCTTTGAGCGATCAATGGTCGTTTGCTTCTTGATCCGACATTAGTATGGTGAAGCAATGACGTGTTGATCAATCATACTGAATTAACAATCGAGATGTGTTTGACGGTCTGAAATTGGTGTACCAGGGTTAGTGACGACACAAGGGTTGTGTTGTCAGAGAGTTATGCGATTGGGGTATGACTGCACAAGAGTTGTGCGTTCTAAACACTTTTCGGAACAGTGTTAACCGATTAACGCGTATGGTTAACCGGTTAACGCAATGCGAAATAAAATTTTTGAGTTTTCAAACAGTGTTAACCGGTTAACGTTTTTGGTTAACCGGTTAACGCAAGACGAAATTCAGTTTTCTGAGTTTTTCAAACAGTGTTAACCGGTTAACGCATATGGTTAACCGGTTAACGCAAGGCAGAAAAGAATTTTCTAAAAGTTTTCAAACAGTGTTAATCGGTTAACGCATATGGTTAACCGGTTAACGCAAGGAAAAATTCACCGGTTCGGCTATAAAAAGTGCTTTGAAGTATCAAGTGTTGATACGAAAAACGACGTCAATTTTAAATGAATTGTTCATTAAAATTTTCGAGCAGGGGCGCTGCCCCCTTGACCCCTGTCCGCTGAACGGTCAGCGGAACCACCGTCCGCTGACCGGGCAGCGGACCCCCGGCTAACTCTGCGTAGTGTGATCGGTCATCGAAATTTAATTTGATTCTAATTAATTAAAGTAATTAATAATAATAATAAAGTGTTTATTATTGTCTTGTGGTGATCGGTTATGGCCTTAGTCTTCCTTTGTTTTGTTTTGGGTTTTAAAATACGACCTGCGTGTCGTGCCTCTCTCTTAATCTCCCAAATGTAACTTCTTTTCTCATCTCACTCCCTCGTATGTAAAACGAGTTTCTTTCATGTAATGTAATGATATGAAGAAAGCAAAGAAGTCAGTGCCAAAGGAGGACAACCTTGAAGATCTTGCTTGGAGAAGCTTAGATCGTTGTAGGTTAGCTTAGGTTCTCTCATTGGCTTGGGAGAACAATTGCGCTAGGGGCCATAACTGTTTCATTATTGTTTGTATGTATGTTGATGCATGTGAATGTATGTTGATGCATGTGAGAGACGGTTTATATGATAAACAAGCCGGTGAGATCAGAAAAATTGCAATTCCCTCAAATTAAATATTAAGTTTATGCTTTCCAAGTTTTAACACTCATCAAGACTAGTAATGGATAATGTAGGTTTCGCCTACGCGAGGTGCATGATCTATATATTAGTAAGGTGCAATGGGATAATTGTAATATCCAACTGTTAAAACAATGGGTCAAACTTAACTAAACAAATTATAATAAGATTATATATATGTCTAGAAGCAAGAGTTAGGAATAATCCATATGATGGATTGGAATAAGGAGTTATTCACCCAATTAAAATTTTCGAGAGTTGTATGAGATACAATTGGAAGGAGTTCCTACCTAAATAACCTAGTTTTGTGTAATCCGCCTACGCGGACTTAGAACGAAGTGAAATATGGATCTCAACCCACTAGAAAATCTTCAAACGGGATTTTCCGAATCAGATGATGAGGGTCATTTGTTTTGAGTAAAATAGTGGGAGCATGTTTAATTAAAGGCCTAATTAAATATGCCAATGATACTTATATTTTCATTATTTCTTATGTAGATTACCATGACAACAAACACCTCTAACAACATTTTGCGATCGATCCTTGACAAGGAAAAATTGTCTGGGACAAATTTTCTGGATTGACACCGAAACCTGAGGATTGTCCTCAAACATGATAAAAAGCTGTATGTCTTGGAGACACCTGTTCCTGAAGAGGAACCTCCTAGTTCTGCACCTAAGGCAGAAAGAGATGCTTATAAGAAGCATGTCGATGATGCCAATGAAACTGCTTGTCTCATGCTAGCTACCATGAACTCAGAATTGCAAAAGCAACATGAGAACATGTCAGCATTCGATATGATCGAACACCTGAAGCTGCTCTATCAAGAGCAAGCAAGGCATGAGAGGTTTGAAGTTTCAAAAGCCTTTTTTCAAGGCAAGTTAGCTGAGGGAGCCTCTGTAGGTCCCCATGTACTCAAGATGATTGGGTATGTGGAAAACCTTGACAGACTGGGTTTTCCCCTCGGAAAGGAACTTGCGACTGATTTGATCTTGCAATCGTTGCCAGATAGATTCAGTCAGTTTGTCCTAAATTTCAATATGAATGATATGGACAAATCGCTTCCTGAGTTGCTAGCCATGTTAAGAACGGCTGAGCAGAATCTGAAGTCAAAAGGGAAGTCCATTCTGATGATCGGAAATGGAAAGAGACAGAACAAAAGGCCCATCAAGCAGGGTGATAAAGGGAAAGGCAAGGAAGTTGTCAAACCCAAACCCACCGTTGCTGCTTTGAAGCCTAGTGGAGGCATAGCAAAAGCAGGCACCTGCTTCCATTGCGGTAAAACCGGACACTGGAAGAGAAACTGCCCAAAGTACTTGGAAGATAAGAAGAATGGAGTAGAGACTTCAACTTCAGGTATTTTTGTTATTGAAATTAATTTATCTACTTCTGTGACATGGGTATTAGATACTGGATGTGGTTCTCACATTTGTACAAATGTGCAGGAACTAAAAAGGAGTAGAAAATTGGCAAAAGGTGAAGTCGACCTACGAGTTGGCAATGGAGCAAAGGTTGCTGCTTTAGCCGTAGGAACTTATGGATTGACTTTACCTAGTGGTTTAATAATTCAGTTAGAGAACTGTTATTATGTACCTGCAATTAGCAGGAATATTATTTCTGTTTCTTGTTTGGACAAGTTTGGTTTTTCATTTATAATAAAGAACAATTGTTGCTCAATTTATTTGAATGATATATTCTATGCTACTGCACAGATGAACAATGGACTATATGTCCTTGATCTTGAAATGCCTATTTATTACATTAATACTAAAAGGATGAAACCAAATGAGTTAAATCCAACTTACCTTTGGCATTGTCGGTTAGGCCACATAAATGAGAAACGCATTTCCAAACTCCATAAAGATGGACTCTTGGACTCTTTTGATTATGAATCATATGAGACATGCAGATCTTGTTTAATTGGAAAGATGACAAAGTCCCCATTCACAGGAACAGGTGAAAGAGCTAATGATCTTTTGGCCCTCATACATACTGATGTATGCGGACCACTGAACATACCAGCCAGAGGAGGTTTTCAATACTTCATCACATTTACTGATGATTTCAGTAGATATGGTTATGTGTATTTAATGAAACACAAATCAGAGTCCTTTGAAAAGTTCAAGGAATTCAAGAATGAAGTACAAAACCAACTAGGTAAGAATATTAAAACTCTTCGATCAGATCGAGGTGGTGAGTATTTAAGCCTAGAGTTTGATGACCATCTAAAAGAGTGTGGGATATTATCCCAACTTACTCCTCCTGGAACACCCCAATGGAATGGTGTATCTGAGAGAAGAAATCGAACCCTGTTGGACATGGTCCGATCCATGATGAGTCACGCCGATCTTCCAAACTCCTTTTGGGGACATGCGCTATTGACAGCAGCTTACACACTTAACCGT